>NC_064923.1:450867159-451189659 GCF_023897955.1 Schistocerca gregaria
GTCAGAAATTAAACTTATTTTCTCTTTGTCCACAGCGTCGTGAGTTCACTTTCACGTACCACTAAGATGGTAAGCTTTCTCGGATAAAGTTGTTCTCGCAGATCCTAATTTTTGCTGATGCTTTACCAAGGGCCCAGTATTTAGGAGCACTGGACAAAATTTTAAGTCTCACATTATTCTGTCTTTCTTTGAGAGACTCAGTTCCGCAGTTGCTGCTTTTTTTAAAATGTGCCTGCGGTGTTCGCCACAGCGGTCGGTAATGTACACTTAGAATGACCGACGTAGTTGCTTCCGCACTCACATAGAATCTTTGAAATTTCAGATGCCATGAGACCGAGCCTGTCCGAAACCGGGCGCAGCGTCTCGTTTATCTTTTTGGGTGGTTTTAAAGAATAAGAAACGATGCCTCATGTATTACGTGTTATTTAGAACGAAACTTTTGGATTGTAATATAAATTTCCTTGTTTTGAAGGCGTAGATAACGAAAACAAAACATTCGTGGGTTATTGAATAGCGATGGCTAGCTAGCTAACATGGATATTGTGAACAAAGTGTGTTCGGTAGAGGAAGAGAGCGAAGACGAGGTGATCGATGAACCCGATATCATTCACACAGAGGAAGTGAAATGCAGAACAAAATTCCTTTGGCTTTGATTATGGTTTTACTCCCCGGAAAATGAAAACGTTCGTAAGAAAAAAGTGCATGAAAAAGATAAGATTTAGATTTTTTCTTTTTTTTTTTAATTTTCCGCAGATACTCCGGCATGACAACCTTCTAATCAACCGAATGCTAAACTTGATCGCGATTTTTCTCCCCCTAAAGCTCTTCGAGCTCATTGGTGTCTTCTTCTAGCTCATCCTGTCTTGCGATTATTTTCCCATTCCTACGAAATTACGTATTTACATCTTTGCTTGCTCTCTGCACTTTTTCCTTTCTGCTGTGTCTTCCAGTTTCAAGATAAATATGTTTGAATTTCATTGCACATTTTTTTTCGTAGAACTCTTTCCTCAGCACTTCTTTCCAACTCGTCTTCTTTTAATTTTCAATGTCTGAAACAGACATTGCATTTAGATTCTTCTTCTTCATCTTCTTCTTCGATTTTCCCATGATGGCGCCTTTGTTTTTGATAACTGATAATTTAGCAGTTCTAAGCCGTCCTTTTTTACGCACCGATCGCCGTGATTGAGACACTGAAGCAGCTATTGTGACGGTCGCCGTCCAGTCCCCAAGCAGCCATGTACTTTTAAGACAACTGTCAAGATGGTCTCTCTTCAAGTTACACGGCCGATTTCCTTTTCCCGTCATTCTCCAACCTGTGGTTGTGCTCCATTTCAAATGACTGCGCCGTCTACTGGAAGTTAAACCCAACCTTCCTTTTGTTGGCTTGTGCGAACCTTAGTGCCAGTATCTGTTCATGATTGGAAGGAATGGTATTCACTAAGATTTCTCTCTCTCTCTCTCTCTCTCTCTCTCTCTCTCTCTCTCTCTCTCTCTGTGTGTGTGTGTGTGTGTGTGTGTGTGTGTGTGTGTGTGTGTGTGTGTGTGTGTGTGTGTGTCCAGCACCTTCATCTTTAAACAGCATGCCCATTGAACATGATCATTGAGGGAACGAGGGCGCTTGTATACATTTTCCAAGTTGGAACGAGGTTTCTTGGCACGCAGAACCGGATTGGCAGCGGCGGCTCACCTAGCGGTTTGCGGGACCCTGCAGGCTCGTCTTGCTGCAACGTGCTAAGAGAGCCTTGCCTCACAGAGGCTATGATACACAGGTACCTCTCGTGGTTCCAACCGCTTTTCCGTACTCTCTCAGCCTCAATTCAAAAAGTACACGTCCCTATCGTCTGTTATGTTGCCAGACACTGCTGGTGCTATCTTCTTCATGTGGTAGTGTCCACGTTGTTACCATACAATGACATCTTTGCCCTTCGTTGGGCGTCTTCTGGCACTACTCATAACTGTTTGGTTGTCGGCTAAAAGTTGACTGTAAATTAACAATAATTGTCGGTGTCGTGGATAAGGAGACGTATACCAGATGGATGATATCTTCAAAGGACACTACACAGATTTAAATATAATCAAGAAATTCGTTTTATCTTAGTTATTGTAGGGAGTCGACATATAAAGCTGTACTCTGCAATCCATCTTTCGGTATGTGGCGGAGGGCATTTGGCATACCTGTGTCACTTCACCCTATCGTGTTAAAGTGACGAATGGTGCAGGAACGAGCGATTGTTAAGCTGTGTGTGAACTCGAATCTAAGTAATCTTATCTTTATGGTCTTTCGTGACATATATATGTAATATGTCCCAGGAAGATGCAGTAAACTGCACTGAGGCATAACGCCTCTCTTGTCTCGTCCGTCACTGAAGCTGGCTGCGCATTTCCGTGCCGCTTTCGCGCTTACAAACATAAATGCATATTCAGCGTTGAAATTTACTTAAGAAAAAATAGAACGCGCGTCTTTTCCATTATGCAGCAAATGCATTTACCATTTCCTTCCTTTCTTTTTTTCCCAGAAAGTATTTCCAATTTTGTTTTTGTGGTATACTGATTGAGTCCTCCCGAATAAAGTAGTGCGAAGTGCGGCGCGGCATATTTCTCACTTATCAGTGCTGAGAAAATTTTGCCGGCCGTAGTGGCCGAGCGGTTCTAGGCGCTTCAGTCTGGAACCGCGCGACCGCTACGGTCGCAGGTTCGAATCCTGCCTCGGGCATGGATGTGTGTGATGTCCTTAGGTTAGTTGGATTTAAGTAGTTCTAAGTTCTAGGGGACTGATGACCTTAGAAGTTAAGTCCCATAGTGCTCAGAGCCATTTGAACCATGTTTTAAGAGAGTATTATTCGTCTTATGTCCCGTTAGCGCTAATACTTTAATCACTGAACTGCTCCATTCAGTTTCTGTGTTGCTGGCAAATTGGAGACGTGCAGCTTTATGTGCGGCAGTGAGCCTTGGTCTTTCGAGAGATATCCGACTCTTAATGTACTTTGCATCCAGTTCCATTTGCAATTTTCGCCCGGTGAGATAGACCTGCATTCACTGACAGCGCCAATTCCTCTCGTGTTTGAAACCGATTGTCATTGACAAGTCTTTATACTTGTCTCTGGTGGCAGCCGGCTAGGATCGTTTAATGACAACTGCTTTTACGCCTTGTTACATGTGTGTGAATGGCACACTATTCGTTGTAGACAGTAAAAGACTGTTCGCGTCGCTACATCAACAAATCGGTCGATTTCACCGTTTGGTCACTGGCACATCCGACCAGGATAGCTCATTTCTACCATTCTGGCACGTATCCACGTTGACCCATCTTCCTGCGCTGCCATATGTACTCACCACTCCATTTCCATGACTTATACCAGCAGTGCTGGATCGCAACACCGATTTGTACCAACTAGGACAGTTAATATTTCTAAAAATTTATTTCGAAACATTTGGGAATACGATACATCGATATTTAAGAAGTATCGTTATCTGCTCTCAGTGTATAGATGGAAGAAGAAATATCGACGTGCATTCCTATAAAAAATATCAGCTGCACATTGTAAATATGTCAGTTTTAGAGCTGTATTCTTTAATTACTGATTCATTAGTAGATATTCTGTACGTCAACAAGTTAACAGCCTGCATATCCCCGTTAGAGCAAGAATTGGAAAGAAAACGAAGCATTTTCACTCTTGGCTACAACCACTTTGCTGACAATGCTAACTGCATGTAAGTGGCACAGTAAAAGGAATCTGATGGGTCAGTCGTTCGGTTTCGTCACATATCTGATTTGTCCGGAGCACCTCATCTCGACTTCCCTGTTTTCCATTTCTGCCAACGCTAGCGTCCTAGCAGTTGTAGTGTCAGAATTGCGTGGTGAAGCTAAACGTTGCAGTTTCTGTTGGTAGCACGGAACGTATCGCCTGCGCCCACCGCAAAGACCAATCTTGTCATTTTGATGTTTGTTCATCATTTTCAACAACTGTTTTGGAAGGATGCCGATGTGAAGAAATAGCACACTAGTTGTATTAAAACGCATCTGGTATACGAGGAAATTGTAAATAGGTTCTGCTGCCCCAAACTGGCCGTAATGCGTTATTACCACAGGGACACGATTTTAGGAATGAAGCTCTTGGGAAGCGTAACAGCTGTCATCTTTCACTCGCACGAATCGCGACCGAAGCGAGCACACTGCGCTTTCCGGAATTGACTAGTAAACATTCGATTCTTTAACTAATCGAACTTGTATTTATAAAACAGCTTCAAATGCCTGATTGCAAATGAGTTAATATGTTAAATATTTGACATTAAACATTTTAAAAGTTTAGAAATTGTTTAAAATTGCGCCTAAAGTTTGTTGGGAGATGCTAATTGGTCTAATTACGTAAAACTGGATACAAATAGAGTGGATAATTTGCGCTCCATTTCAATCGGGAGCTAGTTTATCACAGATCTCAAAGTTTGACAGATTCTCTGAACTATGTGACGTAGAGTTTTTTTTTTAGGTACGTTCAGTTACCACTGGGTTGGGTACCGTTGGGTACCGTTTGCAGAAGGTGCGATGCAGCTATTGTCGGAATTTAAAAATTAATAGTGCTGTCGTTATGTACTTATTTAGAGCTGTAATCTACATCTACGGTTCGCAAGCTACCCTTCTATGTGTGACTGAGAGCACATAATGTACCAGTGTCACTTCGCCCTTTTCCTGTTCCAGCTGCGCATGGTCCACGGGTATTAAGCCTGCGTATGGGCCCGAATATCTCTAATTGTATATTGATGAGCTTTTCGCGAGATACAGGTAGGAGGAAGCAATATGTTCGTCGACTCTTGTAGAAACGTAGGCTTGCGGAAATTAAACAATGGACCTCACAAACAACTCCTTCAGGCAGCGGAACAAGTGAAAATCGTTCGGTGCGAATTGTGGACTGTACGGCGAGTGGCACGTCCTTTCCCATCCAAAAGACTTGGTCAGATTTTGGAAGTTAATAGCAGAATGGAGTTTGGCATTGTCTTGCAGCAACAAAAGAGGAGGGGCGCAGTTTGGTCTGGCAGGCAGCAGGTTCCATAAAAAAAACTAAAAACTCGGTAGCGACTGGCCGCCGTGTCGTCCTCAGCCTACAGGCGTCACTGGATGCGGATGTGGAGGGGCGTGTGGTCATCACACCGCTCTCCCGGATCCGTTACTTTTCGGTCAAGAAGCTCCGCAGTTTGCCTCTCAAGGTCTGAGTGCACCTCGTTTGCCAACAGCGCTCGCCAGACCGAATGGTCAGCCACAACAGTACCTATACCTCCCGATAAATTACCGGCAGCTAATAGCCCCGAGCTCTCCATGCCTCCGCGCAGAGATAGTTTGTGGGCTCAGATTTCTGTCTACAACAGATAGCTTGATAGTGAGAACGACTTCTGACGCTTTTGCAATGACTGAGAGTAGGAAGGGGAAGGAAATGCTACTTCAGGAAAGTTACGCTTTCTGATTTTGAAAATGGTTACAAGTGGTGTAGCACTACGGACGTTCAACATCAAAAGTAGCAAAAGACTATCAGAAGCACGCAGAAATAGATGGTGATAAAATTCAACCAGAAAATATTTTATGAACTGAAGAGGAAAGATACAGAATAATTATATGAGAGACCATCAGAACTCATATATAATCAACTGAAAGGAGAACAAACGAATGAGAACCATCAAAGCTGTAGACAGATGTCGTAAATCCATTTTAAAAGAAAGGCGGAAAATTCTGCCTAAATTACCTACAGTTTCTCAGGAGGTTGATGTTCTATACAGATTAAGTGTGAAAAATGCAGATGGGGCGGGTACTAAAGGAGTTTTGCTATTTGAGGAACAACATAACTGATGATGGTCGAAGTGGAGATGATGTAAAATGTAGACTGGCAATGGCAAGGAAAGCGTTTCTGAAGAAGAGAAATTTGTTAACATCGAGTATAGATTAAAGTGTCAGGAAGTCGTTTCTGAAAGTATTTGTATGGAGTGTAGCCATGTATGGAAGTGAAACATGGACAATAAATAGTTTAGACAAGAAGAGAATAGAAGTTTTCGAAATATGGTGCTACAGAAGAATGCTGAAGATTAGATGGGTACATCACATAACTAATGAGGAAGTATTGAAGAGGACTGGGGAGAAGAGAAGTTTGTGGCACAACTTGACCAGAAGAAGGGATCGGTTGGTAGGACATGTTCTGAGACATCGAGGGATCACTAATTTAGTATTGGAGGGCAGCATGGAGGGTAAAAATTTTAGAGGGAGACCAAGAGATGAATACACTAAGCAGATTCAGAAGGATGTAGGCTGCAGTATGTAATGGGAGATGAAGCAGCTCGCACAGGATAGAGTAGCATGGAGAGCTGCATCAAACAAGTCTCAGGACTGAAGACCACAACAATAAAAACAACAACAACAATGATGATGCTGACGCGGACATTGTAATACTTAGTCAGTGTGTGACAATATATGTAATGCAATTTTCAACTAATGTACAAAGCTTTTTGGCAGCTGTTTACGAGCTTTGGGCTTGCTAATGGACATTATATTCGGCGATGCCTGTGTGTGAACTACAAACGTTCTGCAACTACGTAGTAGATACTTAAAACAGACGAAAAATGCAGTCTTTCCTCCATCTATGTGGATAGAACTAAGCTGCAAAGCGACAGAAACAACCAATGCTTGCGAAAATTTCCACAGCAAGTGCAACAGTCCTACTCCTGCAGCCCAGATATATAGATATTTCTTGAAGTTCTGAAGCTAATTCAACTCGACACCAAAATTGTCATCAATTTCTCAAAAAACAAAAAGAAGGAAAGATCTTGTCTGAAATAAAATTCGTAAAGCAAAAGATGACATACTCCAAAGATGGAAAAATTAGTAATGTAATGTGTGAAATTGGTTTCCTATGAAGTAAAAATTGAAACAGTTCGCCTCTCCCTGGTGCAACCGGGGTAACATTCAACGAACTGGAACAAGAACCGTTAATTCGTATTTAAGCAATAGCAGGGTAATCGGAGTCGTTTTTCTTATTAGTTACAATAGAAAAATGTTTTGCATCCTCGATGAGAAGTACGTAATGTATATTGTAAGCTGCTTTGAACGGGAGGACTGGGTTTCTTGCCTGACTGCAAGAGGCTTGGATCATGTGCCCCATGCAGATCATTGAGGGTCCGGGAGGCATGGGTCCTATTTTTCTACTGTGAGTGTTGATGTCGCGTGACGCCATTCCAGTGACTGACGTTTAGACTCTGGGGTCGTGTGAGAAACCGACGTCTCGTCCCATGTGACAATGTTCTCTAAAAAGTGATCTGATTTATTATGATATCGGTCCAAAAAATCAAGAACACAAGCCAATCTTTCCATTTTGTGTTTCTCAGTAAGTAGCATGGTATCCCAACGTACGCACGGTTGGCGAAATTGCAACTTTTCAGAGACAATTTCTTGAAAGTTGTTTGACTCACATTCGGAAATTCGAATGCAAAAGGTGAAATTGTGAATTGCCCGTCTTCTCGAAACTTCTTGTCTATGACTTTGATCAAATCTTCTGAGCTCACTGATGGTCCAACTGGTTACGGTTCGTCACGGACATTTCCCCTCCGTCCTTGAAAGTTGTCAAACATTTAGCACTCTTCACTCACTCGTCGCATTGGGACCAGGCATCTTACGTACCTGACGATGAATTTCCGCTACTGCAACGTTCCTTGCTGTCAGAAACCGAATAACTGACCGTCGCTCATAATCTGCGGCCTGATAGGTTGTTTTAAACGTTTTGAACCGACACTGTAAACAGCACAGTGCGAAAAAATCAACGCAGACGTCATCAGTGACGAGCAAGGCATGCCTTGAGTCGGTGCGCATGTGTATTTCAACGTTCGCTCGACATTAGATTTGCTACGTTGATTCGGACTTTACTTTCGAAATAACTCTCGTATTTTGTGGAAGTAATTGCTTTTACTGATTGTTCCGCAATTTAGTAATCGTACAGTAAAGGGTCTTCCTGTCTGTGTATTCTAAATACGTTACATTTTTGTTGAGGGTCAATTACTACTCCTCGATCCTATGCTACTCTTCCTGCATTTCGCTAAAAATTTGTAGGATCACGAGTTTTCTGTAGACAACAGCATCATCCGCGAGAAGTCTCAGGAAACTTTCGACGTTATATACTTGCTCATTTATATATACTGTGGAAAGTAATAGTCCTCTTAAACTCCTCTGCGGCACGCGCTAAGTTACTTTTACCTTCATTCTGTTTGCTAGTTCTTCTGTCCAATCACACAGTTGGCTTGATATTCCATACGCTCCTCTTTTGTTCATTGGGCGACCGTGCAGAACAGTATCGAATGCGTTTCGGAAGTCGAGGAACGCAGTATCTACTTGGGTGCTTGTTATCTACAGCTTTCTGGGTCTAGTGGTTGAAAAGAGCGATCTGGGTTTCTTCCGTCTAAAAGTTTAACCCAATAAGAAAGGTACTTCAGTTAGCACCTGTGTATTTGTCTTAAGTCAGTGAGATAGACGGCGAGCAAATAGCTGGGCTTCATTCATCCAGGATTTGAGAATCAGAGAACTTAGCAATTTACAACAAACTTTACATGTAATTTCAAACCTGCTCGAAACCTCGCTGACACATCCACAGAATGATTAAAGGTAAAAAAATCTTATCGTTAACCAAATTTTCACTTTTCATGCAGTAAAACTGCCGCATCATGCATGACGTTTTGATTTGTTACTTCTTTGCTACCACCTGTGATCGCAACAAAGTTTTGGGGAAAGTGTCCACATATACCAATGAATGTTCCTGCAAAATTATATCTTTGTGCGACACACATTTCGCGAAATATTTTTTTATTCAGGGAATCCGATTCTTTAAACGACCGCGGGTGGTATGGTTGTAAACGTGTAGCTGCGAGTAGGGAAAGAGTTGGCTCACGAGCTGCGGAGCTGATGCTGGTGGCGGTCGGTGACTGGGCGGTCGATTAGGCGTGCGGGCGGGGCCGAGTGCAAATGCCGGCCGGTTTATTCACACCGGAGAAAGGGGGGCGCGGTGCGGCCACGGGCACCTGTAGCACCGGCAGCGGCACCAGCACCCAGCACACCGCTCCCTGCCTGCCGGCGCGCGCACTCGCCGCCTTCACAGCCGTCTTCTTCTTGCGATTTGTTGCCCGCATACACGTGTCCCCACTTGCCGTCGCTCCTGCAGTTATGCTGCTCTGTTTCCAGGCAGCACTGTCACGTAGTCGGACACAACGGCGGGGCATAAAGCGTCTCGTGTAGTCTTTGAATCTGTACCTTCATGACGGCGAGTACTACATAAAGCGTCGCCTTATTTAAAGTTATCTTTTGCAAGTCCTACCCCTCTGCAGGTTATCCTTTCCCCATAACGTGATGGCCGAGAGTAAAGTACACTACTGGCCATTAAAATTGCTACACCATGAAGATCACGTGCTACAGACGTGAAATTTTACCGACAGGAAAAAGATGTGATACGCAAATGATTAGCTATTTAGAGCATTCACGTAAGGATGGCGCCGGTGGAGACACCTACAACGTGCTGACACGAGGAAAGTTTCCAACCGATTTCTCATACACAAACAGCAGTTGACCGGCGTTGCCTGGTCAAACGTTGTTGTGATGCCTCGTGTAAGGAGGAGAAATGCGGACCAATACGTTTCCGACTTTGATAAAGTTCGGATTGTAGCCTATCGCAATTGCGGTTTATCGTATCGCGACATTGGTGCTCACGTTGGCCGAGACCCAATGGCTGTTACCAGAATATGGAATCGATGAGTTGAGGAGGCTAATACGGGACGCCGTGCTGGATCCCAACGGCCTCGTATCACTAGCAGTCGAGATGACAGGCATCTTGTCCGCATGGCTGTAACGGATCGTGCAGCCACGTCTCGATCCCTGAGTCAACAGATGGGGACGTTTGCAAGACTACAACCATCTGCACGAACAGTTCGACGACGTTTGCAGTAGCATGGACTATCAGTTCGGAGACCATGGCTGCGGTTACCCTTGACGCTGCATCACAGACAGGAGCGCCTGCGATGGTGTACTCAACGACGAGCATGGGCGCACGAATGGAAGAACGTCATTTTTTCGGATGAATCCAGGTTCTGTTTACAGCATCATGATGGTCGCATCTGTGTTTGGCGACATCGCGGTGAACGCACATTGGAGGCGTGTATTCGTCTACGCCATACTGGCGTATCACCAGACGTGATGGTATGGGGGTGCCATTGGTTACACGTCTCGGTCACCTCTTGTTTGCATTGACGGTAATTTGAACAGTGGACGTTATATTTCAGATTTGTTACGACCCGTGGCTCTACCCTTCATTCGATCCCTGCGAAACCCTTCATTTCAGCAGGATAATGCACGACCGCATGTTGCAGGTTCTGTACGGGCCTTTCTGGATACACAAAATGACATTCTCAACATCTTTCACCAATTTAAAACGTCTGGTCTGTTGTGACCGAACAACTGGCTCGTCACAATACGCCAGTCGCTACTCTTGATGAACTGTGGTATCGTGTTGAAGCTGCATGGGCAGCTGTACCTGTACACGCCATCCAAGCTCTGTTTGACTCAATGCCCAGGCGTATCAAGGCCGTTATTACGGCCAGAGGTGGTTGTTCTGGGTACTGATTTCTCAGGATCTATGCACCCAAATTGCGTGAAAATGTAATCACATGTCAGTTCTAGTATAATATATTTGTCCAATGAAAACCCGTTTATCATCTGCATTTGTTCTTGGTGTAGCAATTTTAATGGCCAGTAGTGTACATCTTGGAAGTCAGCTATCTACTTGAAATAACTTGTCACTTGCAACAGCAGTCATGAAGTTTTAATTATCATTTCGTGAAGACTCAAGTTGCAACCAAGAAACTGGTCCTTTTCTACACCTTCATCGTTAAATACTACACACATTTCCCAGCTATGGATGACTTGGCAGCCCTGGAGCTTACTTGTAAAAGACTTAGTTCTGGGTTCTGAGAAAACGTTCCACCTCCAGAATCACCACCTCTTCATTCTGGAAATGCCTGCCACGTAATGGTTTCTTTGTATGAGGAAAGAGAAAGAAGACAGAGTGCTGTGTCAGCAGAGTGCGAGAGGTAAGGCAACCGAAGGAACAGCATTTGTGACTGTGTCCTGTGCAGAAAGAGCTGGGAGCAAAAACATCCCCTTTGACGGTTCCCTTAACCTAGCCAAAGGATTTCGACAGTATGTTCCTGTGACGGTTTGCCCCGTACGGGGCATAATTTGGTATCACTACGCCATGGAAATTCCCCCCCCCCCCCCCCCAAAAAAAAAATTACCATCTTTTCCGATGATGGTTCGATACACTAGGTGACAAAAAGTAACCGGACATGTGGCTGAAAATGACTTAAAAGTTCATGTTGCCCTCCATTGGTAATGCTAGAATTCAATATGGTGTTGGTCCACCCTTAGCCTTGATGACAGCTTCCACTCTCGCAGGCATACGTTCAGTCAGGTTCTGGAAGGTTTCTTGGGGGATGGCAACCCGTTCTTCACAGAGTGCTGCACTGAAGAGAGGTATCGATGTCGGTCTCTTAGGCCTGGCACGAAACATCCCAGAGGTGTTCTGTAAGATTCAGGGCAGGACTCTGTGCAGGCCAGTCCATTACAAGGATGTTATTTTTGTGTAACCACTCCGCCACAAAAATGGTTCAAATGGCTCTGAGCACTATAGGACTAAACATCTGAGGTCATCAGTCCCCTAGACTTAGAACTACTTAAACCTAACTAACCTAAGGACATCACACACATACATGCCCGAGGCAGGATTCGAACCTGCGACCATAGCAGCAGCGCAGTTCCGGACTGAAGCGCCTAGAACCGCTCGGCCACAACGGCCGGCACTCCGCCACAGGCCATGCGTTATGAACAAGTGCTCGATCATGTTGAAATATGCAGTCACCATCCCGGAATTGCTCTTAAACAGTCGGAAGCAAGAAGGTGCTTAAAACATCAATATAGGCCTATGCTATGATAGTGCCACGCAAAACAACAAGGGTTGCAAGCCCCCTCCATGAAAAACACCAAAACACCGTAACACCAGCGCCTCCGAATTTTACTGTTCGCACTACACACGCTGGCAGATGCCGTTCACCAGGCATTCGCCATACCCACACTCTGCCATCACATCGCCACATTGTGTACCATGATTTGTCACTCCACACAACGTTTTTCCGCTGTTCTATCGTCAAGTGTTTACTCTCCTTACACCAACCAACGTGTCGTGTCCCTTCACGTTTCCACTTCACTATCACATCGTAAACAGTGGATCTAGGGATGTTCAGGAGTGTGAAAATCTCGCGTACAGACGTATGACACAAGTGACACCCAATCGCGTGATCACGTTCGAAGTCCGTGAGTTCCGCGGAGCGCCCCATTCTGCCCTCTCACGATGTGTAGTGACTACTAAGGTAGCTGATATGGAGTACCTGGCAGTATGTGACCGCACGATGCACCTAATATGAAAAACGTTTGTTTTTGGGTGTGTCCGGATACTTTTGATCACATAGTGTATTAACGTTTTTCGGCAGTCATGAATCCGTAAGTTCCCACTGGTTGGTTTCCCCTTTGTCTTGGGGTCACAGTGACTCCTCTAGTTCGGACATCAGAGTATACTACATGCGTTAACAAGATATTCTTGGCGGTGGTTTATCTTATCGATCACTGTTCTAAAATGTCAGAAGATGAAGTCGTAATAGCTTCGACATCGAAGCAAAGAAATTGAAACAATTAAATCAGCTGAGTGGAATAAAAGTAATAAGAGAATAACATATATAGAGAGGCAGTGAAGTATTTAGATCTTGAGCTTGTCTTACCGTATGTATGTGGCAGAGATTTCTTGCCGCAATGGAACAGAGATTGTCGTGCACAAATATCCAATCTTCTCCAGTTTTGATAGGCATCATGTGAGGGGTATATGTAATGTGAATCAAGATGTGTCTGTAGTACCTCTCACGCGTTAGTTGTCCAACAGAACGCAACGTAAACGTTCGCCAGACCTTACTTCCACCGACTTCAGTTTTTCCGACACTTCACTCCTCGATATTTACCGCCGGACATGTCGCCTCCATTTCATCCTTTGGAGTCAAGAACGTGATTAATCGGAGAAATCTCTCAAACACCCATAACCAGCAGTCCAGTTCCATATACTGTCGAAGAAATTCAAACCTAATAAATTATTTTCTCCATCTTGGTCGAAGAACACCGCAGCTGTTTCCGTAAATTACACTGTATGGAATACTGCAACTAGCCCCAAGTTTTCCTGAAATGATTTTATTATGTCATTTCTGGTTTTGGGCGTCAGCCCATCGTCGGATGATAGCGTTGACTTCTTGCAAGTTTTACACTTGTCCTGCATCCTGCATAGATTACAAAAGATTTTAAATTTGCCCTTAAATTTTATCAAATTTTCAGTTATTACATAGTTTTACAACTACATATTCAATATACATTGTGCAATGTATATAGTACATATGTGTAAAACTATGTAATCGCAGAAACTATTCAAATTTAAGGGGCAAATGTAAAATGAAAAATCTTTTGTAATCTGTGCATCACAAAAATTTTGTTATTTTTAGGATACTTGCATGAAGTCAACGCTACCATCTAGCGATGGGCTCAGGCCCGAAACTAATAATGGTGTAAGAGAATCATTTCAAGAAAACTTGTGGCTGGTTCCGGTATTTCTTACAGTATAGCAAACCTATTACGCCGATGTACCTTTTACGATTGTAGCCACATGCTTCTGCAACGGGGACCGCTACCCAATAGCGCTCGGTTATAATAGAACGAATCATATTACCTCATGTTTTTAAGGTAGCTGTTTCGATAGAATGTTATTTTGGCTCTATGTGCCTCTGTAGCAAACATGCTCCTCGAACATCGGTGCCACGTCCACAGCAGACGTTCCACCACCGTACTGGCAGCGTCATCGTATCTACCCATCCATTGCATATGACGTAAGACACGAGTTACACACAGCATCACGGGAATTCGCTGACTCACAGGCTGTGAGAATTGAAGTACACCTAACTTTTGGGTGTACGTTTCTCTAACACAGACAGTAATTCACCCGCCAAATTCCGGTTGAGCGTAATATAATTCATCTAGAAGGCAACAGTTTCAGCAGTCTGTTTACTGCAAACGTCAACATAAAGAACCAAGGGTCTGCTGTGTTTTGTGCACCTCCCGAAGCGCGAAGCTAAATTATGTACTGTCTTGCTGATAGTGTAGCCCGTATTTACAAAGGAACCAATCTTTAGTAGTATACATCCATATAATTTACTGCCGTGTCTGTTGTGGACGGCTACGAAAAATATACGGTAATATATTTGAGTTCATGCGACGCGAAGAATATTTTGGTTAGCTTAATTTACCCTGAGAAACTGTGTAGAAAAATACATTTTGCACACCGCTGCGGCAGTTTAGTGTTAACGCGAGACCGTATATCCAGAAGTAGGCAGGTTCATCGTGCATTGTGATAACCTGCTTACTCAGAACAGCTGTGGGCGTTTAATGGCACAGAGTCCTCTCCTGCGCCCTGACTTTGCGGTCCTGGTTGTTGCTGATCTACTTTGCGTGATAATGTTATCCAGAAAGCGTTTGTCATTGGTTGTGCTGCTCCCATTAGATAAAAAGCGAAACCAGAGAAGTAGGTAACCATTCCTGTTAAGCTATCCCCTTCTGAAATCACTCGTTCCGTTTATAATTCTTCGAGAGTGACTTAGTCATCACCATCAGTAGATACAATTTGCATAAACTAAGATAATTAATATTCACAGTAAGACGGCAAACCTTCGTATGGTTTTTGTCCGTTTATTTGTCTATTTATTTATTTATTTATTTATTTAATTCACCTGCTTCACAAGTCGTGAAGGAACGACATTCACTTACCCATCGTTGCGCCGCACTGATGCAACAATATAATGTGGTTTATGTCGGTTACTTACCCAATTCACCACCTATATCTATCGCCCTTGAGGACACAACAAAGATAATGAAATAGTTCCGCTGTATTATTTTAAAGAGAACCATTTTAACATTCCACGATCTAATAATAGAAAACGAGTTATTTGCTTGTCTCTTACAGAAATCATGAGCCAGAAGAGGCAAAAGTTAATCGACAGAGCGCATGGGACAGTATTCTGTGCTTCCATTTGCAGAATGTTGTCTTTCATGCCTGTCTCACAACAAATACAGTGTTTCACCACTTTTAATTTTCGTTTTTAGTTAAACTGATGCAGTATTTTACTTGGAGTGTTGAGTTTCCGCCGTTTCATGATGGTAGCATTCCAAAAATGCTGCGCCGCGATGTTTCATATATATGATAAATCACTTCCAGGGGTAGTCATGATAAATTGTGTCCCTCTTGTCATTCGCCATTGGTTTGATTTTAGCTTGAACTAGTTTTACGAGACAGTGGCTTAACCCATTTCGGTTTTTTTTCCCATAAAAATACACGGTCCAGTCACATTAATGTGGCAGCCGCCTATGTTCGGCGTCAACGTCCAATAACCAGTTGCAGACTGCAGGTGGCACTACTAACATTGGAGGGCATAAGAAGAGTGTCGCGGGAACGCGGAAACAATGCAAATGTTGTCGTAATGCGGAAAATGAGCTATTTATATGACGTCCAAAATGGCATAATCACTGGCTTTCGTGACAAGGGTGGTCCGCAGCTCGTGGTCGTGCGGTAGCGTTCTCGCATCCCGCGCCCGGGTTCCCGGGTTCGATTCTCGGCGGGGTGTTGTGGGATGTCCTTAGGTTAGTTCGGTTTAAGTAATTCTAAGTTCTAGGGGACTGATGACCATAGATGTTAAATCCCATAGCGCTCAGAGCCATTTGAACTTTTTTTTACAAGGGTGGATTGCTGGCGAAATAGTGCTTTCCAAAATTGGTGCCGAGGTAACAGTGGTGAGAGTGAGATGACTCTCATTATGGCTCGTTATGAACCCACATGAGCGTAGAAAGATGAACTTCACACTTGTGAAAAAGCACACCGGATAAATATCACGTAGAGCTACGAAACCGTGGGGTGTCGATTACTGCGTTTCACCCGTTTATCCAAATAGTGTCGGAAATTTTCTATGGATGAAGATCGTATTATTTAACGGGCCAGTCAAGCTGCGATATAGTGGCTGATTCTCACGGCGGCGGAGATAGGTACAAGCGGTTAGACGTTCAACTGTTGAGCAACGGACTGCCCAGATGCACCAGTGGGTTACCAACAGTGTGTCCTCGGCGAACGATGCTGCGTATTGATCTACGCAAAAGGCGCCTTGTTTTTGCACCCGTGCTGACTGTTATTCATTGGCAATGAAGGCTGGAATTTGCACGTCAATACCGCAACTGAACACATTGAGCGGCGACAGATGGCCTTTCCAATTAATCACGCTTTTGTGCTCCGTCGGACAGATAGCCGTTCGGGTATACGGCGTGAGAGCCAGTACCCTTCATCAGTCGCCGTAAGGGTCCAGTCAGGGAGCAGTCTCTGAGTGATCTCGTGATTCTGGAACATACATTGGATAACCACAAGTACGCATCTATCCTTGAGGACTATGTCCGCTCCTAGACGCACTTTGTTCTTCCTCACACTCTGTTCTTCCTCAGTTCGATAGCATCTACCAGTATGACAATACGGCGCGCCATGCAGCTCTCAGCGTACATGCGTGCTTCGAAGAGCACCATGATGAGTTTACCGTCCTCCCACGGCCATCAAATTCACCGAATTAAAACGCAATCGAGAATCTGTGGGGCCACCTCGATCGGACAGTTCACTCCATGGATCCTCAGCCGAGAAACCTAGCGCAGCTGACCACGGCACTGTATTCGGCGTGGCTACACGTCTCTGTTGGCACTTTTCAGAACCTCACTGACCCTCTTTCTGCATGTCTGACAGCGGACTGCGCTGCAAAAGGTGGTTATTAGCGCATTTGGCAGACGGTCACATTAATGTGACTGGACACTGCAGCACAGTACGTTGCTATTAATGTCCCCCGTGATCAACGTCACCCCTAACTCTTCGAAGTGTTGTTCCCCATGGAAATTTGTGTTACTTAACTCGCATATGGTTTTACTGCTCGTCTGAGGTGACGTAAACACCTGCTATTTTACCCGCCGTTCTTTATCGGCGCCGTTGCTGAACAAGACTGTGCTGTTGGTGCACAATCTCTGTCGTAATTTCCGCCCTTCACCAGTCTTCACAAACTCGTAACTTGATTAAGCATCCACAGACTTCGTCATGGATTACTGTTGGATACGTTACTTTGAAATAGTGCAATTGACATTTTTCTGAACATACGTGTACATTAAATTAGTTATCATTCTATAATTATTTTACAATGTAGTTATACTTCATAAAATCAGCACCTCTACGTTTACTTAAACTTCTTTTTATCTGATGATCCGTTGGAATGCTTCGGCTGCTTGTAAGATATATGTTTCGACAGGATACCAGAGTTCAAATGGCTCTGAGCACTATGGGACTTAACATCTATGGTCATCAGTCCCCTAGAACTTACAACTACTTAAACCTAACTAACCTAAGGACTTCACACAACACCCAGTCATCACGGGAATCGAACCCGGGCGCGGGAAGCGAGAACGCTACCGCACGACCACGAGCTGCTGACTACCAGAGTTCAAAAGAACTAGAATACAAGAACGATATCTGATACAGCTCATAAAAGATTTTCTTTCTGTGGGTTTAATTTCTCCTCGTGTTTGTGCCACGAAAATATTTCTTTTATTAGAGCACCCACGAACTGACGTGGTTAGACTAGTAGCAATTCAGCGGAATGCCGGCAGATTCGAATAGCTCTCCGGTAGCTAAATCGTGTAAGTAATATTTATAGTGTTAGTTTTTCAGAAATTGTGAAAAGATACCTTCTGTTTTACAAATCGATTTATCGTTTCTCAAAATATTCGCCACAAAAATTTACACACTTTTGGATACATTCAAACCAATTCTGGAAACGCTTTTTTCCTCTGATGTTGATACCTTAAAAACATAGTTGTGGAGGCATTCAAAAGCTTATTGAGGTGATGGATATTTCCTTCTATGCATTTTTTGTTTAATACGAAGGAAGAAAAAGATGGTGTTCGCGATAAATCAGGTGAATACGAGCAGCGAGGCAGTAATTCCGCGTTTTCGTCAAATAATCAATTGTTTTACGTACTGTATGACAGCTGGCGTTGACTTGAAGAAGAATGAGGTGAGGTTTTTGGTTGTTTTTCGTGATATCATCGATGACTTGTAACAAGCAAATTATTTCCCGTTAAGTGTCAATCGTTCTTCTAAACAAGCAACGGTTGCGACATCGCCAGTATAATAAAGGAAACAAGCTATTAACTTCTTCGAGACGCTCTCCTATTAGATCACTTTTCTTGATTTCGGATAATCTTGCGTCGCCCAAATAGTTGATTGCTGCTTAGTTTCCGGCTCGTACGAAATCTACTTCGGGGTAAATAGGAAATAGTGTTGCATACTGTAATGCAGTATTTTATTTTCCTTTTTGTAGAGTGTACATTTGTTTTCTTAGAGTACCACAGTATTGCCCAGCTTAAATTATTCTTGGCCTTACCTAAAAATAAAAATAAATCTAGTTGCTACCTTTATCCTGTTTGTAAGATATTGAAGCAAAAAACTCCTCCACTTGACGCCTTGGCCACTCAGTACTGTAAATATCGCAAATAACTAGTTAGGAAAAGTGGTGGGTACTCGAAACAGCCTATCCTTTAAGTGTTAAATAATGATGTTACTTGCTTCCTGTCCTTCCAGACCAGAATTTCTACTTGCATAGCACGCATCAATAAGCAGACTGTTTCTATTTGGGGTTCTGCAACATCTCGAACTAATGTGGATGGCATTAATACTAGCATCATTTACACAATCCAAATACCACCGAGTCTATTATAGCTCGGAATAACCTTCGACAGGCCAAGCGGTTCTAGGCGCTTCAGTCTGGAACCGTGTGACCGCTACGGTCGCAGGTTCGAATCCTGCCTCGGGCATGGATGTGTGTGATGTCCTTAGGTTAGTTAGGTTTAAGTAGTTCTAAGTTCTAGGGGACTGATGACCTCAGATGTTAAGTCCCATAGTGCTCAGATCCATTTGAACCATTTTAACCTTCGACAACAATACCAAAAGAGAAAAACAGTCATCGTTCTCACTAGACACATAGGTGTCTATAGATTAGCTGTGAACTATCGATCGATGCAATTACCGATCCAACAACTTTACATTAAAAGTATCTATCAAATACTATTTTTCCTACACAGTACTGAGTTGTCTGGAATAAATATTAATGTTGCATGTCACGGTGTTGTCACTGAGACAGTGGAAGGACACCTTGGGCTGCATGTGTACCGATCTTATTACTGATTTTTAACCGGAATGATTTACTATGTTGCGAGCACCCAATAGACTATCTATGTCAAGGGCGCGATAACTCGACCGCTGGCCTCGAGGTACCCACTTTAAAAGGTGGCATCATTCGGAGCACTTCCGTTTATTGCTGTCACCCTCTACAACCCCATTGTAATACTACTGTAACTACCGAAGAGGTGTCATGTTGGCTGTTTGAGGGAATGATTAATCGATTAGTAACAGCAGTTGTATTTATTTCTTAATGTATTATGCAAGATGAGACACGATCTCACAGATGTACTAAATGTTTTGAGTGCTGTTTTTCTTCTACTCATTGTGCTGTAACAGACTTAATTTGACTTCATGTTCTTTGTTACAAATATCCGCATTTGAAGATGACCGTGACTATAAGCACATTAACGAATCCATACATGTTACTTAGGTTTGAAATCTATGCGATAACAGCTACTCAGCATAAATTGCGCACACCCATGAATCGTCAGCAGAATAACAACGAAGCATCCCTCCCCTCACATCATCTAACCCGAAGTGACCGCATTAGTTATCGCTTTGTCCGTAACTTAAGTGGCCAACTTTTCTCGCGGCCGCAATGTAAATTACAACTAAGCACATCTCATAATAATATTTCTGTCTCTGTACTTTCGTTGCTGAACAGCAAAACTACAGTGTTAAGAAGCTCTTAATTGCCGTTTTTGGATTCGGCTCTTAGTCACTAGATGCGTATTACTGTAAAATATGATTGCCAACCGCGGGCCGTACGAATACATCGTTCGGGTCGCATGCGGCGTGCGGCCCACAATTTGACGACGACTGGCCTAGTAAAAGTTGTCTAGCATGTACAGGGCTCCAAATCGATCAGTGTTCTTTTCTAAGGAAGTGACTAATATTTTGTCCGATGGGCTTGCAAACATCTCTACCCTCTTAGACTTAACGCGGCAAAAGTAAAAATATTAAAGTATGCAAGTTCCAGTATTTCCCAAGTTCATATCCCAAAAAAAATTGATATTTAATCGCTATAGAATTTGGGCGTACTGGTAATCGGTCTTCATGACGCAGGACTCGATAGAAACACGTGTCTCAGCGCGGAACGGTGTACGGTGGTAGGGTGAAGTGCCTCCTGGTAGAGAGGCGCGCTGTTCGGTGAGAGTCACAGCGGTGGAAGCAGCGCGGTCGTGGCACGAGGCGAGATCGACGAGACGTTCGCAGCCGGCTGTGTGCGCCTCCGCATGAGTGGGCTCAGCGCAGAAATGGCTGTCCACGCGTGGCGGGCGAAAGCTATCGCTTCCCGCGCTCTAAATATACACGCCATTTGCGGTTGCGCCTGTCGCTAGTGAAGGCCACGCGTCGACGGCGCTCTGCGCGTCGCGTCTGTACGTGTGCGATGGAGACACGTGTGTTAGCGCGGAATGGTGTTCTCGTTATTAGGATTTACCCATCTACAGCATAGATGGAGCTGCGTGGTTTACCTAGTCCCCAGAGAGATGAGAGCGGCTTAAATAATTATCGTCCAGTTCTCTTACGGACGTCTTCGTCTAATCGAAATAATAATGTACTCAAGCATAGGCGTTTGCAGAAATTTCTCCAGAACGGGAAAGATTTCAGAAGTTCGATTTTTGATACAACTCATTAGTTCAGTTTCAGATTGTGCCATGCCCGAAGAAATAAATTTGGCATGAACTGCACAATGCTAATTATGTCTTAAACGTTTAATAGTTACACAGTAAATTTTTTAGGTAGGTAGATTCATTTTCTTATAATATTATTATGGATGTACGAAACCTTCGAATACAACCACCAAATTGGTCGACAGGAACACTCTTAACAGCCTAGGACTCAACCAATATGGCCTTCGTCCTCTTGGTTTGTCACGTTATTGTGTAGCACGGCAGAGTGTATTACAGAACTCGTAACTTTGTAACTGGATGTTGCGCAAGGTTGCACCCCATGTAATTTAACAACTATATAGTTCAAGAAGGTCCGAACACCCCATGTAATTTAACAGCCATAAAGCTGAAGAAGGTCCAAACACCGTTTCGACCTTAATATTTAACAATTTCTTCATTTCGTTAAGAGCAGAAGTTGTTACAGGGTGTTTCAAAACTGACCTGTATATTTGAAACGGCAATACAAACTAAACGAGCAGCGATAGAAATACACAGTTTGTTGCAATATGCTTGGGACAACAGTACATTTTCAGGCAGACAAACTTTCAAAATTACAGTAGCTACAATTGTCAACAACAGATGCCTTGCGGTCTGGGAAACTCTATAGTACGATATTTTCCACTTATCCACCATGCGTAGCAATAATATGGCGTAGTCTCTGAATGAAATTACCCGAAACCTTTGACAACGTGTCTGGCGGAATGGCTTCACTTGCAGATGAGATGTACTGCTTCAGCTGTTCAATTGTTTCTGGATTCTGGCGGTACACGTGGTCTTTCAAGTGTTCCCACAGAAAGAAGTCACAGGGGTTCATGTGTGGCGAATAGGAAGGCCAATCCACGCCGCCTCCTGTATGTTTCGGATAGCCCAAAGCAATCACACGATCATCGAAATATTCACTCAGGAAATTAAAGACGTCGGCCGTGCGATGTGGCCGGGCACCATCTTGCATAAACCACGAGGTGTTTGCAGTGTCGTCGAAGTCAGTTTGTACCGCCACAAATTCACGAAGAATGTCCAGATAGCGTGATGCAGTAATCGTTTCGGATCTGAAAAATGGGCCAATGATTCCTTTGGAAGAAATGGCGACCCAGACCAGTACTTTTTGAGGATGCAGGGACGATGGGACTGCAACATAGGGCTTTCCAGTTCCCCATATGCGCCAGTTCTGTTTATTGACGAAGCCGTCCAGGTAAAAATAAGCTTAGTCAGTAAACCAAATGCTGCCCACATGCATATCGCCGTCATCAATCCTGTGCACGATATCGTTAGCGAATGTGTCTCGTGCAGCAATGGTAGCAGCGCTGAGGGGTTGCCGCGTTTGAATTTTGTATGGATAGAGGCGTAAACTCTGGCGCATGAGACGATACGTGGACGTTGGCGTCATTTGGACCGCAGCTGCAACACGGCGAACGGAAACCCGAGGCCGCTGTTGGATCACCTGCTGCACTAGCTGCGCGTTGCCCTCTGTGGTTGCCGTACGCGGTCGCCCTACCTTTCCAGCACATTCATCCGTCACGTTCCCAGTCTGTTGAAATTTTTCAAACAGATCCTTTATTGTATCGCTTTTCGGTCCTTTGGTTACATTAAACCTCCGTTGAAAACTTCGTCTTGTTGCAACAACACTGTGTTCTAGGCGGTGGAATTCCAACACCAGAAAAATCCTCTGTTCTAAGGAATAAACCATGTTGTCCACAGCACACTTGCACGTTGTGAACAGCACACGCTTACAGCAGAAAGACGACGTACAGAATGGCGCACCCACAGACTGCGTTGTCTTCTATATCTTTCACATCACTTGCAGCGCCATCTGTTGTTGAAAATTGTAACTACTGTAATTTCGAAAGTTTGTCCGCCTGAAAATGTACTGTTGTCCCAAGTATATTACAACAAACGGTGTATTTCTATCGCTGCTTGTTTAGTTTTTATTGCCGTTTCAAATATACCGGTCATTTTTGAAACACCCTGTATTTTTTCTGTATCTACGCCCACAGATGAAGTATGGGTGAATGTACCTACAGCATAGATTGGCCGTATTCTTCACACTCTACTACAATCGATCTGTCGTCAAATCTGAAAGTAGCCTCTGCAAGCCTTGATGGGTCACTTACTAAGTTACGGTCGAGATTAAGATGTGCGCAAGCGAATTGGCTTTCCTTGTGGAAATTGCGGACAGGCGCCGGCCAGATTAATGCAGCCATGTTTATACTGTGCTAGATGCTGGAGCACACTCTTTCTGTTGCCCATTAAGGGCTGCACGGGGAAGCGCCAAGAGAAGATTTGCTCTCTATTTCGGTAATTTTCTGTAGAGATTCACGTTCCCTAAGATTGAAAAACAACCCTGGAACCGCTGCTACGCCAAGAGAACGGATAATTGGCTTGAACAACCACACACTGTAGTTTTTACTGAAGCCGCCGTGTTACTCCCTACATGCGGCTGAATAGAATGAGAGAGAATCATTTCTATAAATATTCTGAAATTAACAAAGTTCACTACATACTCCAGGGGGGAGCAGATGCTCCCTCTTGGTCCCCTTGCAGAAGCATATGTATTCAAGAGTAGTCTCACATTTGAGCAAAAACAATTTACTTAGCACATCGCAGTTTGGGTTAAAGAAGGTTATTCGACTGAGAAAGCAGTTAATGCATTCACACTCAAAGTAAAACAAGCCTTACATGGTAAAATGCCAGTTCTTATTCTTCGTGATTTTTTTTCCAGTAGGTTTGATTGCGCAGATCATGTTCCTTTTTCAAAAGTTTTTATGGAGCTGTTGGCTTCACAAACAACTATTTTATATAATACTTATCAAACAGAATGAACAAGAATTTTAGTGACTTGGGAGAGATCACGAAGGAAATCACACAGGGTTTGTTAAATTAGCTCCCACTTAACATTAACCAGGCAGAATTCGTGCTCTTTGCAAACGATACTAGTGTTACAATAAATCAGATTAGAGAGGAAGCAGCAGAAGAATATGTCAGTGGTCTTTTTCAGAGAATTTACTTATTCTCTGAAAATGGGATCTCCTTTCATTTTGAGAAAAACATACTGTATTTAGTTTTCCGCAGTAAACAGTCGTATCCAAAATTGATGTGGCACATGTGTAGGTGGCAGTATACAAAATAGTTTTTCAGTGTACGTATTCATGGAAACTTGACCCCGGGAGAAACACATTGCAGAATACGAACTTCGAGACAGTTCAGGCTTAAATACAATTCGCGCTGTTGGATCCGTAGTAAGACGATGTTGTCATCAGCGATGATTGGAGAGTGGGGTGAGCGGCGCTGCGCTCTGAGTAATCTTCCTGCAGCGGCGGCGTGTGGAACCGCACGAGGGCGTGTCTACGTCGGAGTCTCTCATTCGTTGCTGCGTGGTTTTATAGCATAAGACGTCGTGCTTCGGGCGACGCTACAGGACGCATCACTTAGAAATAACATATTGATCACAAAAAACGAGCCCTCTTGGTAACTTGTATTATTCATCTGTAGTCGTCTTGTAGGCGTCAGCAAGACAAGTGAGACATTTAACTTCCTCAGCAGCACTATTGTGCCATGTTACGGAAGTTGTAGATTCCAAGTGGACTTTTTGGTGCAAGTCTGCCCGTGTTATTTGCAGTGAGGGCTTTTCTGGAAGAGAATAGGTGAGAAAGGGAGTTGTTCAGATTGAACTACCCTCTCAGCAATAATTTTAAAAGTGTCTACAAATGTCGGAGGCAACTGTTCGCTCTTATACGGTGTAATCCTTTCATAGGTAAGCAGGCACGGTTTTAGGATACAGTTCTTGGGGGAGAGGGGTTCCCTCCTGTCAATCTTTGAATATGCCATAGATGCTTAGAATTATTTATTACTTTGTTTACAACAGTGCTTAATTCGTCGCCTGTAGCTTAACCACAAATTCCGTAATTTGAAAAGTTTCATCCGAAAATTTGAGAAGTACATATGGCACACAATTTATTTAAAAACGATAGTAATTTTTTCAGCCTCATAATTTATGCGATCGAAATATGCACTCACCATTGCCAGTGTTTCACTAAACACGACTGTAAGAACTTCTTTTTGCAGGTTGAGTGTATATGAGCATGTTAACAGTGGGAAAGCTGTCTTTTCTCATAGGTTCGGGAATGTAAGTCTTACTGTTATTTTTTCCTTCGTGGAAGGTATTTTTGTCTTGTTCTGCCTTGCCCAACTTCACTCCGTCTACGAACCACGTGTGGTTTATGCTAGCGTGGGCAGCCTTTGAATGTGCGCCTTTACCTGGTCAGAATGTTACCGGTCAGGCCGCGAGCCTAACCACAAGGGCAAACCATCGGGGTACAGTCGACAGGTGCTCTATATTTTAGAAAAGGTCAGAATTTTTTGAACTTCTGTTATGTTGTATTGTAGAATCCAAACTTTCGATTTCGATAACGGTGTCTTAACTTAAGGGGAGCTGCAAAAGTGCGAAATTTTCTTAATTTTTCAGTTTTTTATCCTTTTTTTTTTACCCTTACGTCGTGCAGAACGTAAAATTTTCTGCATTTCCTCTGGTCGAACTTACTTTCACATCAGATGCTAATCAAGATAGGGAGCTTCAAAGGAACGTAATGAAACTCAGATACAAAAATACAATTTCTCATTTAATTGTAGAAATTTTGAAAAAGATAATTGTACCTGCCTCTCACGATCAACACCTAACAGCGAGAGTCCCCTTTCGCCCCCACCCTCCAGTGGGATGCTCATTTATGCCTACGGCTGCGTAAAAATGGCAAAAAAATACGTCCTCCCAATATAAAACATACAGTATGAACGTGGGAGATGCGGTATTGCTGGAGGTAAAGCTGTGAGGGCGGGTCGTGAGTCGTGTTTTAGATACCTTAGTCGGTAGACAGTTTGCCCGCTAAAGGCATAGGTCCCAGGTTCGAGTAACGGTTCGGCACGTAGTTTTAACGTGCCAGGAAGCTAAGCTCCATTGCAAAGCTTCTTAGGACTGATAATTGACTGCTGGAGGTGCATGCCGTTAAGCGTTTAAAAGTATTGTAAAATTAAAATAATAGTAACAACATTTATTTTTTGAGATATTGGACGTGCCTCTGAAGCTCTGTATCTTGGTAAGCATTTGGTGTCAGGACAGACATTTAATCACTGCAAATTGTAGGAAATATAATGCTACATGTAAAAGGTTTAAGTGTTTTTTGTGGAACGCAAGGAGGAAAAATTTGGAGCAGGCGTCGAAAAAGTGCCAAAATTTCGTGGACTTTTCTTCGCTCCGTCCTCTCCCCCCGCCCCCAAAATAGCTCAGGGTCCTCGAGGTCTAAAACATGAATTCTGCGCTGCAGACCACCTGTCTACAACATACTGAAAGTCCAGAAAATTTTGACGTTTTGTTATGTACCAACCCCTCCCCGCCCCACCTCTTGAGATTCTGCCGACTGGACTGCTCACGCAAGCTACTGAAAATATGCGGTGTCAAACATAGCGTGTAATTTTCCAGAATTCCTTGTTATTTGAGAGACTTTGCTTTCATACTGCTGTATTCTCCTGAAAGTTAGCTCAGAAATTTTAGATTGGAACATGTGAAGATTTCAACATGCTAGTAAAATATTCTTTGGGGAGGTGACACATAGGGATGACTGTCATCGCTGAAAGAATCTGTTTTCAATTATAGCGCTTTTTTCCATGCCAGTTTAACCTGATTGTTAAAACCGCTCGATATAATCGGTTTGCGAAATAACCGATTTTCTGTTTTTTATTCCTATTATTTCCTGTAATAAACTTAAAAATCGAAGAAACATTGAACAGTGTGGACTGTTTCAGTTTCAAAATACAATCAAAATATTTAAGTAAATAGACAAATAAAAGAAAAGAGTCCGTCCGCCACTCGCTGCTTTTCTCGAAAAGTGATAAGTGGTTGGATACCAAAAGAAAATCGTCAGTATTCTACCATTGATTCTAATTTTTTTTGAAATTTTGCACAAAATCCATGCTGTAGCCGGGGATTATATCACTATTTTGCCATTACGCATAATCAATTCTAAAGGATGAAAACTGCTGTTAAAGAACTCTGTTTTTCATATTGATTTGCTCATTTTCGTGGCCGAGCGGTTCTAGGCGCTATAGTCTTGAACCGCGCGACCGCTACGATCGCAGCTTCGAATCCTGCCTCGGGCATGGATGTGTGTGATGTCCTTAGGTTAGTTAGGTTTTAGTAGTTCTAAGTTCTAAGGGACTGATGACCTCCCATAGTGCTCAGAGCCGTTTGAACCTTTTTTTGCTCATTTTCAAGGGCTACAAGCAGACAAAGGTATATTATGTAGAGTATATTATGTAGACACAGGCAGCAGATCAGGTACTTTTATTTTTATTGTATACTATGAATGAATTAAGCTTTACGTGTATTACTGTTTCTGTAACTTTCTTTCTTTCTTTTTTGTTATTCAACAAAAATGGCAGACAATTATTTAATCTTTTGGAGCAAATGAAGATGTATCCTTCGTCGCTGTGCCACTTAGTAAAAATATTTCCAGACTACGTTTGATACCATTCTGCAATATAAGGGATGTCCGGCGACGAAGTCTCGCACATTGCATGTACACACATAGCTTAAGCCACGACACACGGTAACAGGCATATTATTGTCTCCAGCAGTGCTATGCCATTTCTTATGCGATGCCGTTATTGCTCGTTTCTGTCAGCATTGATATTAAAATAGCACTGACAGCTTTTCCCATTCTTTATATAATGCAATATTTCAAACCAACGTAAATTTAACATATGAAAGTTACTCCTTTTATTAAAAAATAAGTTTGTTTAAAAATGAAAATTTTGGCCCTGCTGCTATGGCAAATAGCAGTATTTTACCCGGTTATTAGCAAAAAATTTAAAAATCTGTTACAACTAGAGACCAAACAAATATACCCACTATGATTCCCCCCCCCCCCCCCCCCCCCCCCCCCTCCTCTCCCAAATTCCCTCTAACAATTGGACTTAAAAGCAAAGTTTTGCCGAATAGTTGGAGGCCACAGGGAGGCCAGCAATGGAGTAGAGGGGGGGGGGGGGGAGGGGGGAGGAGAGGAAGGCAGGCTCCCCCGTACCGGCGCCGTGGCGTCTGCTGCACGGCTGAGTCACGGCCTGCCGAGTTGAGTCGATGCCAGACCCTCCGCGGCACCCCTGCCCACGTCTCGTGGCGGGGCAATTGTCTGAGCCAAATACAGCGCACAGCGGCGTTGCTCCGGTCGCTGCACGCCACGCCACGCTCCGCATAAAAAAGGTCGCGAGCCGAGTCTGTGTACCGAGCGATTCCGTAGTAGACATTGATACAGTGCTCTCATGGACAGGATACATTTACTGAGGTAATCCGGATTAAGGCGACCCGAGACTGCGCGGATATCCGAAAATCACGGATATTACAAAATACACCTTTTTGTCCCGGGAGTCTTCTGTTTACTGTATTTACGAAATCTATTTTATGTCACGACTGAAAACTGTTATTTATACGCATTACTCGCCGAAAACTGAGAAATTACGTCCAAAGTTACAGCTAAACACGCTGTAGTGTATTAAAACTGCTTTCAGTTCACTTTTAGGAAGCAATCGTACAATTGTGTTTCTTCAGTTTCTCCCGGCGTATTTGTTACTCGAACAGTCCACAATATTGTGCCCGTTGGACACTATGAACCAGCAGTATACCCGTGGACTGTCAGAGCAATCGTACAGTTATTATTGTCTAACGTACTCTAATGATAGCTCAAAGCATTTGAGTGCCTCGCTTGTGCGTGATAACGAGGTCCTCAATTACCTTGTCACCGTTCTCTTTCTGTACTGAATACACTTTATTCACTATAACCACATCATCTAGGTATGCAGATTCCCTTTCATTTGCGTCACTTAAACAACGCGATGAGGTTTTGGTCACCTAAGTCTCCATGACTAGCAATTGGTATTCTGAACGAAAATATTCGTTCTGATTTAACTACGTAAGGCTTCTTTTTTATTTTTTCAAAAATCGCCGAACTATGCATGGATACTTCGCTAGCCAGCTAATCCTATCCCGAATAATCGGTAATTTACTGAACTTGAAACTCTGCAACCCATCTTAGGGTGTGTGCTGAAGTGTCCTTAGACAAACCAATGTCGTCGTCGTCGTCGTCGTCGTCGTCGTCGTCGTTGTTGTGCCCCCCCCTCAAATGTCCGGTTTGCCCGTCATAGTCATTTCGCAAGATGCATCCATACAGGGTGTCTCAGGAGGAATACTCTGTGTTCAAGGATATGAAAGGAAAGCTCATATGAGGCAACAACAAAACACTGTTATTGACATATGCCATATTCCGAATAGTTACCGCGAGAGCACAAGTTTAAAATACATTTGTTTTCGGACTAGTGGCGCACTGACGCTTATCTCTGGATTGGTGACGGTAGTACAGTTAACTGTCCACCAAGATTGCCAAACCTTACGCCATTAGATTTTTCTTTCGCAGCTGGATGAAATCTGAGGTGTGCAAACGATAGGTGATTACGCGAGATAAACTGCTTGAGAGAATGGCTGTTACGGGGCTGTTGTTCTCAATGTGGCCGTAACCACACCGTGAATGAAGTTGCGTGATTCGTTGGTGTAGTATTGTGGAGTGTCCAACGCATTGACGGCGAATGGCGTACCACTAACAGCCATGCAATACGGCGTAAGAACAGTGATGACGAGTGTCTCTCCTTGTCAATGACAATCCGTTTCAAACCAAGAACTGCTGTTACAGAATGCAGGTCCATATCCAGCCGAAAATTGTGAAGGGAACTGGACGCAACGGACTTCCGTCGATGGGTACATCGCAAGAGACCATTGCTCAACGCGATACAAGAAGCTGAAAGTCTTCGGTGGGCCGAACAACACAAAGCTTAGTAGTTGATTCGAGGCACATAGTGTGACCCGACGAGTCGCGATTTTGCCACCTTTCAAATGACTCAAGGCTTTGAGCATAACGACGCACAAATGAGGTGCTTAACCGGCAATGTGTGGAAGGTTTAGCTGATGCCTAAGTTGGTTCTGTAATGTTCTGCAGGAACTTTCCGCACCATGATTTCGGTCCACTCATGCAGGTTAGGATGAACTAGGATGTTTATTGAAACATTATCGGTAAGTGTGGTCGACAGCCGCTTGGGGGTATAGGGGTTGGAGAAAAATGTGGAAACATGATGCTGTATTTGACCACGAACGACACCTGTGCGGTGCCCTTAATACGTTGCAAGTGGCTGTCGTGGTCAGATCATTATTTTGTTCTAGTTGTGACTGCATTATGTCGGAGCTAAGGGAATTCTGACATGGGCAGATTGTTGGTGCTTGCATGGTGGGTGCTTACGTGATCGAGGCGGCCGAAGTGTTTGGTGTTTCATGAGATACCATATCGAAGATTTATACCGCATACAGCGAAAGCGGAAAAACGTAATCCGCTAAGTCACAAAGCGGACAAAAGTGTGTGTTGAGTGATCATTGCGGACGGTCGTTGAAAACTATTGTGACAAAATACAAGGGAACCAGAGCTGCAAGAGTCACATAAGGACTGAATGTCGCATTCGCGGTCCTTGTTAGCACCAAAACAACACAGGGGACATAAGTTGGGAATTGCCGGACATGCTGGAATCCCGAAACTACTCATCAGTGATGCAAATGCCCGTAACAGGATAAAGTGGTGGCAAAGTCATAAAACCTGGACTATGGTGCAAGCAGTGGAAGAAAGTAATTTGGTCGGATGAGTTTACTTCCCAAGAGCGAAACATGGCGCCGGTTTGGTGATGATTTGGGCAGCCATATCGTGGTATTCCACGGCCCCCTAGGTTCTGTGCAAGGTCACGCTACTGCCAACGATTATGTGACCCCTTGGTTCACCTGGACAGTCATTTGCTCAAAAGTTGCTTGTCTGTTCGCCCGTACACATTTCCGCAGCCCGTGGTGCACCACACTGGTTCAAAATGGTTCAAATGGCTCTGAGCACTATGGGACTTAACATGTGAGGTCATCAGTCCTCTAAAACTTGGAACTACATAAAACCTAACTAACCTAAGGACATCACAAACATCCATGGCCGAGGCAGGATTCGAACCTGCGACCGTAGCAGTCGCGCGGTTCCGGACTGAAGCGCCTAGAACCGCTCGGCAACCACGGCCGGCGCACCACAGTGGCCTGGCCCCGGGTTTGGATAGCGCCATTTTGGCATGCACCGCATATTTCAACCAAGGCAGCACGCGAGCAGTTTAGAAACTTAGCCGCTTCTGAAATGCTTCAAACCTTGGTCCGAACGCCAATGATCATGGCCTTTTGGACGTCAGATACTTAGCTACATTTCCACAGTACGACTGCAGAGCTTTCCGCGTCCCCCAGCACGCTTTGTATACTGATGTGACAAAAGTCATGGAATTCCTCCTAATATCGTGTCGAACCTTCCTTTGCCCGGCGCAGTGCAGCAACTCGACGTGGCATGGTCTCAAAAGGTCAGCGGAAGTCCCCTGTAGAAATATTGAGAATGCTCAGTTGCAAAAGTGGTGGCCGGTGTATTATTTTGCGCACGAATTGAGCTCCCGATTATGTTCCATGAATGTTCTATGAGATTCATGTCGGGCGATCTGGGCGGCCAGATCATTCGCTCTAATTGTCCAGAGTTCTTCAAACAAATTGCTAACAGTTGTGGCGCAGTGACACGACACATTGTCATCCATAAAAATTCCGCCGGTGTTATGGAACATGAAGTCCACGAATAAATGCATTATTTCCAGTCAACGATCGGTTCACTTCGACCAGATTACCCGGTCTGTTAGCTCTGACAACTCTACGTAAACGCCGCTGATCTCGGTCGTTATGTGAAGGTCGTCGGCCACTGCGTTGGTTGTGGTCAGAGTTAACACCTGAAACTTGCTATTCTCGCCTCGCTCTTAACACTGTGGGTGTCTGAATATTGAATTCCTTAACGATTTCCAAAGTGGAATGTCACATACATGTAGCTCCAACTACCTGCCATTCCGCGTTCAAGATGTGCTCATTCTCCTCGTGGTCAGAAACTTTTCACATTAATCACCTGAGTACAATGCACTGCCCTTTCGTACCTTGTGTACGCCGCACTGCCGCCATCTTTATATGTGCATATTACTGTCGCAGGACTTTGGTCACCTCAGTGTAATTTCTGTCCATATTTTCCCTCAACTTCTAAACACTTGCTCCATCTCTTGACAAGCTCCGTAATTTCGTGCTGGAAGGAGGTTTGTAGCATCGTGTCCATTAATTATATCTGCACTCCATAACGTCGTCACCAGACAAAAACTTGGAATTAGCCTGGTGTTCCCTCATCGGACCAAGAAGTTAAAAAATCACTTGGAGTTAGGACAGTACAGAAAGTGTTCCAGCAGCGGAAAAAGATTGTTTTGAATACTGAGGTTGTTTTCTGATCTGTATGAGGTCGGGCATTATGATGAATCAGACTTACACCTGTTGAAAACTTTCGTCACCTCTTCATTTTGATTTTGAGTTTTACTTCTCCCCATATCTCTTAGTAGCTGTAACTATTCACCTTTTGATTGTTAGGGGTGTAATAATCAGCATTGGATTTTTCATGTTACAAAACATTATCATCAGCTTTCTTGCAGAAGCTTGGCGTTTGAATTTTTTTTTATTGTAAGCGAATAATGATGCTTGTCCCTCACCTCTCATTCCCCCTCTCGCATGCCCACACCTCTCCCCAATTTTATGCTACTTGCTTTGTGGTTCGTTGTGATGGATAGACTTCTCGTCAACGGTTACTATGAGATTGAGAAAGTCTTCCCCTTCTACAGAACGCGTTAAATGGAATTGACATTTCCAAACGACACAGACCTTGTGGTAGTTCAGATAGAGAGTACAGAAAACGAATCACTTTTCACATTTCTTCGTCGGTGCTTACAGACAACGGAGCGCTTATAATACGAGGCGTGAAGTACCGTTTTGAAATCGTCATCATCATCATCATTTAAAACTGATTATGCCTTTCAGCGTTCAGTCTGGAGCATAGCCCCCTTACAAAATTACTCCATGAATCCCCTATTCAGTGCTAACATTGGTGCCTCTTCTGATGTTAAGCCTATTACTTCAAAATCATTCTTAACCGAATCCAGGTACCTTCTCCTTGGCCTGCCCCGACTCCCCCTACCCTCTACTGCTGAACCCATGAGTCTCTTGGGTAACCTTGCTTCTCCAATGCGTGTAACATGACCCCACCATCTAAGCCTGTTCGCCCTGACTGCTACATCTATAGAGTTCATTCCCAGTTTTTCTTTGATTTCCTCGTTGTGGACACCCTCCTTCCATTGTTCGCATCTACTAGTACCTGCAATCATCCTAGTTATTTTCATATCCGCAGCCTCAACCTTGTTAAGGTAACCTGAATCCACCCAGCTTTCGCTCCCATACAACAAAGTTGGTCGAAAGATTGAACGGTGCACAGATAACTTAGTCTTGGTACTGACTTCCTTCTTGCAGAAAAGAGTAGATCGTAGCTGAGCGCTCACTGCATTAGCTTTGCTACACCTCGCTTCCAATTCTTTCACTATGTTGCGATCCTGTGAGAATATGCATCCTAAGTACTTGAAACCGTTCACCTGTTCTAACTTCGTTCCTCCTATTTGGCACTCAATCTGTTTATATGTCTTTCCCACTGACATTACATTCTTTTTGGAGATGCTAATCTTCATACCATAGTCTTTACATTTCTGATCTAGTTCTGAAATATTACTTTGCAAACTTTCAATTGAAATTTAAAAAAAGCGTGCTAAGATATCTCAAATTTTAGTTTTACACGAAAGCTTGTACCTTAATCTACTTTTGTACATAATTTCCGTCAATATTGAGGCACTTTTCATAACGTTGTACCAGTTTTTGAATACCTTCCTCATAGAAGTCTGCCGCCTGACTTGTTAACCACTGCATCGCCACTGTTTTGACTTGGTCATCGTCTTGAAGACGCTGACCGCCCAGGTGTTTCTTACAGTGCAGGAACAGATGGTAGTCACTGGGCGCAAGATCGGGCCTGTACGGAGAGTGATCCAGAGTTTCCCATCGAAAAGATGTGATGAGATCTTTGATCTGATTCGCCACATGCTGATGGGCATTGTCTTGCAGCAAAACGATGCCCATGCTCAACTTCCATGGACTGTTGCTTTGATTCTGGTGTGAAGTAGGCCACCCATGTTTCATCGCCCGTAACAGTTTGGCTTAAGAAATCATCACCGTCGTTGTGGTACCGCTCAAGGAAAGCCAATGCACTGTCTAAACGTTTGGTTTGGTGCACATCCGTCAACATTTTCGGTACTCAACGTGCGCACAATTTTCGGTAATTTAAGTGCTCGGTCACAATGCCATACAAAACACCACGAGAAACATCAGGAAAGAGATCCTGCAAGGAGGAAATCGAAAAGCGTCTGTTTTCTCTCAGCTTATTGTCCAGTTCCTGCAACAAACTTTCATTAACGACCGAAGGACGCCCACTCCGTTGTTCATCATGCACATTTGTGCGGCCATCTTTAAAAGCTATTACCCACTTTCTTACCATTCCATCACTCACAATGTTTTCTCCGTAAACGGCACAGGTCTCACGATGAATATCGATCGCTTTTAGGCCTTTAGCACTAAGAAATCTTATAACAGCCCCGTACTTCACAGTCGGCGGGACTCAACGATTATCGGAGGCATCTTAAACACTCAGTACACAACGTAAACAAGGAAGAATCAGACTGTAATGGCGTCAGTGCGTAGATTAAGGTACAGACTTTCATGTAAAAACAAAATTGAGATATCTTAGCACGTCTTTTTTTAATTTCAAAACGGTACTTACTTTTTAAAAAAAAACACGCCTCGTAAAAGGGTCACGCACAAAAACAACCGAGAAGTTAAGGCATGGCAATGTGGAATTCGTTCTTTCAACCCAAAGAGCAGAAAAAAACTTTATTTGCTTACCATCGTGTAATGCATGAATGAAATATTTGTATCGTTGTTTTCATTTTCTGTCTATTCGTGAATAGGGCGTTGTGTGTACCTGCACCACAGTACTACTGGCATCATCGCTGAATCGTTTGCTCCGGCATCACGTCCGTAGCGTACAGGCCGCGTATTGATTTTTTTTAATACTCGTGCCACACAACCATTCATACCGGTAATCCCCCTCCCTCCCAACTTCTTTCATCTAGATTTGTAATGAATGTTTGTCCTTCGTCGCGCAACATAGAAAACGCGTATGTACTCGGCGCAAGCTGCTTGCTTCAGCGTATTGCTGAGCATGAGCTTTTATGGCGCTTTTAGTCACTGGCAAATGGCCTTCCAGCAGTAAATGGGAAGAAATTGAGCCGCGCACGATACGGCTGTGATGCACTGCGATCTTGCAGCAGTCACGGGAAACTTGGACAGCACGCACGTGTTCACGGATGGAATCGCCTTGGATGTAGAAATGCTTACTGAAGAGGTGAAGAAATGCCCTGAAATATGGGACACATCTCACAAGGAGTACCATTATAATAATGAAAAGAGCGGCATGGTTTCAAGTGGGCCAGTGTGAAAAGTATTGAGAGTTTTACTGCGAAACCGCGTCAAGACAAAAATGATCTGACCAGTTGTTGTCGCTGTTCATTTATTTTACTTTTGTGTTCTAGTAGTTTTGTTTTCTCTTGAAAGTGGCCATTCAGAAGTTGAATTAGCTCGACACAGCCCTCTGACGAGGGCCCTTTCATCTGAATGTACTAAAATGGCTCTGAGCACTATGGGACTCAACTGCTGTGGTTATCAGTCCCCTAGAACTTAGAACTACTTAAACCTAACCGACCTAAGGACATGACACACATCCATGCCCAGGGCAGGATTCGAACCTGCGACCGTAGCACTCGCACGGTTCCGGACTGCGCGCCTAGAACCGCGATCTGAATGTACAACTCTTCAGTCAATAACAACAGTTTAAAATATGTTATTTTCATAGTAATCAATGGTTTAATGCGTAACATGCACGCTGTCTCCTTTCTTCTGCCCATACAGGTTGCATTCCGATCTGGCGCGATTATAGCTGCATGTCGAACCTTCCCCCTCCGCAAAAAGTGTCCAGTATATTGTTAGAGTCCGAGAGTGAAACTAAGAGCAAAAATTTTTATTCTTTATACAAAACAAGTAGGCAGCATCATCTTAACGAACATACTTTGCCTCCATTCTTTGGACACATTCTTCCCCTTGTTCCGGAAATTTGAAAACCACTGACAGCCTTACAATAGAACTACTTTCCAGCTTCCTGAAGATACTGTCGAACTGCTTCCCAAACATCCTTGGCCGTCTACTCATGCAAACCTTGCATATTTTCCTTAACAAAACCGAAATAATGGCAGTCACAGGATACCAAATCAGGACTAAAGAGATCATGTGAAAGTGTTTCCCACCTCAATGTCGTAATGTTCTTCACAATGACACGAGTAGTGTGAGTACGCGTGTTATCCTCTCGCAGGATGCTAATTGTCTGGATATAGCGGGCAGCATGTATGGTTTGTCTAGGTGCAAGAAAACCAGACTGCAACTTTGTGCATTCTAGAAGACAGTGCCAGTAACTTTTGCAGCAGATGGCACTGTCTTCACTTCCCATGTACTGCCATTCCATACTCAGGCATATTGTTTCTGGCTCGTAATCATGGAACCAGCTTTCGTCGCCTGTGGCAATACTATAAAAAAATCACCTTCATTTTGAAATCTCTGATTGTTAATTTCCGAGGTTTTTGTTTTCAGTCAATAAACATGACACCCAACGGGCACAAACTTTTCTATAACCTAAGCTTTGACTCATTGCTTGCACTACATTGTGTTCTACTGCAAGTTTTGTAGCGATTTCATTCACTGTATCACGCCTGGCTTCTCTAATTATATCATTAAATTTTTTTTCAATGGAGACAGAGGGCGATAGCTACGAGACTCATTTTGGATACTCGTGTTTCCACCTTTGAAATGTTTTACTCATCTCATAATAGACTGGCACCAAAGCAGACATCTCCAGAAGCACGTTGAAATCTGAAGTGAATTTCAGCCGTAGAATTTCACTCTTTAACGAAGAATTCAATGACAGCACACTACAGAAACGAAATACTGCCTGTGGTCACGTGAGACTCTGATGACGTCACAATATACTAGCATGGGATGATGTTTGTAGATAACATTCCTGCAGTCGTTGTTTGCTGTTATTGGTGGTTGTTGTCTTCAGTCCGTAGGCTAGTTTGATACAACTCTCCATGTTACTCTGTCCTGTGCAAGCCTCTTCATTGCCGAGTAGCTACTGCAACCTACATCTGTTTGAATCTGTTCACTGTATTTATGTCTTAATATTCCTCTACAATACCATCCCTCCCTCCCCCTCGTCCCTCCAGTACTAAACTGATGACCTTGATATTTCAGAACGTGTTCTATCAACTGATCAGCGTTATTCTGTAGCACCACATTTCAAAAGCTCCTATTCTGTTCTTGTGTGAACTATTTATCGTCCACGTTTCAATGCGATTCAAGGCTACACTCCAAACAAATACCTTCAGAAAAGAGTTTCTAACATTTAAATCTATATTCGACGTTAAGAAATTTCTCTTCTTCCGAAACACACACTCGCCATTACCAGTCTACATTTTATATCCTCTCTACTTTGGTCTTCAGTTGTTCTGCTGCCCAAATAGCATAACTAATCCATTGTCTGTATTGTCTCGATTCCTAATCTAATTCCTTCAGCATCAAATAAAACTACGAGTGTCGTTCAATAAGTAATTCCCCACATTTTTCAAAAAGCCATTAATATGCACAGACCAAAGTCCTTGTTGTTCTGTGCGCCGGTTAAGTTTCGAACCGTTCTGGCAGATGGCAGAGCCGTAGTAGAGCGTCAAAATGACGTCTACATATGACTCACGTTACAAGCAGCGTGCTGTTATTGAAGTCTTGTGCTGCACAAAATGGAACCATGGTGAACATCCATAAAAGTTTGTTTGCAGTGGGTGGCGATGCTCCAGTTGAGAGTACAGTTGAGCAATGAGCAATGGGTCAAGAAAGTTACAGCGTCAGGAACTGCAGAGACGGAGCTCCATGATCAGCCATGCTCGGTACGTCCTGTCACAGCCACTGCATCCACCTTCAGTCCAGACCTGGCGCTCTCAAACTTCCATCTCTGTGGGCCGCTTAGAGATTCTATTCGAGGAAAACACTTTGAAGATAACTAGAGTGTTAGTCGTGCAGTGGAAACATGACTGCGCCTACAGGACAAGAGCTTTTACCAGCGGGGAATACTGGATGTTCCACAACGTTGGCGTACGGCCATAGAACGTGATGGAGACTACGTAGAAAAATAGGTTATGGACAAGACATGTTGATGTATATTGTCACCAAATTCTAATTCTTAACAATAAATATTTTAAGAGTTAAAAAAACCTGGGGCATTACTTAGTGAATGACCCTCGTATATTGTTCCAGAGACCTTTCGAAGTCTCAAACATCTGTAATGATTACATGCAGGCAAAAGCGACGAATTAAAATTGTACCAAGTCCGGGATTCGAACCTGGGTCTCCTGCTCACTAGGCAGATGTGCTAACCACTACGCCACCTTCGCGCAGTGGCTTTGCACAACTGCACGGACTACCGTGGCACGTCCCTCCTCAATCCAAATTTCCATTCACGCCTCAGCTCACTTGGCATTCCCTGCAAACTCGAACAGAATTGTAAAGTCTCTACAACTGTATTGGTAGGGAATCCTGCAACAAACACCACTGACATTCCAATTCACTGTACTTTCATTTTGTTAATGTTAGTAGGCATTGTGCCATTTAAAAAGTGCATATTTGCACATAAAAATAAACTTCAAAAGTATTATTACAATCTGTTTATTAGCTAAAAATACGAGCCCCTGACTTCCAATCCATTCCGTGAAAACTGCATATCAATAGCATTTTACATTTTCACAATATTTGCTGTGCAAGTTTTAGGTGATTCACCCTGCGTACATCGCTCAGCATCGCGTGATGTAATTCGACTACATTCCGTTACTATTGTTTTCCTTTTGTTATTGTTCATCTTATATATTCACTTTCAAGACACTGTCTATCCTGTTCCGTTGCTCTTTCAAGTCCTTCGCTTTTTCTGACCGAATTACAATGTCACAGTATTCCCTCGCAATTTTCCTAAATCCAAACTGCTTCTTCCCGTGGCCGATAGCTAGCACTTTTCTACATCTACACACAAACTCCGCAAGCTACCGTACAATCCGTGGCAGAGAGTACCCTGTACCGCTATTAGTCGTTTCCTTTCCTGTTCCACTCGCAGATAGGACGAGCGAAAATCTATTTGCCACTGTTTGAGCTGTAAGTTCTCGCATTTACCTTAGTGATCCTTACGCGAAATGTAATTTGGCTGTAGATGTCGGTTTCCTGAATTTTCTCAATAGTGTTCCTCGAAAAGAACGTCGCCATCTCTCCAGCCTCGAAATCGCCTCGATGTTTTTCTTTAATCCGATCTGGTAAGTATCCCTAACACTCCGGCAGTACTCAACAATAGGTCGTAATAGCGTCCTATTTGCAGTCTCGTTTACAGATGGACACTTTCCCACTTTACAGATGGACACTTTCCCACTTTACAGATGGACACTTTCCCACTTTACAGATGCAAACTTTCCCAAAATTGTCCCAATAAATCGAAGTCGATCATTACCACAATTCTTCTGTAAATAATCCGTGACAATATTTTGCAACCAAGACCTATTAAATTTATAGTTCGCTATAGTTTTGTTACGTTGTTGGAACTGGAACAATTTTAACAGTGGATTGATCACGACTTTCGATACCGTAAACCGGGTATACTTTGACCGATTCTCTGATTGAGATGTGATTGTCAAGACTGTTTTTTATCTTGTGTGATATTTGTGATAGGAACATAAGGGCTTGTATGAAAGCGTTAAAATGCAAAGGTAATTGTGGAACGATTGCAGGTGGTCAAAAGAAGAGGGGATTTGGGGATACATTGACCGGCCAACACTTTCACCACAACAGTCAACTACCATTCCATTTTGTGGTCAGTATTTGAAAAACACAACGAAACTTTGACCACACAGAAATAAATACACTGATCTGCAGTTTTTAAGCGCTTTATTAAGCCTCATAAGAGAAAAATAAGGCCTAGTACAGCACATAAGTCAGTGTGGTCGATCATAAAAATTATAAATATAATGAACGGTACTGCTAGGATGGAGTACCACGCACATAGCTCGAAATTTAGTTGAGTATAATACTTTCAATTTCTTCTATTTTAAACCTAATCCCTCCCGTCAGAACATTCGGTGCAGTTAGAACTAGGGTTATCTGTTCTTCGTATATCGAGCCAGTAGCTGGCATTTGTGGCCAAACTAACTCCATTCCTTGTTTATGCAGATTCTTGACATCATAGCTTATACCTGAATCACTGTGTGGACCACAGTAGCTCGCAGTTAAGCAGTACATGACTGACATTTGTTTTTCTTATTTGTGGACACATTACCAGTTAGAAATGAGCCCTCTTCTATATGCCGAACGTTATTGTTTGTGTTCCTTAGTTCCACACTATCATTGCATCAACACTAATAAACTGTGTGTGTGTGTGTGTGTGTGTGTGTGTGTGTGTGTGTGTGTGTGTAAAATCCTGTGGTAACAATGACCAGTGCTTAAAGAAACTCCAAAATAGAGAAATCGTGCACGTGACCCCAGTAATCGTAATATAGTGGCAGATATATAAATGTGATCAAAAAAACTAATCAATGATCTGTTTTGAGAATTTATGTTGCAACATACATGATATACAGAATGAAATGTTCACTCTGTAGCGGAGTGTGCGCTGATACGAAACTCCCTGGTAGATTAAAATCGTGCGCTGGACCGAGCCTCGAGCTCGGAACCTTTGCCTGCCGCAAGCAAGTGCTCTACCAGCTGAGCTACCCAAACACGACTCACTACCTCGTCTCCTACCTTCCAAACTTCGCAGAAGTTTTGCGAAACTGGCGGGAATAGCACTTCTGGAGGAAAGGATATAGCAGAGATATGGCTTAGCCATAGCCTTGGGGATGTTACCTGAATGAAATTTTCGTTCTGCAGCGGAGTGTGCCCTGATAACGAACTTCCTGGCTGAATCTTGGGTCGTGACTGGGTGGCTCAGTTGGTACAGCACTTGCCCTCGAAAGGAAAAGTTCCCGAGTTCGAGTCTAAGTCCGGCTCATAGTTTAGTCTGACGGGAAGCTTCATACATGATATAGGTGAAAAGGTCAAGCCATTTGTAGTTAAATAATACTGGTGGAACTTCCTGGCAGATTGAAACTGTGTTCCGGACCGAGACTCGAACTCGGGACCTTTGCCTTTCGCGGGCAAGTGCTCTACCAACTGAGCTACCCAAGCACGACTCACTCCCCGCCACCACAGCCTCACTCCCCGCCACCACAGCCTCACTTCTGCAGGTACCTGGTCTCCTACCTTCCAAACTTCACAGAAGCTCTCCTGCGAACCTTGCAGAACTAGCGCTCCTGAAAGAAAGGATATTGCAGAGACATGGCTTAGCCACAGCCTTGGGGATGTTTCCAGAATGAGATTTTCACTCTGCAGCGGAGTGTGCGCTGATATGAAACTTCCTGGCAGTGAGGCTGTGAGGGCGGGGCGTGAGTCGTGCTTGGGTAGCTCAGTTGGTAGAGCACTTGCCCGCGAAAGGCAAAGGTCCCGATTTCGAGTTTCGGTCCGGCACACAGTTTTAATCTGCCAGGAAGCTTCACATCAGCGCACACTCCGCTGCAGAGTGAAAATCTCATTCTGAAAACTGGTGGAATTTGCACAACCAGATTTTAATACAACTATTCCTAAAATATTATAAGCCGCAACAGTTTCGCCACCTGCTGCACAATAAAAATGGCGTCACGAAAACACTTAAACGGGCAACTGAGAGCCAGCAGATAGCTGTAAAAGTTTTGGCGTACGAGTGGCCAACGTAGCCACTGGCGGACGAAGTATACCCGGTGAACGGTATGGGCCTCGTACGTATATTAGTCGATCGAGACAAGAAAGTCGTTCATTTTTAGGGATGGGCTTGTAGAGTGTAAATGTGTTGTCGCTGCCTGGCCCCCGTGCTGACGGAGCACGCTTTGTGTTGCACGCAGGCTCGCCGCTAGAATGGCAGTGGGTGAGCGACGGTGCGCGTGTTGCAGAGGCGTTGCTGCAGAGCCGGCCCCTGCCGCACATCCCGGACGTGCCCGACGGCGAGACACTGGGCCAGGTGGGCTCCGTGTCGGGGGCCGGGGCGGGGGCGGCCACGGGGGCCGGCTGCGTGCCGGCCGTGGGCGGCGGCGGCGGCGGCTCCGGCGGCGGCGGGGGCGGGTCGGCCACCGCCGGCTCGGGCTCCGGCTCGCTGGACGCCGCCGCCCGCTGGACCTCCAAGGAGAACCTGCTGCAGGCGCAGGAGGACGACGACCCGCAGCTCTTCGTCGCTCTCTACGACTTCACGGCCGGGGGCGAGAACCAGCTCAGCCTCAAGAAGGGTGAGCACCTCGCAACGCGGGCTGCTTTCCACTTAGTTTTCATCCAGTTTGTGCAAATTTCCGCGCCGATATAATAGGATGTAATACAGCTAAAAGTGCACGTCTGGTGTCGGCGGCTTTGCTGTTGTGTGCTGCTGTTGGTAAAGTGGCGCGATGAATCGTGGGAAGTCAACAAGACGAATCGTGAATCAGATGTATATTGAGGTAACAAAACGAGCGAGGTGGTGCAGTTGTTAGCACACTGGACTCTCATTCGGGAGGACGACGGTTCAAATCCGCGTACGGCCATCCTTATTTAGGGTTTCGCTTCAGGTAAATGCCGGGATGTTTCCCCTGGCAAAAAGCACAGCCGATTTCCTTCCCCATCATTCCCTAAATCAGAACTTGTACTCCGTCTCTAATAACCTCGTTGTTGACGGGACTTTAAACACTAATTCCCCCGCCCCCTTGAGGTGACAAGTCATGGGATAGCGATATGCACAGTTACAGATGGCTGGAATATTTATTGCCTGCTTGAGTATAAATGGCAGTCACTGGCGGAACTGTCATTTGTACTCAGGTGATTAATATGAAGGATTCCGACGTGATTGTGTGCAACGGTGGGAAGCAACAGACTTCGTACCTAGAACGGTAGTAGGAGCCAGTTGCACTAGATGCATAGGACATTCCATTTCGGAAATCATTAGGAAATTCAGTATTCAGAGATCCAAAGTCTCAACAGTATGCCGTGAAAACCAGATTTCAGGCACTACCTCTCAATAGTGGCCGACGGCCTTCGCTTAACGACAGAGAACAGTGGCGTTTGCGCAGAGCTGCCATTGCTAACATTCAAGCAACACTGCGTGAAGTAACCGCAGAAATAAATGTGGGGCATACGATGACTGTATTCGTTAGGACTGTGCGGCGAGATTTGGCGTTAATAGGCAATGCCTTTGATAATGGCCCGACGTCGCTTTCAACAACTGTCCTGGACGCTAGACGACTGGAAAACAGTGGCTTGGTCCGATGAGTCCCGATTTCAGTTACTAAGAGCTGATTGTAGGGCTCGAGTGTTGCGCAGACCCCACGAAGCCATGGACCCAAGTTGTCAACAAGGCACTGTGCAAGCTGACAGTGGCTCCATAATGGTATGGGCTGTGTTTACATGGAATGGACTGGGTCCTCTGATCGAACTGATCCGATCATTGACTGGAAGTGATCATATTTGGCTACTTATAGGCCATTTGTAGACATTATAGAGTTCATGATCCCAAACAACTATGGAATTTTATGGGTGACCATGTGCCATGTCACTGGGCCACAATTGCTCACAAGTGATTTGAAGAACATTCTGGACAATGCGAATGAATTATTTGGTAGGGGACTTTCAGCAACTTATCGAGTCCATGCCATCTGGAGTTGCTGCACTGCACCAGGCCAAAGTGGGTCCACACGGTTTTAGGAGGTATCTCATGACTTTTGTCATCACAATGTAGGCAGCCAATGAGATTCTCGTGCGTAATTTTCTGGTATTTTGTTATATTGGTTTGGAATTTTAACTACGTTCCCAGAATTTTCGGCAAAATCGGAAATAAGACATAAAAGTAGGTTATTGCAATGGCGATTGTATGAGGTGTGTGAGAAAATTAGACTGATTTTTTATCTAACAAAGTTTCTGTTTTTTCGGACAGCATTGACCCCTACAAAGTACGAGTAGTTCCCTTCAGTAGCTGTACAGCGATGGAGCCATTGGTCCCAGGCTTGGTAGCAGTGCTGGAAGTTTCAACTGGTAGGGCCTTTGAAATGTAAGGTACATTCTTTTTAATGTTATCCAGAGTCCTCAGGTGAATTAGAGGGGCTGTGAAATAATGGGAATGCCTTTTTAGGTCAAAAATTCCATAATGGAGGTGGCTGTGTGACAGTGGTGTTGTCATGGTGCAGTATCACCTTGTCTGCATGTTTTGTCTTACTCGATTCGCCATTTTCCTGAGCCTTTCAACGATATCTTTGTACAACACTTGTTGACAGTCTATCCTAAAGGAAGAATCTCATAAGAGCACACATATGTTCGACATTTTCGTCAGTTTTTAAAGTTGAACGTCACCCTGAGAGGTCCATCTTCAATGTGTTCTCGGCGTTCCAAAAATGATTTGTGCTGACGAATATATTGTGCTCTAGATAATCAATGTTCCCCACAGGACTGTTTCAACTTTTGTTAGAGGTGACACTCGCGGATTCCCCAAGTTAAACACACAACTTGATGGTGTAATGTTGACAGTTCCATTTTCGTAACTCGCAACAAAAACACAGTTTCACTGGTGGCGCATCTCAAAAATCAAGTAATAGCTGCACAGAGCTAAAACTTTGACAGTGTGTCTGGAAGAGATGAACGCACCAGTCTACACAAACAGAACAACACAGCGTTGCCAGATCGCTCACAGAGTTGTCAGTCTCATTACTTTTTGTGCTGAGATTCATAGGCTTCGCCAACTCGCAATAAAATTATGTCATTCCAACGTAACCTAGGCCTTGAGCTATGCTGCTGGTCAGACTGTCAGCGCGCTAGTTTTTTCCAGTCACCAAAGAATTACGAAAATCAGAAACAACATTAAAACTTACAATAACCAGATCTGTAAAAGTTACTATGGGTCTCTCCATATCGAAAACAAATGTAATGATTTCATATCGTCTGCTAAAGAAGTCATTACACTCAGCAATTCTCGTTGGCTACTTCATGCTCTCATCCAGTTGGCAACATCCGCACACAGTGCAAGAGCCGCTGACACTGTTAAGTGGACTTCAGCCAGAGTATGCGGCAGTAGAAGCAAATACGTTCCAGTAAACGTGGACGTGTAAACAAACTGTTCCCGGGGTAATTGTAGATTGTGGTTACAAGCTGCCACAGACTTCAGTATGAAATATTGTCGTAATTTGTATGAATATATTTAAAATGTAAACTTCATTACTAAGTCACAATCTAATTGGATGCAAGTTTCACCAATGGCCCACGGTTGGGGAATGTGATTCATGCATGATACTGACTGGCTCTAGAGGAAGTTGAACTGTTTATTAATGGAAATGTTCAGTCATTTGTTACATTCACTCTGATGTACTGCTTTGGAAACTGTTGGTTGCATTTTCGCATAAAAAAAGGTGAAGTAGTGCAGTGAACTGTTAAGTTTGTTGCACGATCATGGCTGCCTCTGGTGCACTCATCACCCTTGGGTTTCTCGGCCTCCAAGTCTGTTCCACTTTGCGCAGTTTCGAGTGCGCTGAGTATAATGCATGCGTGATAATACGTCATTATCAGAAATCAAAGGTGCTTTTTTTTTAATTTTGTGAAGGTATAAATGTGGATCCATATTTGGACACAAATATTTAATAGATTAGAATTAATATTACACTGTTTGATTTTACTAATTCAGTGCAGAGTAGTGCCCTGCAGACATTCTTGCAGTGTTATGCTTAGCATTAACAGTGTCTGTAGTGTGCATAGCATCCAGCTTGTATGCATTGATGCTATCAAAGTGTGTTGACATTATATTCCAATGACAACAGCTTGGAGCATGCTTAGATGAGAATTTCTCATGTACTCGAGGTTATAATACAATGGCATGCCAGAGCACGGGATAAGATGGTAACACTAAATCATAGCAAAACTTGGAACACTCAGTAACAAGTGATTTAGCACCTCAAAAAAAATTCATTTGCGGCCATAGTAGCTAGCAAAGTAAATTTCGTCTCACATACAACAAAAATTGGTACAGGGAAATTTGGTATTTCAACCTGGACAAACATTGAAATCTTGGAAGTCTTTTGATGAAACGAAGTCGCTACCGCGATTTCAGAGCTGAAATAAGACATAATGCATGGTGCAAGATGCACAGCTAGAGCATTGCGTGTAACTGATCCTCTGAATTTTGCTGTTTTTGATCACCACAGAAGTGAAGTGTGCAAAACTCCCATTGATGTGGTTGACAGATTGGAGCAACGTCTTCCCAAGATTTGAGAGATGATCAGAGGGTGTTTGAAAGAGTTTGCATCTCACTGCAAAGGTGAGTGCAGTACTACATCCAAACACAGGAGCAATGGATCGAACATCTCTTTTAATAGGTTATTGTGTCCATTAAATTATGATATGTACTGTGCTGAAATAGCATTATACACATCCCATTCTGGGCACGGGTTTAATATGCCAGGAATTTTCGAATAGCTGATAGACCATCTCAGACACACTCAGTGTATGACATATTGGGGAAATGTCCTGCTCAGGAAATCAAATGCCTTGTGTCATTCTTTCAACTAGGTTTGCAAATTTCTTGCTAAGTGTAGCTGCTGAAGTATGACATGTCCAGTTGCCGGAAGGAGTGTCAAAACTCCTAATGTAGCAGTAGCTGTTCAGAATGCTTGCAATATATATGAGTGAAGACTGCACTGGAAATCCTTCCACTTGGTGTTTGTTCACTATGATGCACAGCAGTGTGGGCTAAAAGATTGCAGTCATGCTGATAGGGTGTAACACTTCTGCAGCTATCACAGTAGAGAGATTAGAATCGGATGTGTCTGAAGGTTTGCATTTTTGGTTTCTAGGGAAAAAAACGTTGGAGCAGTGGCCCACTTGGCACTGGTCCAGTGTACATTTGGTGAATTTTTAAATTCCCCTTAATCTTGACTTACTACTAACTGTGAGACTTCCGATAAGTAGTGCTTTCATCAACCTTTGACACAGTACCATAGTGCAGAGGTGCATTGCTCACAGCCAAAATTTGACCCTGTACCCTATTTTACTTTCCAAGTATTGCATTTTATGCAATAACAAAAAGTGAAACAGTAATTGATCCAGTATAGTAACCACAGCCATGAGTCTTCCTACAGAAAATTTGTTTGATACATGTGGCTGACAATATTAACTTAATATGCTGCAAATACAGAGAACAAAACCCATTATCAACTTCTGCTGTTGGTTGTATGCATGAGACAAGTGAAGCTAACCACATCCAGTCCATTAATTTTGAGTTTTAGAGAAGGTTACACTCTTTAAAGAAGAGCTATGATGATTTGAGAGTTTCAGTGCTTCGTGTTTACAGATTGATTGTACTTCAGTTCATTTATGAAAGGTTTAAATATTTCATTTTTATGTTCTTGTTTATTACTACTGCTGTTCTTGTCCTGACTTTTCGTCTAGATTTCTTAACAGTGTAGTCCCTAGCTCATGCTGGATATTCACCTACTTTCCACAGAATATTGTCATACATAAATATTAAAGCATTTACACAGGTTAGGCATACTACCTTATCATCTTTTAAACAATTTTCTTTTGTTGTATTTTTCAGCCTTTCCTGGTTCATATAGTCGTACTTTGACGTATTACTATATAATATACTCCAGTCATCTGACAAAGATGTGCTGCTAAGCCAAAACTGCATACCACTTGTGTGACCGAAGGCTGAAAAATTCAATAAAACAATTTCATTAAGGTATATGTTGGGTGTTTTCACATTGTGATATGGTCCATGTTAGCTGGTGTGATTTATAAAGTGATTCACTTTCTTACTAAGTCCATTGAGAAAAAAAGTCTGTGGACTGGGAGAAGATACAAGCATAAATTATATCAAATCTCTGTTATTTAGTCCATCACTAACATGAACAGATATGGAGGTGAAGCACTCTGTTACTGGAACACTTTATTTTTAAGCCAGTCATAACTGCCATTTGCCAAGTACACACACCTGCAAAGTATCTCACTTGAAGGTATTAAATTCATAAAGAGACAGATGGGCTGGTAGATACTAATCTTCATGAGGCTCTACTTTCAATCCCCCCCTAGAACCATCTTCAGAGCTCATATCTAATTTCAATCAGCTATAAAACTCAGCTAAAATACACATTCAAAACCATATGATAGTTTCCACTCCTTTGAATTACTGAATGGTCTAAGCTGTTGAACTTACTGGATTAGGTAGTTCTCATTTTGATAGTGGAGTAGAATAACTGCTTTTGGAATTAGCATGCAATTGGCCACATCATATGTACGTATCCTGTTATGTATCTGAATTTGTTGTTATATATTGATTGGTTAAGAAAATGTTAATCTCCTGCTTGAAAATTGCCTGCTTTCCTATACCAAAGCCCTGGCAATCAATCTGATGTACTTTATTCTGTTATTCTTTCAATTTTGGTTCATCAGTATCAGTTCAACGTTATACCTGAAGATATAATTTCCAAACAGAACTTTCGTTTTTTTTATGATTTCATGTTAACTGCATGGTCTGTTAATTTGACTAGCATCAAATTTGGTAACAGATTTGTACTTGTGTATGCATGAAACTAATGAGTGATGAGATCGCTGCATCAAGTTTTGTACAGCACAGGCCTTGTGAATTTTAAAAAAAATGAAGAAAGTTTCCGTACCTCTAGAGGTAGGGCCTCTTGCATTCAGTGGTAAAAATTTCCTGGAAAAAATAATTCATTTGGTTACCAATGCATCCATGTAGGTGAACCAGAGGAAAATGGATTACATTTCATTTCGAACTGTTGACCATAATACAAGGAGTTAACCGGACACTAGTGTATAACCAATTGCATCACATGTGAGACACTATTTTGCCTTAGTATTCTTGGCAACAACTTATATTATGAGACTATCTTTCTCTCCAGTAGCTCTAAGATGGGATGTATCTTTGGTATTTTTCAGTTGTCTTTAGCAACCAGTTTATAGTGGCTCTTCTTTTTCATTCTTTGCAGTTTTCAATAGTACCTCAGGTTGTCAGTCTTCTTGCTATTGCAGTTACTCTAATACAACATTACTATACCTCATTTTCAATAGCTACAGTACATCATATACACTTAGCTTCATGTGATATATACCACATAGAATCACTCGTAAAATACCACATTTGCATTTAACAGGAATATTTTTTCCAAGAGTTAACTGCTTTCCTGTTGCATTGTGAACTTATCTTAGATGGTATCAGTTTTCATAGCCTGTAGTTATATAACAACTATAGTTTGTGTACTGGTCTTCCAGGGACAATTTTGTGCTTGATTTGGATGTGAGTTCATATCTACCATTATGTACTCCACTGAAAATAATTTTCTACTACAGTGTTCATGAATCGAAATCTGTTTGCAGGCAAAGGGTACTTAAAGTAATTAGCCTGTTGCCTTATTGCTGTGACAGTTGACAGTCTGTATATTGGCAATTCATACCACAGTATTTTATCATATTTTCTTTTGATGTTTACATCTCTCATAAACTTAAAGTCAGCACTATTATAATTAACCGTATCATCTTTGCAGGTGAGCAGGTTCGTATCCTGAGCTACAATAAGTCGGGTGAGTGGTGTGAAGCCCACTCAGCCTCCGGCCAGGTTGGCTGGGTGCCTTCTAATTATGTGACACCTGTCAACTCACTGGAGAAACACTCCTGGTACCATGGGCCAATCTCGCGAAATGCTGCCGAGTACTTGCTTAGCTCAGGAATCAATGGGAGCTTCCTTGTGCGTGAATCAGAAAGCTCACCCGGTCAGAGATCCATATCACTGCGCTACGAGGGTCGTGTGTACCATTATCGAATCTCTGAGGATAGTGAGGGGAAGGTAAGAATTTTATTTAGTTTGTGTATTTGAAGTTGTTTAATACTTTTTGTTTTGCTATTGTCAACATTTAATTATGACCTACCGAGAAGAATATCTGTCAACAACGAATGATTTATATGTACCCTGTAACAACGTGCAAGAAAGGAGAGGTGCTAAACTGAATAAAGGGTCTCAAGTTTCATAAATAATATGCAGAGGCTGGTTTTTCTGTGGTTACGGAGAGAGTGAAACAATTACTCTCTTTTGTTTGCTAACATAGTGTGAGTTGGTTGAGAAAAGGCTGAATTCAACATTTATGAATTGCGCATATATGTTCCAGATAACATATGTCATAAACCTCTAGGCCAAAAAAAATCTTGTGTTTCCCTACACTTCCTCAATATAACATTATAAGAAATGCATTGAATTTGAAACAAACCTTTCATCTGTTCTCGGATCTTCTATGGCATCACACAAAATTACACTCATTAATGCAGAATAATCTTCTGACTCCTAGTTTCGTGCAGTGTGCCAGACAAATTATGCAACTTATTTCTGCACACATCTATTTGAAAATGCTAATTGACAGACCCGGATATACCACCTGTGCTGCTACAATGCTTTCATTCACAAGCCAGTGTTAAAATAGTCACAACTCCAAAGTCAATAGCCCTGTAGTTATCTTAATCATCAAGGTCAGCTTGATACAGCTCCTCCAGCTGATTCCTGGCAACTTCTACCAACTATCTCCCCAACAGGAATACACTCCATAGTTAGTTCAGATACAATACACAAAATCACTCTTAAAGTTTCAGTGAAAATAAATTGAATTTATTAGCTTTAATTGAAGCTGTCCAAGTTGGTCAGGCTTATCCAACACCACCTCCAGCAACCTACGGCTTTTGCAGTCTGATAAGGGACCTCTACCTACCAAGCATGTGCTCACTCGCTAAATCATTCCCACATTTGACAAGGGCTGCCAGCTGACTTCTTTTTGATTTTTCGAGCTTCAAACTGCTCCACAAAACTATTTATTAACATCTAGCTCTTTCAGCCAATCAGGACCAGGAACAGACTCGGGTATTTACAGTGGCCATTTCCTGCCCTTGCAAAAGCTCTCTTTGATGAAGAGCTGCTTCTTGGCCAAGCTTCATGAAGCTTAATTCCAATTGGCCGTTGTCCTTGGGAGGAGGCTAAATTTCACCATTTATGACCTGCAGCACCTCTACTACAGTTGATTATACATGCTGATTTAGCTTGGCAAATTCTGTGGTTAGAAATAAATATTCTGTTGTTCTAGGCTGAATTGTGGATTTATAGAGAAGTTATTGAATCCTCATTTTCTGCAGACATGCCAGAAAACACACTCAAAATCTCTTAACTTGATCCTTTAATATTGTTTAGTATAGTCATTAAGCATATGGATATGCTGTCTCTCCTGAAATTAAGATTACCTGTTACAACTTAACCTGCTTGGTGTTCAAATAGAATCATAAAAATAAGTGGCAGTTACATTTGACATTTCTGTTTGCCCTCATCATTTATTGAATGAATGCCCACTGGATGGATAAGTTGTGATAGCCATTTTTATGAGAGAAGCCATAATTCTCACTGTCACCTGCCGCCTCTCACCCTTTTTGCTTCCCCCCTCCCCCATTTATGCACCCTCTCGTATTCTGTTTTCCACCATTTTGTCAAATATTCTTACTCTGTTTCCCACTCGACCTTAAAAGTGTATGCCAGAAGATCCAAAAGGGACTTAATGTCTGTAGACACCTGCCTAAGTTATTATGTATGATACTTTGTTTGTCCTGTTGTAATTTTGTTTTATGAAATTCATTATTTTCTACCTCTTTTCAGTTTTTCATGTCAATCAGGAATTTGTTTCCTGTGTTGAGGTTTGGATTCCGTAAGACAAATTAATGAATCAATAAATGGAAAAACATGGAAGTGACAAAACTGTCCATTATTCATTTCATTTGCATCAATAAAACCTGTTCGTGTAGTGCCAAGATTATGGAACAAATTCTCCTATCCTTCACACAGTTGTAAAAAGTAGCGTTTACTTGCTATTAACAACATACTTTCAATTCAGAGGAAAACTTAATTGAGAAATTTATTACAATTGTATGGAGACAGATCACGTCAGTGGTGTTTTTAGACTCTACACTATCTAATTGGTACCTTTCACTCACTCATCACAATTATTTTTTGCAGTCGGTAAAGCACTTGCCTGTGAAAAGCAAAGGTTCTGAGTTCAAGTCACAGTTCAGTGCATAGTTTTAATCTGTCAGGAAGTTTCAAATTAGAGGTTGTCTCTAAAGGTACAGTACAAATTTAACATGTTACAGCATCCAAATTAATTGAGATATTCACACCACATTTGGATTGGGTGACACGCTCTCTCTCCAGCTTTTTATGTCATTCAATCAATTTCAATATGTGCACCTTTGGTGACAAGTGCAATGTACAGTCCTGCCTCAATTATAAAACACTGAAGTTATAGTGTACTTTTTGATGCACCCTGTATTTTTCACTCTCTTTTTTTAACCTCTCATAGAAGGGCAATTTGCTGCTATAGTCTCATGTGGCAGATTCCCCACTCTCATAATTGGCCATTTTTCATTATGTTTCAATATTGCCACCTTTTTAGGTGGTTTTCCACATCCCACTAGGTGAATACCGGACCAGTCCCCACGTCCTGCCTCAGTTACACGACTCGCAGCCATTTGAAAATGTTCCCACTATTTCATGGTTTACACTAGTCATAGACAGCTGGAGTACACTAATTTCAGCCCGGGGGGTATGGGGTGGCGACAGCCACCCTCTGACACTAACATCACCAAATCCATAGTAACAAGGCCGACCCTGCATTGAAGTGGGACAAACGCCCAAAGGAAATGATGATGATCCTGTCTCCACGATTTATAGAGCTATAAATGTAACAACAAAATAATTTCAGAGTAAAAATACAGGAGCATTGTGAAATCTTATTCAGTACTTAGAAAGTTTCATAGTAGCAGCAGAGTTGAAAATGCATGCTGCCAGATGTATCCTTTTTTTCTACTATATGCTCTCTGATTATTAATTGCTTACCAGATATGTGTTGATCTATTTAGTAAGTTTAATTTATATTTCTTTGCAATTGCTTGCAGGTATATGTGACAACAGAGAGCAAGTTCAACACACTTGCAGAACTGGTTCATCACCATTCGATGCATGCAGATGGCCTTATTACGCAGCTTTTATACCCAGCTCCCAAACACAACAAACCGACTGTGTTTGCCCTTAGCCCAGGTGGGGGTTCCCTTCACATACCACTTGTATCAAGTTAGTGCCAAAATATTTTTTTCAGAATGAGCTTCTGCAACTAATGGCATGAAAAATGGTGCACATGGAAACTAACCAGGCTGGTCCTTAACATGTTTTATTTTAATTTTGTTACTAATTTTAAAAAGTCCATTTAATGCAATCTTTTTGTTTCTATTCATTTCAGTATGTTGTGCTCATGCTGTGAGAGATGGCAGGAAATATATTTCTGAGAAATTCGTTGTATAATATCTGTCACAACCTGTTTAAATATGTTATTACAGACTGATACATTTTTTTCCTTTGTAGTAGTATACTAGTAATATGGGTCTGCTTTTATGAACAAATTCAGTCTCACATGATAGTGAAATTAACGTGACAGTATGAAAGTGTTTTGCATACAACAGAATTTTGGTGAAAACTGCAGCTTACCCATTATGTTAATCTAACAAATTATCATGCAGGACATGAAAGCAACTAAAAGTTGACCAGTTCCTTATGTATTCTCTAAAAGTGTATTTGATTATTTAATTGCATCAAAAGGAAAGCTGACTTGCAAAAGCTTGACAATGGTTGACTAGTACCTACCTCAGAATGCAAACCTCCAGTATTTCTGATTGACGCACTTAAAAATGGAGAAAAGCAATTCTGATTTTGAATATGTTTCTTACTTCCTCAGTTTTTAATTGTGTTATTAATTTCACTTCTCATTTCTCTTCCTCTGTCTATCTGTATTTCTTACTATGTCCTTAAATTATCTGTTGACTGCAGCTTCTAGCACTGTGCTTATTAATATACTATCTTTGTTGCTCTCCCTCTTACTCTCCTCACTCCTCATCTTTTTTCTCCTTTTCCTCACAGTGGGTGGCCCGTCCCATCATGGGATCAGAATATCCTGCCCCTTACTTTCCAATTTGCTCTGGTCTGTCTCTCTCCCCTCCCAGAGAAAGGAATTAATAGTTTTAAAAACAAGAACTAGTTTTACCTTTTAAGTGTGTGTATTGGCAGTACTGTACTTCTGCCTGGTAAAGCTGGGTACTGACCAACCATTTTACTTCTTTGTAATTTTTATTTACTATGATACTGGTATGTGATTAAACTGTTGCTTCAAGTTCTGCATATAATATAATAAAACCACCAATGAAATAATTTCAAAAATCGAGACCAATAAATAGTCTAGGCATTGTATTAGCTCTAAGTGACAGGTCTTGTATGTGTCATTTTATTGTATATAAATTAAAGGGTCAGCCATCACCTTAGCTTTTTTTAATTCCCATGTATCTACTAGCTGCTTGGTTTCGGCACTACTTTTAATACGGTGATGTTGGACAGCATTTCTTTCATGCAGCTGTTAAGGCATGCATTTCTAAATCATCATCACAGTAAGACAAAGTGTTGTTTTCATTTACAGCAAAAAAAAAAAAAGGTATTTATCTTAAGATTGAATTTGATATCCTATTTGAATGGAAAAAGTCAAGGAAAAACTTTTGGAATTTTGAAAGGAACTCTTTATGGCTCATATCTCATTAGAAACAAAGTAACTTATTTAAAGTGCAATATTGGTAGAAATAATATCAGTGCTGTTTTATGTTTTTGAGCCACAGTGGGTACGAAGGACAACTTTTGAAGTTTTTATATAGATAACATATTTAATACTAGTGGTGAAACTGCACCAGCAAAGTAAGTTAGTTATATTAGCTAAGGGTTTCTGGTAACTTACTGTCGAGGAGCTTATTTTCAGCTTCATGCTGCTTTGTGTACAGTTCTTTCTCTATATCTCATTTCCATTTATTCCCACCCCTCCCAACTTCCTCTCTACTTCCTCTTCCTTTCACACGTCCTCTCCTCCTCCTCCTCCCCCCACATGATCACATCCTTCCTCCTCCTCATCATTTTCTGTCTGTCTCAAACTATGGATATGTATTATCGCTGTTGTACTGGGGGAGAGTGTATGACACTTGTAAAATATTAAATACAGATTATTGTGGTGGCAGGAGGAGTGGGTGGGGAGCTGATAATATTTTTGATGGTTTGAATTACTAGATATGGTTTTTAAATTGCATACCTAAGATTTCCACCAGTATTTGAATGCTCAGTCTCTCATTACAAATTGTGCAGTTTTATTACCACTGTCCTTGACTGAAATTCAGCACTGTAGAACAGAAACGCTATTAATGATCTAAATGATCATTTCCTAACACGGATTTTAGTTAAGTGTTGAATATTGGTTAAAGTTTTGACAAATCATGTATTTAATACTGGTTATTGCAAATTGTAAGTCTCAGTGAAACATGTGTATTCACCAGTATATTATCCAATTCAAATAAGTCATAAATATGTTGTTAGAATATTCAGTTACAGAGTTAATTCTTTTTTTCTTATGTGTTTCACAAAATTATTAAAGAGTTTTGGCTTTGTAGGCCAACATCAGCTAATAATTGACTCTCTGTATGTAGATACTGTTGTTCTGCAGATAAATATTTAACATAAGGGAGAAAATTTGGAGGTATGAGTTTGATTTTCCTTACCTCTGTCATCCCCCATACCCCACCCCTCTGCCTGCCTTCCTGTTCCCTCTTCCCGTCTTCCTTCCTTACCTCTGCACCCGACTATCTCCTCTCTGATCTCACCTTCACCCTCCTTCTGTATAACTTCTAACTGATGACAACCTCATAACCTCCAACGAATCCTTACTCGGGTCAAGCAGTCTGAACATTTTGATCTCTTTGTCTAATCTACGACAGTTAATATACTCATGAGACAAACAAGACAGGTGCCGCTGCTGTTACAAAGCAAAAATTATATCAAATACTGTGGCAGTGTGTCCATATTAAGTCTTAAAAGCATCATATGGAATCAAAATATGTAGACATCTTTTCCTTGATACATTCTTGCTAACTTTCCTTGAAAGTTGTTCATAATTTGCAGGCAGCAGTTTGACATACTGAGGAGTGAACATCCAAAGTGACCTGGGTCCCCCCACGTGCTCTCATTTGTATTGGCGCGTGGGTGCCATAATTTAGGTTGAATATAGAACCGTACTTTGTCAAACATTTAGAATTTATCTTTAAGAGAATGAAAGAATGTGCCAGTTCTTTGCATTGTTACTTTTTAAAATAATTTGCATTTAGAATTTTATCTTCAGTCCAGCTTTTACCCATTTCTGCTTGTTTTAAATGTAGTGATTCTACCCCTTTCAGATTTGTTTTCCAAGATGTGAATCGAAAATTTGATATTCTGGTTGTAACTTAGTTTTTTTTTATGTTTTAGTTAATCTGTATGTCCTCCATATTCCTCAAAGCCTGTTTAAAATTATGATGTAGCCCTTTTCTACACAAATTCTAGAATCCTTATGCTTTAAATCACTTGCACTTCTATGCCATGGATATGCTTCTCATGATTTTATATGTAGCACCCAGGCATATGAATGCAAAATAGAATGATTTTGTTCCTGCTCAGTTATCATTTTGCTACTGCCATTATTATTTTTGCACAGTTAAATTTGACAAGGGAAATAATTTTGGATGCATTGATTTTCTAATGTAAATAAATTCGATCGAGAATATAAGCTATTGCTCATTGTCTGCATATATTTGAAATTGGTACCTTCATGCAATCTTGCTTGGATCCCAGCAGATTATTTGGACAGATTCCATGTGATACAACATGTTGAGGTTTCTTGGCAATAGGATTTCTTAAAAGTTGTCACTCCAAAAGCTACAGATGTCAATGGTCTCTATATTACTTCCCACCAGTCTTTATGATCAAAGTATTACATGTTCCAGAACCCGATGAATGGGAGATCAACCGCACAGACATCGTCATGCGACATAAATTGGGCGGAGGACAGTATGGTGATGTGTATGAGGCAGTTTGGAAACGTTACAATGTAACTGTTGCAGTCAAGACACTCAAGGTGAGTGTATGTGCCTTGTGGACATACAGTGCCACAAATTACTGTTCTCCACCCATCACATACATAGTTATTACAGCATACTTTAAAAATACTGTTTACTTTGTAATGAGATTGACATCTGAGATAACACAAACACAATTTTACTGTATTATTTTAATCAGCTCTAATGAGATGTAGATTGTACTCAGAATTAAACAATGCAGAATTGTGTTAAGCAGCTTGCCTTATGCCATAAATTATTTTTATTATTCAGCCATTATTTTTTTGCTATGGAAATGCTAATATTGTTCTAGTATGCTGTAAGTTGGTGCATTCTGTTGCTGTGGTGGTTACGAACATTTTATTTAATTATGTTTCAGCTTAGTGTGGGTAAAATCATACATACTACAATCAGTGCTTTGTTAAGTTAAGCTGATTCATTAAACATACATTCTCTGTCCTTGATTAAATGTACATTTAAGTTTGAACAGCTGACTAAAATATAAAATTAATACTGATATTTTGTGTTACGATATATATAGCTTAGGGAAATGGTTTCTGTTTGTTTGGAGTAAATGTAATGAATAGATAGAAAATGGAGATCTACTTAGTTCCGTCTGTGTGTGGGTGTGGGTATGGGTGTGTGGTCTGCTGTTCCAGATCACTCCCAGGTTGAGTATGGATTTTCAGGAATCCATTTTTACCAGAACTGTGTGGAGAAAAATGAACAGCATAGGCTTCAGCAGTTGCTGTTTGCCTCATGTCTATTTACTGACACCTCGACACAGAGCTCAATGACTGCTAGGGTGTGTGAATATAGTCACTGAACCACACAATAGTATGTAGCATGGTCTGATGAAGCCCAGTTTCAGCTGTCCCAAGGTGGTGAGTGTGTGGCACAAACTGCCTGAAGCTATGGATCTCATGTGTCAACAATGTTGACTTCAGGCAGGCAGTGGAACAATTACGGCATGGGCTGTGTTCACATGCTCACGATTAGGTCCCATTGTCAGATTGTAAGGACCAATTATATGTGCACATTTTATGAGCTTTCTTGGACACAATCTGCATCCTGCTATGGCTCAAAATACCATGAGGGTGATGCCAAGCTTTAGCAGGATGGTTTGTCGTGTCACCGTTCTTTCATTGCACCATTGGTCTCCTTATTACCTGATCTTAACCCTTTCAAGCAATATGGTTTGCTGTTAATATCTATGTATGCTTGGTGAACCCAGCACATTATCAATTGTGGGTAACACTGTAAGATAAATGGAATCTGCCTCATGGAGAAACGACAAGGGCTGATTAACTGGCCAGCTGCATTTGGTTTTTAGGCAGTTTCGCACATCCAACTTGGTAAATACCTGGCTGATACTAATGTCCCACCTCAGATACACCCTACATAAACAGTTAGAAAATGTTCCCACACTTGAATGTTTACTCCAGAAACAGACTGATTTGGTATACGTATTCCGTCATTTAGGGGGGGGGGGGGGGTTATGTCAGGAAGAGCTTCAGCCACCAACTGTTAATACCATTGCCAGAAACCATATAACAGTGCCAACCCCATAGAGAAACAGGAAAAGACAGAAGAAAAATAAGAAGAGGAGACTGTAAGATGCATGGATTAATGTCTTTGCATAAACATTCCAACACCATATAGAGTCTGCCAGGTGTAGAAGTATGAAACTGGAATTTGTTTGCAATAATTACATGTCTGTTGTTCGAAACTGATAAACACCCCTCTGGCAGGCTATGAATGCCATGGGAGGGGGGGGGGGGGGGGAAGCAAACCAATCGGCGAGCCATTTTTGTGCATTTTCATATGAATTTGAAGTATTGTTCAGCGAGACCGAGCGAGGTGGCGCAGTGGTTAGCACACTGGACTCGCATTCGGGAGGACGACGGTTCAATCCCGTCTCCGGCCATCCTGATTGAGATTTTCCGTGATTTCCCTAAATCGATTCAGGCAAATGCCGGGATGGTTCCTTTGAAAGGGCACGGCCGATTTCCTTCCCCATCCTTCCCTCACCTGAGGTTGCGCTCCGTCTCTAATGACCTCGTTGAGGGGACATTAAACACTAATCTCCTCCTCCTCCATTGTTCAGCGAGAGTGTGTCCCAGTGATGCAAGTAGATAATAATCAGATGAAGCCAAGTCTGAAGAATAAGCCACATGCCCTAGAGTTCCTAACTGAATGCCTCAATCGTTTACCTGACCCGTTTTTCTGTGTATGATTGAGCATTATCATGGAGCAATGTGGCATTGTGTTGCCTTTTTACATATTCCGGTCATTTTTCATGTAATGCGTAATTTAAATCAATCATTTGCAGTTGGTAGCGATCACCGTTAATGGTTTCACCAGATTTTAGCAGCTCATGATTGATGACACCCTTCTGATCCCACCAAACACAGAGCGTTGACCTCTTTCCAAAGCGATTTGGTCTTGCAGTGGCTGTCGATGGTTTGCCTGGATTCATCCATGATTTCTCAATATATATCCATTTTTATTCGCCTGTCACTATTCGATGGAGAAATTACTTTTTTTTACCTGGCGAGCAGCATGTCACCAGTGGTCTTTCATTCTGTTCATATGGAACCCGTTTTCCCACTTTCTGCACTTTTCCCCATAGCGTTCAACCAAAGAGAAACGGCTTTCTGTGTCACATTCAATTGTTCCAGGAGTTCCTGTTTAGTTTGAATATCATCTTCAACCAAGAAGGTCTGCACTTTGTTGTCTTCAAACTTTTTCAGTGGTTTCCCATGCTCGTTCGATCTCATCTCAAAATCACCACTTTTGAATGTTTTGAGCCACTCAACACTGTGTATTCCCAAGATATGTTTGCCGAAAGCTTTAACAAGCATTCGATGCGATTCTGCAGCAGTTTTCCTCATATGGTAACAGGAAACCAATGCTGTCTGCAATTTGTATTCATAGGCACAAAACTCGACATTTTTACGGGTTTGAAACAGATACCAATGTATGGAAGTTGAGTTACTTTTTGTTGACATTCGTCATCAGCCATTACAGGAAGCAGATGGAGCTGCAGACGTGGTCTTACAGGCCCTACACTGACGTCTAGCACCATCTATAGGAAAATTCTGGTTTCATACTTCTGCAACTGGTATGCTTAGTGTCTCACTATTGGCATCACAACCAGTGCCTTCCCATGACTTTTGGCTACTCAGTTTAACAAGAAAGGGTGTAGAAATGACATTGTAACCTTACCATACTGCGTGAATGCCTAAGAAATTGTAGATACATTTGAGGCTCGTGTCAGTTGATGGTTAACTAGATACATTAAAAAAGGGGAAACTTTGTCTTTTCTGTTAGTTATTAATATTACATCTACATCTACATCTACATCCGTACTCCGCAAGCCACCTGACGGTGTGTGGCGGAGGGTACCCTGAGTACCTCTATCGGTTCTCCCTTCTATTCCAGTCTCGTATTGTACGTGGAAAGAAGGACTGTCGGTATGCTTCTGTGTGGGCTCTAATCTCTCTGATTTTATCCTCATGGTCTCTTCGCGAGATATACGTAGGAGGGAGCAATATACTGCTCGACTCCTCGGTGAAGGCATGTTCTCGAAACTTAAACAAAAGCCCGTACCGAGCTACTGAGCGTCTCTCCTGCAGAGTCTTCCACTGGAGTTTATCTATCATCTCCGTAACGCTTTCGCAATCACCAAACGATCCCGTAACGAAGCGCGCTGCTCTCCGTTGGATCTTCTCTATCTCCTCTATCAACCCCACCTGGTGCGGATCCCACACTGCTGAGCAGTATTCAAGCATTGGGCGAACAAGCGTACTGTAACCTACTTCCTTTGTTGTCGGATTGCATTTCCTTAGGATTCTTCCAATGAATCTCAGTCTGGCATCTGCTTTACCGACGATCAACTTTATATGATCATTCCATTTTAAATCACTCCTAATGCGTACTCCCAGATAATTTATGGAATTAACTGCTTCCAGTTGCTGACCTGCTATTTTGTAGCTAAATGATAAGGGACCTATCTTTCTATGTATTCGCATCACATTACACTTGTCTACATTGAGATTCAATTGCCATTCCGTGCACCATGCGTCAATTCGCTGCAGATCCTCCTGCATTTCAGTACAATTTTCCATTGTTGCAACCTCTCGATACACCACAGCATCATCTGCAAAAAGCCTCAGTGAACTTCCGATGTCATCCACCAGGTCATTTATGTATATTGTGAATAGCAACGGTCCTATGACACTCCCCTGCGGCACACCTGAAATCACTCTTACTTCGGAAGACTTCTCTCCATTGAGAATGACGTGCTGCGTTCTGTTATCTAGGAACTCCTCAATCCAATCACACAATTGATCTGATAGTCCGTATGCTCTTACTTTGTTCATTAAACGACTATGGGGAACTGTGTCAAACGCCTTGCGGAAGTCAAGAAACACGGCATCTACCTGTGAACCCGTGTCTAAGGCCCTCTGAGTCTCGTGGACGAATAGCGCGAGCTGGGTTTCACACGATCGTCTTTTTCGAAACCCATGCTGATTCCTACAGAGTAGATTTCTAGTCTCCAGAAAAGACATTATACTCGAACATAATACGTGTTCCAAAATTCTACAGCATATTAGTGATTAATATCACACTGACAATTAAGGCATGTGTTGGACACTGTCTCAATTACTGTCACAAATAGAATGTGATATTGGCAATATTGAAGGAACCATTCTCCCACTGTTCTGAAGTACTTTAGGGAATCCAAATCTAAAGTTAGTTTACGATTTGAGAGACCTGAATATGGGTGTAAATCTATTGCCATTACACCTTACACATGCAGGATGAACCTGAACTCTATTGACAAAATTTCGAAGGTTGTCCAGTAAGATTTTGTGATTATTTTGATATAAGTGAACCAAGTAATACCAATGCAGTCACAAAGTCAAAGAGTAAAGAGGGATTTAGTGTTGTCAACAAGTAAAATGAGTGAATGTAACAAGTGTTTCCAAACAAGACACACAGTGCATACTGTCGATATTTGCAGTGTTATACAAGCGTTTTCAGTGCAGTGAGGGCAATTAATCAAATGAAATGCAATTACTCTAAAATTGATCCCCTGAATACCATGGGTTTCTTTAACCAAAATCCTGAGAAAATATCACTGAACAACCTCCGGAGTTCTGTTGCCAGAGTTTTGGTTCACACTATACGTATGTGTGCAGCCCTATGAAGATGGCTGTGTCATCTTGGAAGAAAGGAATACCCACAGCATATTCACAATTAAAATATAGAAGACAACATAACACTTGGTGACTAGGAATGGTCGCGTAAAGAGTAACCTGAATGGGTAGGTCCAAGTCATGGTACAAAAAGTGTCTCCAGAACATCACAGAAATCTTCAGCCTAAACTATGACACTCCACATATTGCAGGTTAAGTGCCTCATTAGGCCCTCACTCTCGTCGATGTCTTGAATGTGTTCAAGAACAGTTCAGCAACATTTTGTCATAAGTGACACATCATTCGGCACCTGTCCCATTTTGTTTTCACAAGCCCAGTAGTCAAGACTCCACGGTATTTTTCATTCTTTAAATACCATAATACTTTTATTTCAATCATTAAAAACCTACTTGCTGATTGTAATAATAAAGAATTGTACTAATAAAATACTGTTATCCATATAAAACTTGTTATTTGCGGAAATAGGAAACCAAGTTTTGTAACAAGTAAAAAAAGTGATCTGTTACCACACCAACAATGGTTCAAGTATTCAAGTGACATTTTTAGTCACCACCTAAGCTCACAGTATTTACGTTTGGAGAAATTAGGGATTCAAAGCAAAGGTAGGCGAAGTCCATATTTTACTCTTCCAAGAAAAACTGATGTAATGTTACAGTAATATAGTTAACTACAGGTGAAGAATTAATCATTCATTTTTTTTACAGTCACAATGAACAAATACAAGCTAATTTCCAATACAGTACACAGACACTTTCATTAAAATAAAAGTTCTTTTTCTTTTAATGCATTGGGCATGGTTCACTAATGCCCTGAAAAATGTTGACATCTGACTTCAGATACAACAAAATGTGCATTCATTTGTTTATTTCCCTGTTGTAATGTGTCCTCTCAAATTATGTTTTCTTCTAATTAATTATCCAAGCCGGCCGCGGTGGTCTTGCGGTTCTAGGCGCTCAGTCCAGAACCGTGGGACTGCTACGGTCGCAGGTTCGAATCCTGCCTCTAGCATGGATGTGTGAGATGTCCTTAAATTAGTTAGGTTTAAGTAGTTATAAGTTCTAGGGGACTGATGACCACAGATGTTAAGTCCCATAGTGCTCAGAGCCATTTGAACCATTTTTTTTAATTATCCAAACTGCAAGTCTACAAACAAGTTCACTTAACATTGCTTCTTCACACAAACACCATTTGATCACCACATAATGAATCACCGTGTTCATGAAAATCTTACTGGTTGTTTTGTGATCTTCCTGTTGTAACAATCTCTGCAGTTAAAATATTCTTCAAGTAATGTGTGTTGTAGTGGTGGAATGAAAGTACTTTTAAAAACATCATGCATATCAGATGGGCATCTGCTGTACATGGTGGCATCACAGCTTATTGTTGACCCACAGCTGCCCACTGTAATAGATATCTACAACCACTCCTTACCCACAGGTGTTTACCCTGAGGCCTGAAAATGTGGACCAGTTAAGCTACTGCCTAGAAAGGATGTCACAGTGCTCTCTGGTTACTAACATATTTACATTCTTCCTGCACTGTTCAAGGCCTTAGGATATGTAGTCCATGACAACCTAACAAACTACCTAACCACAAACAACTTACTAGACGAACACCAATCAGGTTTCCATAAACATGGCAGCACATCATCTGCCTTAATAAAGGTAACATATGATCTGAAATTTGCCATGGATGCACAAGAGGCAACTATCATATGCTTCTTAGAATCCAGCAAACCATTTGATAATGTTGACTTTTGACATTTTGTTTGTCAAATTCAGCAGCCTAAATTTCTCGGCAAGTGCAGTTCAGTGGTTTCACTCATACCTGATGTATTGCCAGCGATTCGTTGTGTCCAGCACCAGAAAGTGGCAGTGGAGGCAGGTAGTCTCAGGGGTCTCTCAGGATTCGATATTAGGTCCTGTACTCTTTTCATTGTGCATAAATGATGATCATCAGTTCTGTCACACTGCAAATACCACAAGTACGCTGTCGATCTGCAATTGTATCTAAGTGAAAAAAACAACAAACCTCCAGGCAGCTATCAAGAATCTAAATTGGACTAAGCATGAAACTACAGTGTCCAAGAATCCATCAGCTTTGCTCCATGCCCTACAAATTGTTAAAAGCTGTTACCTCATGACCTGAAAAAGAAACTTATACAAACACTTACAGTTCTGATTATTGATTGCAATGATGTTATCCTGGAAGAACTTTCTTAGGAAAGTGTGTGGCACCCTCAAATAATATCTTTACACGATTTCCCAACATATTTGCATTAGTTAATTAGGTTTTACAAATACATTAAAAATGCAGAACAACTTCACAAGAGTGCTGTCCCCTTAGTCAGAACATTACACTATACTGTACCTTGTGTGACACAGGATGACACATCTGTGCATACATGCAGAGAAGCTTGGAGCAGATGAGATCTGTGCATGCGTGGTAGCACAGCACAGAATGAGCAAATAAATTCCATGTTGCTGAACTGTGTTGCCGTGGACAACAATCAGGTTCATTTGCATATGATACATTGTATTATACATTCAAATCTGTGAGGGGAATAATAAATTTTAAAACTGTTTTCAATCAATCATCTTCAGACAAATCTTACTTCGTGTCTTGATGACATTGTGTCCACTTCTGCACAGCTTCAGTCCGCGCGATTGCTGGAAGGTGAGAACAGCTAACACAGCTTTGTGAAGACATCGAGTACAACTTTTCTCAAAAGTACAACTGTCTATTGACAAGGTCATTAAGTCTGCTTGCAATAATTGTCATTTCTTGTGACTTGGACACTACAAAATAAACTTCAAGCAGAAACCAGAATAATTAAATTTGATTGACAACTGCTTCTACTCCATGGAATTTTTAAGTATGTGCATAAGGCATGTGTGTGGGCATCTGAATATAGCTGAGTGTAAACACTGCATTAAAAAAAAAAGCGTTAATGGTAGAAAAGAGTAATTTAAAAAAAAACTTATGTAAAAATGGTCAGTATGTTTTCATATTTTTCCCTGTCAATGGGCGTTATGAGTGCAAACTAATTTGTTCAGCATTACTGTGGGAGACAGCATTTATAATACATTGAACAAGCAAACAATTAACCATCTTGTGCAGATAACCTGAGGGAGTGCTGACTGATAACATTGAAAACCATCGATATCTTGGTTGGTAACCATCCCTGTCATTTTAAGGCATTTCCAGTTCTTGCCTTGAAAATGATGGGGGCTTATGTCTGGAAATACTGGAGTTTTTGACAAATTTATTCAGCCATCTTCTTGCGAGTTATAAGAGCATACAATGCACTGGGAAAAATTTTACTTCTCCTTGGATGGTATGTTGAGTATTATAGCCTGTGTACTTCCTAGGACACACATTTCTAATCAGTAAAGGCTAGGAAGTTCTCATATGTACGCCATTGATATGTTGACAAACACATTTTTTAAATAATGAGTTTCCAAAACTAAGAAATATTACTTTCCTTTGTTTCGAAGCCTACATTGTAATACCATAGTCACTGCTATATAAGTCTTCGTCTGAACCATCTGATTTTTAAATTACGATGCTAGGTAAAGGCTTATGTCCATCTTAATCTTGCTATCAAATTATTCTTCTGGAAGCTTTTCAGCATGCCACGCAGATTGTGGCCACGCTGAAGGGGAATTTATTTATTTCTTTTTTTTCTCCACATAGCTTTCAACCTTTGCCCAAATTAATTCTATGGTACTACACTGGTGATGACATATGGGGAAATGCAAAACTGTGTGACCATATTGATGTGCAAGGAAATCAGATCAGTACCTTCTGTTGCGTGACTGACATAAATTAATGCACTGCTGGAGTTCAACATGATTCTGGTGTACACTGTGTGAAATATTTTTATATTTAACCCAGGGCGAAATATCCACTCTCTTGATGTTTTTTATGTGCGGTTTTATTGGTAACAGTTGTATAGCAACTAGCCTGGTACATGACAGTGATAGACTTTGGACAAAGATATGGCAAGAATAGTTCAGTTAACCACTTCACAAAACTGGCAGCATTCGTTTCTGAATAGCAGTCACTGGTGTTTTTCTTATAGCTCAATAAAAGTTCACTTTCGGGAACAAAACTAGAAGAGTCAGAATGCAGAATAATCATCCGAGAGCGTACACCTATGAGAGCTTTAAAACTGCCAGTACCCTCACTCATTTTCCAGCAGGTCTTCCTGGAATGATTGTGATTCACCCACATATCATCAAGATAATACACTGATGAACTGCCTCCTTCTCTCTCTCTCTCTCTCTCTCTCTCTCTCTCTCTCTCTCTCTCTCTCTCTCTCTATCTTTTTTTTTTTTTTTAGAGGGATGTACTTAGTGTTGCACCTATGTCACTTCTTGCAACTAAAAACTCTCTTCTTAACATATTTGAAAACAGTCTTCCAAAATTATATTGATGGACCACTACCTGTGAAGCCAATTTTCTCATCCATAATTGTAACAAGTTTTTGTGATCTACCTGTGTTACAGGTTTGTTGTGATTATGGTGCTTGCCAGGCGACACAAAACCAGTGTGTCCTAAGGTTCCTACAGCTCTGACGCTTTCATTTACAATTCTATTTCTTTTGTTTACAATTCTGTTTACAGTTCTTTTGCCGACACCATAAGCTTCTGCAGTTCATTATTGTATTTTCAGATGTCAACAGTATGAGTCCCACTTTCAAATTCACATTCACATTTGAAAAAAGTATAAATGCAGTAAATAATCCCCCCCGCCTACTTGTGAAGCACTTCATGTCTATTGCTGTCGCCTGATACTTTTTTAATCGCAATAAAATATTTATAGATATACATTCACAGCTATATTGCTACAAGAAAAAAAACATAGATAATTGGATGAGTAATCTGACAGTCATGAAGTATGGCAACAATGCAACATGCAGGAGACAGAAAGAGAATGAATCTTATCGGCTGCTAGTGGTTAACGGAAGGGATGTGCAGAACGGCTGAAAACTGGGCTGCCTTCCTACGTGACACAGATCTTAGAAGGGGGATGCTGGCACTCTATGAGACCAATTGAACACTATGCTGCAGGCTATTGAACACTACGCTGCGGGCTAAAATAAAATGTTGCAACTCATTGCTTGGATGTTGTCGTTTTGTCTGCTGTAGGGAAGGAGTGGAGGGAAGTGCTGCAACTGGCTAGGGTGCATTATTTTGTGTCCGTAAATAGTTTGTCCGTCATTACTTAGTCAGTGAAGCACTCAATATCTTGCTGTGAAGAACAGTTGAATTTATTCATGAAAATTCTCTGGTGTTTGTAATATGCAATAGGAAGAATTCTACTCGTGTGGCAAATTTTATAATCCCCCTCCTTAGTTCACTGGTAGCGACAACACTTTTTGTGCAGTGAACCGGGCAGCATTCACTCTGACACACCCCACACTAAAATGGCATTGTATGAAGGTATTGGCACCAAGCTATGAGCCACATGAGATTTATTATTTATTTATTTAGAAACACAATAATAAAATCTGTTGTTGTATATACAGGTGGATCACAATTAACAGCAGCATACAATAACATAGTCATACTGAAGTTAGTGGTTAATCATAATCCCACACTCATAAATATCTCACAAGTGGAATGTGACAATATTATGAGAAGGAAAGTTGCTACTCACCGTATAGCGGAGGTGCTGAGTCACGGGTAGGCACAACAAAAAGACTCACAATTTAAGCTTTTGGTCATTCGCCTTCATCAGCAGTAGGCACACATATGTGTGCAGACGCAAATGCAAATGCAACTCTCACACACACGACTGCAGTCTCAGGCAGTGTATGCGAGCAGCTGCACCAGTGTATGACGGGAGTAGCGATTGGGGGTGGGGGTAAGGAGGAGGCTGGGATGGAGAGTGGGAGGGATAGTGTGGTGGGGGTGGTGGACAGTGAAGTGCTGCAGGTTAGATGGAGGACAGGGGAGAGGTGGGGATGGGACGGGGGGGGGGGGGGGGGGGGTGAGTAGTGGAAAAGGAGAGAAATAAAAAGACTAGGTGCGGTGTTGGAGTGACAGCTGTGTAGTGCTGGAATGGGAACAGGGAAGAGGCTTCCCATGATATTGTTACATTCCATCCTGGATTTTCCATTATCTCACAAGTGGCTCATTTAAGGGCCCATGCACACATTTTATGATCTAGAGGAGATGTGTATATTTCAGGGAAAATAGAAGATCCTTTTACTTGTTAGTACTAGTACCTATTTGTTCAGTGGTCCTTGTCCATGTTTATGTAGTTTTTGGTACCTTTTCTCAGTGGAGTTACTAATCGTACATATGTTTTTTTTTAATTTATGAATTCTGTTAAATGAATACCTGTTGTAGTTTTTGAGCTGTTGCACTATTGAGTCAGCAGTAAATTCCCAACTGTTCTCCACTTATGAAGAATTTAACGCTGCTGCTACAGGAAGAAAATTAATACACTTAGAATGAAAAATCTCTTTTAGAATGATGCATCCCCAGGCATAAGTAACTATGCAGATAAGTCCTTACCTCCTATTCAAATACAGTAGCTGTCCATCAGTGTTTCTTATGGTACTTCAGATCTTTAAAATGTACTACTACTCCTGGGAAGGTATTATATAGCTTTGAAGTTTTCAGTATTGCTGTGGTGAGTTGCAACCTTGTAAAAGTGTTCGCCTTGCTTTTCATACATTTTCTCAACAGCAGCTTTTCTGTTTGATTCAAGCTGCTACTCAAGAAAAAGTGGAAATTGGAGATGTAATGTAGCTTCTGATACAGTATAATAATAATTGTGTATTCAAGCTTTAAATACACATTCCTTATTTATGTATTACAGTAACACCCATTATACTCAGTTTAACACTAAAGACAACTATTGTGAATGTAAAGTGGATTTATTTTTAGAGAAAAGTTAACAATACCCACTGCTACACTTTTCTAATTTGGTCATTTGCTGGAGACACATAAGCTCACTTAGTGAACCATGAGAGTTGGTGCCGAGTTTGACACAGGATTATCATTTGTGGGGGACCAGGATTCAGTTTTCAGTTCAGAGTCCAGGCATTGGTTTGATTTTTCCATGGTTTTCCTGAATTGAGTGGAATGAATGCCACGATGGTTCCTTCAGAAGGAACATGGCAGGTTGCCTTTTTCATCCATCACAAATCTGAACTGAGCCCCAAACACTAATCATGTCTTTTATTTGACAAAAATTTAGTCCCTTCTAGTCTTGACAGCAAACACCACTTCTATGAGTGTACATGAAACCTACAGTTAATTACGAAATGAACTCTTAAGCGTGTCTGTGTAGGAGGCAACCATTTATGCCACAAGACGTTGTGGTCTTTGACCAGCTTTTGTGGGTGCTATTCTTAACAGTTGGAGTATTGTTAAAGGTGATTAGAGAGATTATCAGTGGGATTAAAATCTGAGGTTAATATGATCCCACATCTGCTGTACAGTTTTTACCATTATGCCAAGCAGTTGCAGTCTTAGCCCAGAGTTAGTGAGAACTGTTAATTTGGAAGACAGGGCTAGTATCAGTTGGACTCCATTAAGATTGAGTGACAAATCGCTCATGTCTTGCAACTCTGTGCAGGTGTTAAGATTAGACACATCTCAATTAAAGAAACTTTTTTTTCCATAGTTGAGACATTCACAGAAAATTGTAGAATTACTGACAGCTTTATTCGTGCCTTGCATGTGTTACATCCAGAAATATATTCTGGGAACTGTTAAAATTGCTACACTCAGTCATCCACGTACTGTCAGAAATAGGATTTGTATGAATAGATCATGTGTTTCCAGTTCTCGATGGTCTGCTGTTGCTGTCTATTTGTAAATTGTCTACATCTGGAATAGGTGGTTCTGTGCAACTCTGCTTCAGAGTTTTCATTTGGAAATGAGAAGATCAGCATTAAAATCCTGTAACAATATTTGTCTTGTAGCAGAGCAATTAGAACATAATATGCGACACATGCCAATACAAATAATCTGTCATGATTTTCTTTTGGTTGTTATTGTTACCTGGATGCTTGTTTCACTGGTTCTCGGTTCTGGCAGACATCCCAATCTGTATGTAGGGCAGTATGTTAGGGTGCACTTGCAAAATCCACCAACTCCTAGATAGGCCTTATTAAAAACTAAAACTAATGCTTTGTGACAGAAAAATATTTTTATAGTAAGTGTGTGAATCGAGATGGGCACAAGCTTTGACCACCATCTTTTTTGCAGATTTATTTTTTCTCATTTATAGTGGTTGCAGTTTTGGCTTATTGTTTACTGCTGTATGGCATGGTGGCTGTTATATTTGAAGTTTGCTTTCTTTTCTTTGTGCAATTTCCTAGTTTGGTTCCATAATAAAAAAAAGAAAAAAAAATGGGGTCAATGCAATTTGGGTTTTTCAGAAAAAGGGAAATCTCCACATTTGGAAAACAAAGTGAAAATCATATAAATATCTCTATGTGTATCATAAATTATTACACTGAAGAAGCTGTTCAATCAATTACTTTCAACCTACTTCTAGAATTTGTTGAATTAACTTCAATAAAGCGAAGTATAACATATCTTCATACAATGTTTGTGAGGCAAATATGAGGTGTGATCAGAAAGTATTGGATTTTTTGTATTAAAGGAGTTTTATTTATTCATCAAAATTCACTTCGTCCCATTCAGAGTAATGCCCTTCAGATATAATATACTTGTGCCAATACTTTTCCTTACATTGGAAGCGCTTCTGGAACTCAGTTTTCGTTATAATCTTTGACTCCCTCAGCGATTTTGTTTTTATCTCTTCAGTGGTGGCAAAATGACGTCCTATCACAGTTCTCTTCATCCTCAGGAATATAAAAAAGTTGCAGGGAGCCATGTCTGGATAATACGGTGGCTGAGGCAATATAATGGTTTTGTTTTTCGTCAAAAATTCGTGAACAACCATTGATGTGTGAGGGGGAGCATTATCATGATGATGTGAATTTTGTCTTTGGGTTTCTTCACACAAAAGGTGCATAATTTCTGGGTAGTACTTCTTATTGATTGTATGACATAGGGCAGGAACTCGTGACACACTGTACCATTATAATCAAAGAAAATTATGAGAAGAACCTTGACATGTGATCAGAATTGTTGAATGTTTTTTTATCTTCACTCCTCAAGCAGTTTACATTGGGATGACTAGGCCTTGGTTTCGAGGTCATACCTGTATACCCATGTTTTGTCATCTTTTACAACCTTCTTTGGAAGGTCTGGATCATTGTCAACTTCATTCAGCAATTCCTGAGCAATTTCTACATGACATTGTTTTTGGTCGAAATTCAGCAATTTCAGAACAAATGTGCATGCTGCATATTTCAAGCCCAACACATCTGTAAATTTGCTCGGCATGAGCCAAAGCATATGCCATCATCATCATCAGCAACATCTCTGTTAGTGATCCAGCAGTTTTCCAGAACAAGTTTTTTATTTCTTCCGCATTGTTGTGCTAGGGTGTCCATGGCAGTTGCCATCCTCAATGTCTTCTTGACTCTTTTTGAAATATTTATACCAATTGTAAACTCTTGTCTTCGTCATAGTAGATTTTTCAAAATCCACAGTCAACATTTTGAGTGTGGTGCTGCACTTTACTCCATTTTTCAAGCCAAGCTCTTGAAAACACATACAATCTTTTCAACTGTCAAACTAAATACTCAAAACAGCTGAAAATGTAAACATACATTAGGAACATGTGTGGTTGTTGTTGTTGTCGTCTTCAGTCCTGAGACTGGATTGATGCAGCTCTCCATTCTACTCTATCCTGTGCAAGCTTCTTCATCTCCCAGTACCTACTGCAACCTACATCCTTCTGAAAGGAACATTTGTACCAACATTTGATTTTCACATCATACAAGATGAGATTGAAAAGTAACAGGATTTTTTTTTTAATTTTGTGGGCTTTATATATCCAATTCTTTTTTTAAGTTTTTTTTTAGGAACATGTGTACCAACATAAAGAAATTGAGAATTGGATATATAAAACCCACTAAATTAAAAAAAAAAAAAAAACTGTTACTTTTCAATCACATCTTGTATGATGTGAAAATCAAATAATGTTTTAGAAGTATTTATCCTTGGATAAAGTTGTGTGTGTGTGTGTGTGTGTGTGTGTGTGTGTGTGTGTGTGTGTGTCACCTCTTGAACTAGGTTTAAAGGGTTGATGACATCTTCATTTTCATGCCACTGGGAAAGTAGCCTCTGTGACCCCCCCCCCCCCCCCCCCCACACACACACACACCGCCTCCTCCCCTCCCCAAAATAAACAACTAAATAAATAAATTTAAAGAAGTGCCATTATAAAAGCCACCATACCATAATATAGGTGTGTGTGTTTTGCATGTGCCGGCTGTTAAAATCACCGTATAAAGACTGCACTAAGGTGTTCTAACAAAGTCTGTGATCTGAAAGTTGTAAGCAGTATGGCTTTTATCAGTAGCCCTCAAAGAGAGGTCAGGTAACAGTATACAAATCAACCAAATTAGAGTAACAGTAAATGTTGGCCTTTGGGTCAGGTGTATTTCTTTGTTGAAAATGTGTTGTCACCATGATTTATATTTATCTAGATTACAGAACCTGCCTCAACAAAAAGGAAATAAAATGTTACAGAATTAATGATTTGGACTATCATATTTCATTTTGCAGAATGCTTTATCTATATAAGATAGTTTAGGTTGCATCTACCACACCCTAAGTCGCAAAACAGTTTTGTAATGATTAAGTGTACCACAGGGAAATTTTTTACGGTAGCTTGTAACACAGTAATAAAATTCAGTCATTAGCCATAAATGCAGAAATGCAGAACAACATTGGTAGTACTATTAGTCTATTTGGTAAATAACCTGTCAGGGTGAGTGATTATTATTTGATGAAACTGACATTTGTTAAAAAGTAATATCGTGAGACAAAACTTGTACTGATATCCAGTGTCAATTATTAAATGTTGTGGTGATAAATCTGCTTGGGACTGAGCAAAATTGCATGATACTTGTCAGCTCTGTAACCTAGTAAAATGTTTCATGTTTGATTTTGTGTGTGTATTTATGTCACTAGTTACAGAATAAAATTTCCTTGTTTGCTTCACAGATTTAAAGTGAATGTTTTAAAATTGGATTTCAGAACATCTGTCTAGTATTTATATTTGAATGGCACCATACATGTTTAGTATTTCTGCTTTTTCTCTTTTTTGTATGCTACAATTCTTGAGCTATTTTAATGTGTTTCTTTAGACAGCTTGAGCCATTACAATTTTGATGGGGTAGAGAAAGGAAAAGCTGGGGAAGGTGGTCAGGGGATGATGTGGCCAGTGAGGTAGTCATTTACATGACTCCTCAATTTTAGTTTAATTAAGTTCTTACTGTATTCTAATTGTTAACAGTCTTTGAGTGATAATTATTAAAAGTCTATCAGAATGGGACTGCAACTGTGTTCACCTGGAAATTACCCTGTGGGATCTTCTGTTGCAGCTGTGGTATTTGACAGAATATACTGTAATACATCTGAAAAAATAGATATTCATTGTAATTTTTTGTTGGAGTTGGTTAAATTTTCTTGTGCAATGTGTTTTATGGTGGAAACCAGAATGAGGTGTTGTTGTTTAACTTAATAACTCTTTACCAAATTGTGGTTGCTTCACTTCCCTGTATTACAGGAAGACACCATGGCATTAAAAGACTTCCTAGAAGAGGCTGCCATCATGAAAGAGATGAAACATCCTAATTTGGTTCAATTATTAGGTGAGTTTCCTAGGGATTATCAGATTTATGAAATTTGTGTATATTTAATATTAAATGCTTGCTTCTTGATGTCATTCCCTTCAGTATTACAATTTATCCAATTTGCTATTTCAGGGAAACACAAGATTTTATATTGGCTCACCTAGTACTACACAAAACCAGTGACTCAAATTCTTCGTAAAATAGTGCATTCTGCATAAAATAGTGCATTTCATTCCCATCAAATGTAAAATTCCCAAGACTTGTTTTAAATATTTCAACTTACTACTGACAATTCATTATATGAGGACATGTTGAAAAGTAGTGCTCCGAATTTATTATTCTGTTCTCGTTATTAGTTGAGACATTACATGCTGTGCATATTAGTCGGTCATATTTCCCACTTAACTGACGCATGTTGCAATCATCAATCACTAAAGGGCTCTGAACTGTAGCATGTAACAAAGTGGTGTGTAATGCAACTATGTTGGTGCATGAGAAGAACCATGCTGTAATCAAGTTTCAAATTCAAAGAGTTGGTCCACACATGGAGTGCCTTCTCATTCAGTATGACAATAACAGACCAGACCAGAGCGTTGCAACATCTGCAACAATTCAACATTTTGGATCACTGTCGTCGATCATCCTCCATACAGTCCCGACTTGGCCCTATTTGACTTTCATCTGTTTCCTAAACTAGACCACTGCCCCAGAGCACATTGGTTTGATGTTGATGAGGCTGTGCAAGCAGAAGTGAAGTTTGCCACTGTCAACAAAATCAGACATTCTACAGTGACGGTATCAACAAAGTGGTTGCTCGTTTGGAGAAATGTTCTTGTTGCCAATGTGACTCATGTTGAGAAATACATATGTAAACATGAAAATAAAGATGCAGGATGTTAATAAAGTTTATTTTACTTTAAAAACTTCAAGAGTTTTCACATAAAAAAAGCAGAGGTATTACTTTTTTCGGCACACCGTCATGCATTCAGGTTTCCTAAGCCAGGGTAAATGAATTTCGATGATATGCTACCTTTGTGCATCATTGATGACAGAGTTTTTAAATCTGTTAATTTCATCAGTCATTTCACTACTGTACAGCTGTTGGTGAATGGTACAGAGAACAAGTGCTTGTGCGCACACACTTAAATTTAGCAAACTGTACTATTAAATGAAGAAAATTATCACACATCAAGTCTAGGTTTGTTTTTAGTTGATAATTTATTTCTTATAGTGGATTTGTTTCATCTTGACACATCATAATACTGATTCCTTTCTTGGGGGACATACAGTAACATTAGTAGAAGTCGTCTCGTATCTGTTTGAAAACTTGATAGAGGTGCCAGTGAGCTATGATAAAATAAGTGGTAAATTGTTTAATCATTTTTGTTTATTGAGTCTACATGGCATTAATAGTATAAGATAGAATGTGATGGATTACAAGTAGCAACTACAAAGGTGTATATACAGTTCATCTAAACAGCTGTGAGATTTGTTTTATTCGTGGTGTATACGTAACATCAGCATAGTAACTATGGTGACAGCTTGAACTAACAACTGTAAACAACACAATGTGCATTCAGTTGTGAGCAGGCAGTGTTAAATAGTGGATGTTCAACCACAGTCTGTCAACATTGTTGTCACACATAGCAGTGGAGCAACATCTCTAACTCAGATGTTCATGGCATTCTCCAGAACAGTTTGAAGAAGAGAAGAGAGTATGGAAAGTTTGTCCTACATACCTTGACTCTCAAACAAAAAGTACAAAAGTGTATGTATGCTCTAACTTGATTGAAATGAAAAACGCAGACAATTTTTTTCTGTGAAAAAATGGTCACAGGTGGCAAGACTTGGTGTTACCAATACAATCTAACCACAGAAAGACAAAAATGCAGAAATTCACATCATGGCTTAAAGCTCTGACAGTGTAATAGACATTCGAGCCATTGCTACTCGTGAGTTGAACAGCATTCCAAAGAAGGACTTTCCTGACAGTTTGACATGGTCGATTGAAAAACCTGTGCACTGTACTGAAGTGGGGATAAGGGGACTACATAGAACACTTGCAGTGTTAAAACCACCATCTTAACTTTTATCTGTTTTTTACTACCCCAATCTCAAAACTTTTAACTGATGAGGTATGGTACATAGATAAGAAAAGCGGAGCAGTAATCAATCTCAAGGGGAATTTGAATACTGGTGCATTAATAACATGATTTTATGTGAAGTGGTGCACAAAGCACAGCTAGAAGAGAAACATTAACTGCCAGAAAAACATTGAGTAATGTGTGCAAGCAGCTGGAGACCAGACATAGATTTTTTCAATTTCTAGGCAATTCACAGATGCATGTTTATGCCTAACAGGCTCCTTCATCACAGCCTAACACCATACAGAAGTGAGCACTAGGCTAATTTTCTCTGCCAGTAGTTAGTAGTAATTTATCAGTTATTATTATCTTACCATATTTAAACAGAGTTTTGTTTGTTTCACATTTGATACACGTTTTTCTTTTTTTACTGAAACATGATGTCAAGATTGTTTTTACTCCATTTTCTAGTTGTGATGTGAACTACTCATCTTGCACATGGCTTATTTGTGGTGTTATTAAATATTTTACGATGAACTGTGTTAGAGACCTTAGGAACATAAGAATTTCAGTCATTTTGTTTCCCTTGCTGAGTACTTCAATCCAGAAAGAGCAAGAGGAAGGGAGAATGAAGGGAAGGCAGAAAGAGAAGAAAGTAAATGCTAACCAATTTTGCCAGTGTATACCTTTTGTCATTCAGTAGTTTTCTTATGGAGGAGGAGAATTCCTGTTGGTCAAAAATCTCATTAACTGTGGTTCATTGAGCACATTATTCAGTGTAACAACAAAAAGAATCAAGCATTGATGAAATAATTTAATTGAATAGATAAAAAATTACTCGCAAAGCAGCGGCAGAACACACACGTAAGACAGTTATAACTGGCAATCGGAGCCAGTGGCTCCTTCAGGCAGGAGGATTGTCATTAAATGTTACAGACTGCTGAAAACACCTTTATGTGGAGATAACACAAGCATATCTATGGAACACTTAATAAAAGACAGAAGCTTATTACACCCAGTATTGTGTGCACTATTGGTTTATTACTCTCTCAGTTTGAGAAATTCGGTGTTCATGAATTTCAGACTTTCGGATCCCATCAAATTTTATGTATAATAAGTAAATAGGTATGAAGTGCATAAGAAAGTAATGGTTCATAGTTTTTAAACCCTTTAGTTCATGCTAAATATTGGTTATTCCTGCTCCTCAAATTAATATACTCCAGTTTTCAAAATAGGTGAGGAAACGAAATTTTCCCATCAGATCATATTAAGCTTAAATGAACAAACATGTCACATAATATATTTTGAAGAGGAAAGATTGACAAATAAGGAGAGTGTGATAAGGGGAAAATTTGAATAAGATTCCTGTGTTACTTGCATGCTGTGGTGATCTTAATAATGCTTGGCACAGAAAGATAGGTGAAAATATAAATTTGTGTCAGCAAAATTGAAATTCTAGATGAATATATACTAGCAAGCCAAGTGTAGCAGTGTCGTTATTGCTATAAAAATGCAGAAGTCATAAGAGGATGAGAGTCAAAATCCTGAGATAATTGTCCTGAATGTTAGTTTCCTGAGTATGCTAAACTGGAATAACTCTTCAGGTAGAAACTATTATGACATTGTATTAAATATCTTTTCCAGAAATTATTATTGTCAGTTAGTCTGACAACCCATTCAGAAAGGAATATCTTAGATGTAATTGCAACAAAAAAGCCTGAGATCTTTGATTCAGTAAATGTAGAGATAGAAATTAGAAATCACAAAGCTAGTACATTATCATTGTTCACTTTTGCTGAATGGAAATGTAAGAAAATAATGGACGATTTCTGTACGTGGCTCAAAAGTATAAATACAAAAAGTTGCTGTTGCAATCGGCCACTGAAATTGATTGTAACCATCAAATATGTTGTAACAATAATATGGAAAGGATAAATTGCTACTCACCATGTTGCTAATCACCACATTGAATTGCAGACAGCTGCAATGAAAAAGAGAATATAGTCAAAACTGTGGCATCTCTCATCATGCTGTAAAAGGAGAAATATCCTCCCCACTATCTCCCCACCCTTCACACAGTGTCTGCCGCCCATGCAATCTACGCAATATCCTTGCCCATCCTTACTGCACTCCTGTTGTCATCCCCTTGCCTTGTGGCTAATACCCCTGCAGTAGACCTAGATCTGTCCCATTCTTCCACTATCACCTAATCCATTCCTGTCACAGGTATCTCCTACTCCATAAAGGCAGTGACATCTGTGAAAACAACCAGACTTAGCAGCAAGCACTGTGTCACAATCTGTGTGGCCATGACAACTAACAAGCCCTCTGTTTGATTAATGACCAGCACCAAGCTGTAGTGAGGAGACAGCAGGACTGTCCAGTTGCTTAACATGCTGGCCACTACAATGTGCTTACTTTAGTGACTGTTTAACAACGTGTCCCATCTGGAGTCTTCCAATCAGTGCCAGCTTTGAAAATTCCTGGTGGATTAAAGTAGTGTGCTGAACCGAGACTTGAACTGGAGACATTTGCCGTATGCGGACAAGCACTCTAGAGCTGTGGAGCACTTGCCCGTGAAAGGTGAAGTCCCAATTTAGGGTCGCAGTCCAAGACAGAGTTTTAATCTAGCAGGAAGTTTCACATCAGTGCACACTCTGCTGAAGAGTGAAAATTTCATTCTGGAATACCAGCTTTTCTGAACTGTGCAGGTGGAAACTCTACCTGATACATTGTTCCCGTAACATCTATGGCGTCAGTATTTGCTAGTCTCTGTCCTCTACCAGCCTGTCCCCAACCCTGCTCCTATTCCAATATCTCACATGCCTCTATCCCACCGATGCACCTACATAACACTTCCCTTGCTGTACTTATCTCCTCTCTTTCCTCCTCCCCCCTCCTGTAGAGCCTCCCAATGCCGCATTTAGGAGCCTTATCTTGTCCCCACTCCCTCCCCCTATGTCCTTGCACCCTCCCACAAGCAACACTAGCATATTTCCCCACCCTTACCCTGCAACACCTCTCTGTCCCCATGCCACACTTTTTCTTTTCCCAGCTACCCACACCCTAGATTGCTGCTCATCTCAGACTCAGATTGGCCTTAGTGCCAGAGATGGCAGTGATGTGTGTGTGTGTGTGTGTGTGTGTGTGTGTGTGTGTGTGTGTGTGTGTGGGGGGGGGGGGGGGGGGGGGAGAGGTCTCTTCTTTCTTGGTGGGCTTCTTTTTCTCGGGGGAGGGGGGGGGAGGTGATGGGGGCTCTGGGCTTCCCCCCCTCTCTACTTCTGGAGGAGGACTTTGTTGAAAACCTGAAATATTATTAACATTCATTTTCTTCCTTTTCATTGTGTCTGCTTGTGACTCGATGCCTTCTCTATGCGGTCAGTAGCAGTCTATCCTTTCCACATTACTGTTATTCCATCCTGGACTTTCCATTGTTCATATGTGGTGTGTAATCTAAGCAAAGTGGTAAAGAAATCTATCATTGGTTCATTCGTTTGATGTTGAAAATTGACAGGCATCACTCAATACCAAGTTGACAGTGATAAAAATAACAGTTCCCTTTCACCTTCTTTTCGCTGCAGAGCTGCAAAAGAATTTATAATTGTTAGAATCAGGCAAAACAATAGTTTTAAATAGCTGAGAGTGACAATGGCTAAGTTATCTTTCCTCCCAGGTTTTAAGTTGTCATATTGCTCTCCTTTAAGTTATCTCCATTCATTTCTTGTATTTTTGTTGAAACTGTTATTTTGTAACTTAAGTTCTTTTTCATACCATGATGATATTTAAAAATATTCTTGTTTGTTTTTGACAGGTGTTTGTACCCGTGAACCTCCATTTTATATAATAACAGAGTTCATGAGCAAGGGTAATTTACTGGACTATCTGCGCACTGGAAGTAAGGAGCATATAACAGCTGTTGTTTTGATGTATATGGCCACCCAGATTGCTAGTGGTATGAGCTATCTTGAAAGCCGCAGCTTTATACACAGGTGAGTTTTCATGATCTACAGGACATTTTTTTTTTTTTTAAGGAAAAGTCAAGAATTTGAAATAAATAAAGATGGGGGAATATTGTGCATTGTGCTCTCTATGATAGCTTTGCATGAATTGTTTTAGGTGTGTGTGTGTGTGTGTGTGTGTGTGTGTGTGTGTGTGTGTGTGTGTGTTTTCTTTGAGGAAAATGCATAAACTCTAAATACACCAGATTAGATTATATTTACTTTAATTCCAATTGATCTGTAGTGAGGAGTTCCTCCAGGATGTAGAACATGTCAGAAAAACAACAGTACATGACAAATATTTACAACTCAAACAAATAAGCTAATGTACCATTCCACAGGTCTCAAGTGGAATGATTGTCATTTTTTAATGAACACTATATGAAAGGATCATTCTACAAATACTAATGCACTGAATTTAAAATATTTTTTTTTTAAATTTATTTATAATGTAATAAACGTGAAATACAACTACTATAATACTTATTTACAATGACCACATTACTGCACTGAATTGGTGCAGAAGTTAGATTGTACTTAAACACACACACACACACACACACACACACACACACACAAATCAGTTGGTTCTACTGAGAAATTCATCAATGGAGTAGAAGGAGTTGTTCACCAATAAATCCTTTAGGTTTCTCTTACACGCTGAATTTCATTGGTTGTTAAGCTTTTTATGCCTGCTGGCAAGTTATTCCTGAATAATGCACAGCTTTTTGTACAAGACTAAGTGACTCTAAATCCTTGTGAAGATTATTCTTATTTCTAGTATTGATTCCATGAATTGAGCTGTTAGTTTGAAATTGTGATATATTTTTGACAAATTTCATTGAAGAATAAATATATTGGGAAGCAGTAGTTAGTATTCCTAATTCCCTAAACAGGCTTTTGCAGGAAGTTCTTGAGTTCACACCACATATAACTCTTACTGCACATTTTTGTGCCCAGAAAACTTTAGCTTGGCTTAATGAATTACCCCAAAAAATAATCCCAAATGTATTATGGAATGAAAGTAAGCATAGTAAGCCAGCTTTTTCATTTTTATATCTCCTATGTCTGACACATTTCGCATTGCAAATAGAGATTTTTTAAGATGCTTCAGCAGATCTGTGGTGTGCTTTTCCCAGTTGAATTTATTATCAAGCTGTAATCCCTAGAATTTAACACTGTCCACTTCTTTTATCTGCTTGTCATCCTATGTTAGGCACATACTCGTGGGACACTAAGACTAAACTTGATTTGCTATTTATTGCAATGTTTGTATCATCAGCAAACAAAACGAACTTGGCGTCTGGTAATGTTACTGATGAAAAGTCATTGATATACGCAAGAAAACGTTGTTGTTGTCTTCAGTCCTGAGACTGGTTTGATGCAGCTTTCCATGCTACCCTATACTGTGCAAGTTTCTTCATCTCCCAGTACCTACTGCAACCTACATCCTTCTGAATCTGCTTGGTGTATTCATCTCTTGGTCTCCCTCTACGATTTTTACCCTGCACGCTGCCCTCCAATGCTAAATTTGTGATCCCTTGATGCCTCAGAACATGTGCTACCAACTGGTCCGTTTTTGTTGTCAAGTTGTGCCACAAACTCCTCTTCTCCCCAATTCTATTAAATACCTCCTCATAAAGTAAGGGCCCTAAAATGGAACCTTGTGGGACCCCACATGTAATTAGTTCCCAGTTGGATGATGCCTGATAGCTTGATACATGTCTCTTTCCTAATAACACCCTTGCCAGATCAGCCTATCTGGAATGCAGGAATGAATACAAAAAAGCCATCCTGCAAGCCAAAAAAACCTACAATGCCAACAGCATAAGTAATTCCACCAATAAATGCAAAACCGCTTGGAAAGTAATTAACATTGCTGCCACAAATACTAAAAAAGACAAAATAAAAATATCCCACCTCAAACACTCTATGAGTTTTTTATTAATTCAGTGAAAGAAATAGGAGAAACAATTCTCAGACCAGACATTAGTCCATCAGAGTTACTCTCCCAAAATTGGGGTGGACAGTCACTAAATACAAGCATGCTAACGTTTTCCGAAGCATCGCCTAGATTTGTACAAGGGGTCATAAAACAACTAAAATCATCTGATAGCTTAGATGTATGTGGCATATCATGCAACCTGCTAAAAAAATTGTGTGATTGCATTCTGTACCCTTTAACCCATTGCATAAACAAGTGCTTACTGGAGGGATCGTCTCAGTATACAAAAAGGGAGATAAAGACTCTCCATCTAGTTACAGGCCTATTTCAATAGTACCCGCATTCTCCAAGGTAATAGAATGCATCATGTACCAACAATTATCATCTCACTTTGAGAATCTAGGAAGAATCTGTCAACCATTGATGCAGTCAACACGGTAGTCAGTTCCATCCTCAAAGTTTTTGTGAAAAATGGCTTTGCTCAGGTCTCATTCAGTGACCTAAGCAAGGCCTTCGATTGTGTCGAGCACACACCACTACCAGAGAAACAACAATTCTACGGCATCAAATGAAGCAGTCTCAGACTATTAAAAGCTTATCTCAACAACTGGAAACAGGTAGTTTGTGTTGGTAAGGAAATGTCAAACATAGAAAATGTTAAAGTAGGTGTGCCTCATGGATCTGTACTGGCCCCCTTCCTGTTTCTGATAATGATCAATGACCTCCCCTCGTCTATTAGATCCACCACTGTATTGTATGCAGATTATACGACTTCTCTTCATAGCAGTAACAATCTTAATGATCTTCAAACCTGTGTTGAAAACACACTCCCTCACGTAGCATATTGGTTCAGAGCAAATGGTTTCCTGCTAAATGAAAATAAAACTCGGCAGATAATCTTCACTCTTAAGAGACAAGCCACTATCTGATGACCCTAGTTCTGTTAAATTCCTGGGAGTTTATTTAGACGAAAAGTTATCCTGGGGCCAATATGTAAACTATATCAGTAGTAAGCTATCTAGAGTAATTTATTTATTAAGACAACTCAGAAATTGTGTACCTGGAACATACATCAGATCATCTTATTTTGCGTTTTTCCAAAGAATAATATCCTATGGCATTTTCTTGTGGGGTAACTGTAGTCATATACATGACATCCTATTATTGCAGAAGAAAGCCATTAGGATAATTACAAATTCTTCACATAAGACTCACTGCAAACCCTTATTTACTAAACAAAAAATTATGGCAGTAATAAACCTCTATATATATATAATGTCTTAATCTTTAGAAAGAAGAACCTACGAGATGTGAAACGTAGAGAAAAAGTACATTTTTACAACACAAGAAGCATCAAACACATATAACTGCCTTACTGCAGATTATCAAAATCAATAAATAGCTATGAAGTCACAGGGCACAAACTATTTAATAAGTTGCCACATGCTATACAGGATCTTCCTGAACATACACTCAAAGAAAGACTGCATGAATGGTTTATTGCCCACCCGTTCTATGATATCAATGAATTCTTCAACTGTAAAATGCAGTAATCCAACAGATGCCCCACTGTACATTTATTGTAATATAAACTAAAATATTTCAGTAGACAATACCTTATCACACTGTATTATAATATAAATTAAAGCTTCATTTGGCATTGTCAATTGCTGTAATGGCCTAAAGACAATAAAATCTTTATTGTTGTTGTTGTTGTTGTTGTTGTTGTTGTTGTTTCCTGCCAGAGATATGAGATTTGAACCATTTTGAAGCATTTCCTGTTACACTATAATATTCTAATTTACTTAAAAGGATATTGTAATTTACACAGTCAAATGCCTTTGATAGTTCACAAAATATACCAGTTGCCTGCAATTTTTTATCTAATGAATTAAGCACGTGTAGATAGCCTTCTCAATATCAGAACCATTTAGAAATCCGAACTGTGACTTTGACAGTATGTTATTTGAGATAAGATGGTTATAAAGCCAATTGTACATTACTTTATCTAAAATTTTTGAGAATGTTTGCAAAAGTGAAATTGGACGGAAATTTGTTGCTATTTCTTTATCTCCCTTCTTAAACAGAGGCTTAACTTCAACTGCTCCAGACCAGCACTAGGTTTTTTAAAAAAAATTGGGGACCTGGTATTCTGATCCTAGTTCATCCTGCAAATGTTGGCCAACACCTCTGCCATGGGAACTACCTAACAACAGTAACACTTTCTTTTTCTTTACTGGTTTCCCTACATTCTTACTTTTCAATTTACTGGTGAAAGATTGTTGTGCCCTGTCTACACCTGCAACTGCTTGAGGCTCACCAGCTTCTAACTGAAGCAACAGGTCCAATTTTTTTCCACATTCACCATGAAACTGTCAGACAAAGTTCTAGGCCTGTTCCTCCTGTTGACTGTTGCCACTTCCCTCCTCTCTTTACCCTTCTCCCTCCTTAACCTATCAAGATCTCCCCTGGCCTTGTCTAACTCAGCCTGATGGGTGGCAATTTTTCCCTCCTGTTCTAGTATCTTCCTGTCTCTACTACAAATCCTACAAAACTGCTGATGAGTCTCATTTACTTCCCCTACTCCCACGCCACTACAGTCACCCACATGGAAAAAACTACAGCACCCATCACACCAAAGCCCCGACCAAACAGTTCTACAGCAAGTCAAGCACTTTTCACTCATGGTAAATGTAATAGTTTATTAAGAATAAGTCAGTTAAATTATAGATAAACACAAAATTTGGTTCCAAAAATTTGACCTATACACAACTGTGTGTAAACAAAAACAACAGTACAAAGTTTCTGAAACAACAACTTAAACTTTACACTACTTTCCGGAAATGCTAGTTAAATAATGAAAAGGCATGCTGCAGTTAAATTGCTGGAGAGAGCAAAGAACAGCTAAACGAAATTCGATAGATTTTTGCTGCAGCAAAACGTAAACAGAAAATACGACTGTATGATCTTTTCCCGTTTTCTGCTATATTACGTAAAGAAAAATGAAATCTTTAATGGTACACTTAAAAGGTACACTAATACACCTATTCACCACGTAATCAGTAGTAAACTATATGTTTTATAATCTAAAAGACTTATCTTTACTAGAACACCAAAACAGAGACACACATTTTGAGCTGGGCCATAAAGTATATAGTGGCAAGACACCTTCATAACTGTGTGACAGTGTTTTCTTTGTGTCTCTTAAGAACCATCCCTTAAGTGAGTCTTTCAGAATATAAATATATACACTCCAGTATCCTCGCACCATCATTTCTTGTTATTAACTTTTTCTGACACACCTACTTGAACATACAAGGAAATGATGATAAATTAACTTAGACAATGCATGAACAGTTAGCCTGTTGAACACAGGTGATTTTGAGAAAGTTTTTCTTGTCATAAACCCTACAGGTGTTAGTTTATGAAAAGTGGTAACATAGTCATTAGCCTCTTTTTCACCCAGTTTATGCACTTCACTATAATGGTTAGAAAACCTGGGATATCGGATAAACACACAATGTCAATAAATGAACACATACCGTATTTACTCGAATCTAAGCCGCACTCGAATCTAAGCAAAAAGGAGACTTGAAATCAAGCAAATATAATTTTCCTGGATCTAAGCCTCACCTGAAATTTGACTCGAAATTCAAGGGGAGAAGAAAGTTTTAGGCCGCATCTCCAAATCGAAACAAAGTTGGTCCATTGTAATATGAGACACAATTTCGGTCGAATGAATGACGATACAGCTACAGTAGTTTGGTTCGAGTCGTAAGCTTAGCAGTTAAGCTTTGCCAGGTAGCCATTGCTATGCATCAGGCGCTCTGTCCGTATTTATACGGGTACCCTTCCTTTTTCACGTGCTTCGTCTGGTTTGAATTGATTGCTTATTTTTCTTTGATCTGATAAGTGCTGTTTTCTTTGTTATAGGTGTTCACGCCACTCTAAGCTGAAAACTCATTACTGTACTGTGTCATGCATTGTTTGTCGCATTCTGATAGTGCGTGTTTATGGCCTGTCGCTGCTTGCGGCATGGCTTGCTTTTGTGCGCACTACCGCTGCTTACAATAAAAAAAAAAATAAATAAAAGAAAGGAGAGGAATCATCTCATTAGCGAAGCAATGGCAAGAGACTGCTATTTGTTGTTACTTACACTGCTGCTTTCTTTGATAATGATCAACAAGAAGCATATAATAGACTGCGTATGATATATGATGTACTGAACGAGAGTTTAGCGAAAATTTTTCTCTGTTTGAAAGTCTTTGCAGGCGCCTCTTTAGTACATTACATTCTGCACAGAAATTAGTCATCTTAGATTTAAAAATCTAGTCAATTGCTGTTCTTCATTTCTGACTCTATCACTATCAGGCGTAAAAATAATACAAATATAAACATGACATAATACATAAATACTTCCGCTATTGTCTCACTCTAGTTTCGTAGTTTATTGGGCAAACAGGATTTAAATGAGATAGCAGCAAACACGAAACAATACATGGCAAAATGTTTATATTCATATTATTCTTATGGCGAAGAGAATACTGCATATAATTCACAATTCATAAAAGTTCCTATTAGCAACCATCTCTTCTCACAGGTAGGAAAAAATTCATAACGTAGAGTTGGCCATCTTGACAAGTAGAGTTGGCCCTATTGACAAACATCCCAAACAGTCTTGCCAGTCGGATTTTCGTAGTACATTGAAATGCTGCTAAATTCGAAGATGAACAATATGGAATTTGCATTTACTTCGTTGGATAATGTATGAAAATGCAGTGGTTGAAACTCGAGACGGAGAAAAAAAGCTCATTTTCCACCTTTTTTTTTTAAATTTATTTACTGACGCAGTGGATTTGGTGCGAGTATTTATCTTTGTGTCTATAAAGCATGCCTTTGTAGCGCTACATATATTCGACGGCAGAAGTTAGTTGTGGCAGCACCCACAAACATTTTTCAGAACTTCCGCTTGCTTTGCACTCAATTCTAAGCCGCAGGCAGTTTTTTGGACTACAAATACTGGAAAAAAAGTGCGGTTTAGATTCGAGTAAATACAGTAACTAGTTTACAGTTTATTATTGGTACTTTAAAAATGGATATTTCTAAATTACAACTTAGAAAAATGAACTGAACATGGCGATGATAGTGCGATCATTAGGTAAAAATGGACAGATGTGACGTACAGTAGGAGCAAGGAAAAAAGTCCTAAATTGAAAAAACCATGAAAGTAACATAAGCTTTGTACACAAAAACTTACTGCAAGTACTTTCTACTGTCGATTTGGAAGTGCAGGCCTATGTAGTACTCATGAATGAGGTGAAGAGGAAAATAACAATGTGAATATAACAGGAGAAGAAATTTTATTGACACTGACAAATAAAAAACCAAGCATAAAACTGGCCAGTGCAAATCTGCTGACCCAAAATTGCAGTGAAGTGTTTAGTCAAATGACATCAAACAACTTCCAGTCCGTAAAATCCAATAGCAAACTATTTGTGCTTTCAGACAGCCAGAGCGTAGTCTTGCAAATAAACTAAGTGAAGATATATTCGTGTGGTATAGTGAAAGCAGAAGACCACTGAAATTAAAAAGATGATATCATCTACAGGGGTAAAAAATCTACACAATAAATACTTTGTTGTACTTCAGGAAAGTTTAATGATGTATACAAAAATGAAATGGCGAGTGCTATGTCCGAAAAATCTTACACATACAAATGTCGTAATTTTGAATATTCTGCATCGCTACGATCTTATGAGGCAATCGTGTGTTAAAAAAGAAATACAGAGTGCCAATAATCAGTTTGCTAAAATCTGTAGGCATGTTAAAAATTTGAACTGTGTTGATGTGAGTAATATAGGATGTAGATTCCACACACAACATGGACTGCACCTGAACAGGTTGGTTAAAGAATATCTGGTGAACCTGGTAACCAAGGAAATAAAAAACCACCAAAATAATTTCAAAACCAAACCCATAGTCACAGAGCCACCACCAGATCCAACAAGGGCAAAAAACACATCAAAAATATAGAGGTGATAAAACTATCAGCAATAAGAGCAAACTATGCAAAAATCTGTGAGGATTCAGCAGAAACAGTAGTGGGTAGTGACATGAATGACTAGGAAACTGTAGCTCCTCCTCATCTAGGAAGACTAGAAAAATGAGAAGGCTCCAAGGTAAGAAGTGCTAAGTGTTCCTCAATTCTCCGCCAAAATACCCAGTCCATAAGAAATAAAGTTCTACAACTAGAAGTGAACTGCATGCTATTGATAACTCTCTTGTTTGCATAAGAGAACATTGGTGTAGGGGACCTGAAATAATACATGTAACTCTAAGCTCATATAATCTAGCATGCCATTATAGTAGAACCAGTATGAGAGGAGATGTATCATGAATGCATGTAAAGGAAGGGATTATGTGTGAAGTTAGAAATGACATTATTTCATTAAACGAAGAAAAACATGTAGAAATATTAACTATTGAGATACAAAAGCCATATATATTCCAAAGATTAACTGCACTGAGTATTTACCATTCTCCCAGTGGTGACATAGCTACATTCTTCCAAGTATTGGACATGGTTACAAACCCTAAGGGCAAAATTCTTATTTGTGGAGATTTAAACATCAACATATTGAATCCAGATGGGTTCTGCAACACATTTTTGAGCCTTATGTACAGCTGTAGAATATTGCCATTGATTAACACAGCCACAAGGATAACTAAGCATTCAGCATCAGTTATTGACCATATACTAACTGGCTTGGAGAAAGAAAACTGTGACATTGTCGTAGGTAACCTGGGCCTTTCAGATCATCCCAGTCAGCTCTAAAATTAAACCAAACTAAAATCTCCCATAAAGAAGGGTCTTCTCTAAGAAAAAAAGAGGCTGAATTTACCACTCAAATGAACAGTGAAACATAGGAAGAAGTGTACATGAAGACCAGTACAGGTAGGAAGTTTTCAAAGTTTATATTTAAATTTAATTTCAGGTTCAAAAAAAGTGTTCCCAAAAGTACTATGAGTCACTAAAACACGAAACTGGGTGACCAAAGGGATAAGGAAATCCTCTGTAACACTCAAACACCACAACAGCATAAAAAAACAGCCGAAATGACACTGTATTTCAAAAATACCACCTAACATACAAAAATATATATAGAAAAATTATACACCAAGCAAAAATGTCTCAAAATAATAATTATAGAAAAGGCAGAAAAAATAAAAAGCAGCCTGGAATGTTACCATAGAGGAGACAAATAGGAAAAAGACAAAACAAGTACACAATTATAGCAAAATGGTACCATAATACGTGATCCAATAAAAATTGCAAATTTTGCAACTCAATATTTCAGCAACATAGATACCACGCTACAACACAGTCGACAAAATATAGCCTATACAAACACCGAACTGTGTTCCGAACACAATGATGCTGCAACCCAACACTTCAGAAGAAATAAGTAATGTTATTCGGGAGGTGAAAAACAAAACTGCAGCAGCTATATATGAAGTGCCTGCGTGCTTTCTGAAGGACTGTATGGACAGTATCAAAGACCCTTTAGCACGTGTCGCAAACGAATCATTCACCACAGGTTGCTTCCCTGGGGCACTAAAGCATGCAGAGGTGCTGCCTCTACATAAGAAATGGGACACTGAAAGTATAGAAAATTTTGGGCCCATCTCTTTACTGTTGTCATTTTTGAAAGTAATTGAAACCATAATGAAAGTTAGTCATGGGGTACTTAACAAAGTGCAATCTTCTGTGTGAAGAACATTTTGGGTTCAGGCCTGGTAAAGGCACACAATCAGCTGTTGCTCATTTTACAAACATTGTTCTGGAAGCACTAGATAAGGGAGATCATATGACAGACATCTTCCTTGACTTCAGCAATACATTCTATACAGTACACCACACAGTTCTATTACATAAACAGGAAGCTCTATTTATAGGAGGGGTAGCAAATAAGTGGTTTTGTGCACACCTAAAAAACAGAATACATTAATATTAGATCCCCCAATGAAGCGTGTTTGGCCCAGTACTCTTTTTGATATGTATCAATGATTTTTCTCAGAGTATCAAATACGGTGAAACAATATTGTTTGCTGGTGACACAGTAACATTTGAATCAGTGAAACATTACAAAGTTTACTAAAGAACAAAGCTGAAGAAACACTCGTGCATGTATGCAGATGGGTAGACAACAACACATTAATTTTAAATGTAAAAAAACCAACAGCATTAGTTTCCACAAAAGTAGAAAACCCAAAAATACTCTTTAAAAGTGAAAGATGAGCTCGTAGATTGTATATCACAAACAAAATGTCTAGGTTTGCATGTTAGTGCACAACTAAAATATACTGAGCTTGTTACTGCCCTTGGGAAGAACCTCTTCAGCATGCTTCGCACTGAATAATAAATTCAGTGTGTAGTAGCTCTTGAACCAGAACAACGTATTTTGCATATGTTCATTCTGTGATGACTTTTGGGATATTGTTTGGGGGAACAAATGAGCAGAACAGACAAACAATATTTAAGCTACAAAAATGTCTGTATGAATTATGACAAAAAGTAGCTAGAAAAGTCACTGCACTGAGTTATTTAAATCCATGGGAATTATGACTGTTCCACATGACTATATTTTGCAAATGATGATCCAAATTAAAAACACAGTATCCAACGAACAGGTCTCTACATGCACATGGAATCAGATTGAGCCACTACTTAAGTCTAAGTAGAAAATCGAAACAAAAACCCAAAGTAGTGTGCTGTATAATAGAATTAAACTATACAACAAACTACCACGAGAGATCAAAGACAGAAGTGAAATACATACCTTAGGAATACCCTTAAGAATTATTTGTTAGAAAAGTGTTTATACTGTAAAGGATTACCTAAAATGATGGGTACATTTTGTTTACAATTGTGCTAATTATTAATTACTGCAGTTAAGGGACATTTCTCAATATATTCAATAGAACAGTGAAATATAGTGTCCAAAATATGTAACTCTGTAAGACAACAATAAGTGTGTTAACAGATGATTTAGTGTCAATCAATACAAAATATCAAGAACTTCTGAGGAAATATCAAGAAGCTGGAAACGAAATATAAAGCAGTGGATCGGAATTATTGCCTAACACATGACAACACCGTTGTTAATGATCATTCTGCGCAGAAAATGTGGCTTGAGGGGGGACACAAGCAAGAACGACATGTAAGTACAGCCCCAGTGATACCATTATCAAACAAATTCTGAGCACTAGTAGCAGATTGTGGTAATACAACAGACATAAACGAACCAGAAAGTAATCACAAAACTCCCACTAAAGAACAAAAGAAGAACTTGCCAACCTTAAGAAGCACCAATGGGCTCCTTCTGTATGCCGACAGTCATGGAAACGATCTATCCAAACGTTTTCGCGAAAGTATGCATTCAAAAAATTTAGTTTTCACGAAAATCAAGCCTGGTGCAATGTTAAATGCAGTGGCGGAGAATATTAGAACAGAAACAAGTCAACTGAACAAAGACACTCACATTGTGATTATTGGCAGCGGCAACAATGTATACAAAAACAAAAGCAAGACAGCCCTGTGATGTTTCCACAACATATTACCAAAACTATTTCAAATGAACATTGTCATCACAAACATGCCAGTGCAATGTGATTTACCACTGTGGTCGTGTGTAAACAGAGAGATTCGACACTACAATTCCGAGCTAAAGAAACTGTGTGATAAATTTAGCCATGTACATTTGATAGACTTAAGTAAGATGAGTCGTGATGAACACACAAAACACGGATTCCACTTAAACAGGAAAGGGAAAGCCACACTAGTTTCCCACATAAGCAAACTGCCTGGAAAGACAGTGTAGAGAAAGCTGCAGTTGCTCTAGGCTACAACCACAAGACTATTTTAGAATAAAGGACCATAATAACAGTTTTCACAGGTGTATTTCCGGTATGACTGAGTCCCGATCAAGCAAAGAATAGCCAGGCTGTGAAATAAGTGATCAGTCATTGCAGGACAGTTCTATAAAACCAGTGTATGCAAAATGTTGTATAAAGTGTAACTCAAACAATTTAGATTCATGCAAGATGGCAAATAAACAAGAAGGGATAACACCCTTAAAGTTAATGCACTTAAATATGCAATATCTCAAAAACAAACTAAACATGCTACAAATATTCATAGAAGACCACTTGCCACATATACTAGTAATAACAGAACATGGGCTAAAATGTAGTGAAATAATATATTACAGATTAGAAGGTTACATACGAGCAAATAGTAATCGTAGGCAAAAGGTGGTGGTGTGGCAGTTTGTTAATAAGGTTATAGAAGATAAAAAACTTTCCTTTCTTTAACACCACGCCAAAGAAGGATCAATTGTAATGACAGGTATTGTACTCCACAGTAATGATCTTAAGTTACCAATGCATAAAGTGATTGGAGTATATTTAGATTAGATTAGATTAGATTTACTTTCATTCCAATTGATCCGTAGTGAGGAGGTCCTCCAGGATGTGGAACATGTCAGAAAAACAATACATGACAAATATTTACAACTAAAACAAATAAGCTAATGTACCATTCCACAGGTCCCAAGTGGAATGATTATCATTTTTTAATTAACACTATATGAAAGAGTCATTTTACAAATATTAATGCACTGAATTTAAAATAAAAAAGTTTTTTTATTTATTTATAAGGTTATAAACATGTAATACAACTACTATAATACTTATTTACAATGAACACATTACTGCACTGAAATGGTAAAGAAGTTAGATTGTACACACACACACAAATTTACAACGGACACATTACTGCACTAAAATTGTGCATATATAGGGAAAGCGCCGGCAGACAGGCACATAAACAAAACACACAAACACACACACAGAATTACTAGCTTTCGCAAGCGATGGTTGCTTCTTCAGGAAGGAGAGGGAAAGACGAAAGGATGTGGGTTTTAAGGGAGAGGGTAAGGAGTCATTCCAATCCCGGGAGCGGAAAGACTTACCTTAGGGGGAAAAAAAGGATAGGTATATACTCGCGCACACACACACATCCATCCATACATACACAGTCACAAGCAGACATATATGAAAATGCAGGTGTTCAAGGAAAAATACAATAGGGCCAAGCAAACTTTCAAAACTGAAATTGTTAATCTAAGAAGCAGATTAACAGCAAAACAATAAAACAGTCTGACAACATAAGCAAAGAATCTTGGAAGCTGATTGACAAATACCGAAAAGGTCCCAACAAGATGAACATGGAACCACTCAGCATAAGACATGATGGTAACATTATAAAAAAACCCAGATACTGTATGTAATATTTTTAATAACCACTACATTTCTGGCGAACAATCAACTCTAATATGAGTTTCACAGGTAGAGACCCGATGCCATCTCGCCCAGTGTACCGAATTTGAATTTGTGGAAGTGAATGAGCAGGAGGTTCGCAGGGCAATATGCATGCTAAAGAAAAAAAAAAAAAAAAAAAAAAAAAAAAAAATCATCTGGACGGGATGGCGTATCCAATGCTAATACTAAAGTGTGAGTAAAAGAAAACTCTAAACCTCTTAATCACCTGATTAATTGCAGCATTAGAGAAAACATGTATCCAACAGTTCTAAAAATGAGTGTAGTGAAATCAGCATATAAAAAGGGAAGTAAGGAAGATGTCTCCAACCAATAGACCAATATCATTAATTCCCACTTTTATTAGGATATTTTAAAGTATTATCCTTTCTCAGTTAAGTGCCTGTTCCACAAAACATAAACTGCTTGTAGATTCCCAGCATGGTGTCAGAAAAGAGCTGGACCTGACAAGAGCATTTGATACAATAAACCATAGAGTACTTCTTAAAAAGCTAAAATCTTATAGTATTGGGGAACAAGCCATGAATATTCTGTTGAATCATGAGCAAATCACCAAATTGTCATACAAACTAGATTATAAAATCATGAACTCCCAGTCCAATAGTGAACCTGTATTACAAGGTGTACCACACGGCTCAATCCTTGGACCCTTTATCTTCCTTATATATATTAACGACATTGCACAACGCAGTAACTCCCATATTGTAAGCTATTCAGATGACAAGTCGATCTTATTCTATGGAAGTGAATCTAGTGAGCTAGAATCTCTTGCTACTGGTGGTGTAACAGAAGTAACAAAATACTTCAGTGATCAGGGACTAAAGGTGAACATCACCAATTCTCAACTACTGACATTTGAAACAGGCAGTTCTCACCGCAGCAATATGAATAGTATGTGTAATATCTCTGCAACAGAAAATGGTAACTGTAAATTCCTGGGTGTGTATGTTGATGAAAATTTGTGGTGGACATACTAGATTAATTTTGTATGCGAAAAAGTCAGTAGTGCCATATATCTCCTCAGCCAGCTCGCAAAGATATTTCCTAGCCAAGCACTGAAATTAGTATATTATGGAACACTTTACCCCTTTCTCAATTATGGAATTGAACTATGGGACTCTGCAGCTGATCTACATTTAAAAATACTAATAGAAGTCCATATATCAGTGGTTTGAATTGGTATAAGAAGCTACGAAATGCTCTAAGAACGTACACCAGACATGTTTTTCAAACAAAATTAAAATCTTTTCTAATAGAAAAATGTTTATTTTCTTTCAATGAATTTTAAAGATGGTGAATGTAACATGAAACATTAGCATATTAGTTATAATGTTATAAATGTAAAAAATAGACATAAGAAGCAACAGCTGTAGAATATAGTGTATTTTATAAGTGTAAATATAACCATAGTACTAAGTCTGATGCTTTCAAAAGCCATTGTTACGATGGCTCCATGTAAAGAAAATGTAAATAAATAAATAATTAAATGTATTTATGTGTGTATGGATGTATAAATAAATAAGTACATAAAATAAACAAACAAATAAACAAAAACCATTTTGAGGTTTATCTCAGATTGCAAAAACTAAATGTAAAGTTATTGGGAACCTACTTAAACCCCTGGCATGAGGAACTTTTTGTGTTTGTATCCAAGAGATCCATTTATAACCATTTGGTGTGCTTGTGACATTGAACAAAAACCACTTCAAAAAAATTGCAGTGGTGTAAGTTGGAAGATGGCATAAATCCTTCTATTGCTAGTGTATGTAATATCTAACAGAACACCCTTGGTGTAAAAGTACCGCTGTGTTTGTGTGTACATTTGGAGATGAACAGACAGTCCATTCATTCCAGCTACCATCTTGTCATGCAGCACATGTAGCTGGAGTTGTGCTAATGTTATCAGCTGTATGCTCTTGAACAAAGTAAATTTACAACTTGTGTTATATAGGAATGCCTCAAAGCACTTAGCGGTTTTGATTAGGTACTGTGCGAACTGCATTAAATCAACTGTTGTCTTTAATGTACTGTTGAGTAATTCCCAGGTACTACAGGGACTGTCACCACAGTCATACTGGAGGTGGTATACGCCTACCTTCCACCAGATTTTGATCGACCTTAATCAATTATAAGGGCTTCTGCAGTTCACACTGAATTCTGAACAATTGTACAGTTTGATATCTTATACATTTAGAAAACATTGCCAGAGGTGAAACAAGTAGTGACTGAGAAATGACAGGAACAGTTGTGGCTAGAACCCCAGACAAATGTGTTTCTAACATGGCACTTACCAATGAGCCTTAGTACTTATTTCACCTGTGGCAATGATTTGTTAATTAAAAAGATGCCAGGCTACCGTATGGTTTGGAGTTCACGTTAAATTGTTTGTCCCCTGTAACTACCTGGGTAAGTCAGCTCAAAATTCAGAGAAAGGCAAAAGCATACCTTTTTCAATAGAACCATGTCATGTAAAGGACTGGAGTTTTTAAACCAACCATTGGGTTATGGACAACGTTGCTTTTTACTACAGGAGGGCACAAGTTGACACAATTTCAATTGCGGGCACCCAGTTTCATCTGTTGCTAAAATCTAAAGTAAATTCAGATTTTAATGTAATGTTTTAGCTTCAGCAAAAACATTTTTATTGGTAAAAAAAGACCATTCATAAACCACTGATGCCATGAATTTCAGTTTACACTATTCTCAAATTTTCTGAAAACTGGATCAAAGTTACAAGGCAGATATATATCTGTCAGTTGTACAAAAACAGCCTTACTGTGACAGCATTATTCGAGATATAGATTGCAGTAGATCATTGTGGATGAAGAGTGAACAAAAGATTTAAATGTTCTTCAAGGAAGTAAAGTACAAGGACCATGCTGAAACTTCTGAGAATGACAAGGATTTAGCACTCTTACACTAAGTAAAATAGTTGGTTAAAGCATCCAATTTTTATAATTTCGTTGATGCCTTTAGCTGCCATTCTGTTTATTTCATGTATGATTGTACAATTTTGGCCTTAGGCCATTTTCAAGTACCTAAAACTTGAAAATGGCCTAAGGCCAAAATTGTGCAATCTTACATGAAATAAAGAGCACGGCATCACAAAGTCATTCAAAAAAAATTCATCGCAGTTGCAGACTATTATCACACTGAAAATTATAGCACCCAGTTTTGTTTGTTGATGAAAATTTCAGAAGCTATTTGAATTTTGTATCTACATATATATTCATACATTGCAAATTGCTGTGAAATATGTAGTGTGTGAAGAATGATTGCTTATATATCTGTGCAAGCTGTTATTAATGTAATCTTGTATTTGCCATCCCTGTTGGAGCAATATATAGGAGCTCTAGTCTTTCCTGAAACTTGCCACTTAATACTGATTTTTTAAACTTCATAAGTAGACTTTTATTTGATAGTTGATGGTTCACATTTTTCAGTATTTGCATGGCACCCTCCCATAGGTGAAACAAACCTCTGATCATATGTACTGTCCGCTTTTGTATAATTGTGGTATTCTGATCAGTATTTTAAGGTGGGTGATACAAGTGTTTTGTAAGGAATCTGTGTTGTAAGCTGATTGCATTTTCTCTTATCATACCATTGAACTGAAGTCTGCCACCTACTTTTCCTGTGACTGACTCTAAGCTTAGGTGCCCCCCCCCCCCCCCCCCCCCCCTGGAATCTGGAGTACAGGTTTTTTATTCATTACAGAATTCTCATAAACATCTAGGAGTGATTTCTGAAAATATCTCTTATAGCCAATAGTAACATGATATGCCTGACTGAAGTGAGAAAATACTATAGCAGTTACCATCTTTTCTTTAGAAAGTGGAACACCAGCCATAGAGTCAGCCATTCCTTATTTTGTGATTCATTTTCCCTTCCATAGTAATGAGCACACTGCATTACACTGGGTCAAACGAAGGCTCTTGTGTGCTGTGGCAGCCTTCCTTTATTGCCTTCTTCGAAATATTGTTGTAAAATAGGTTATGACGCATATTGCAACTGCGTTGGAGCAAATTCCCCATCACAGCCTTCTTAAAGTAATCAACAATAGCTAAGTGCAGTGCTACCTGAGGTGGTGTTTGGTTTCACAGAACGCCACATTCTTTACTGTGTGCACTGCTATTTGCTTTAACGATCCCTTTCACAACAATTTTGTTGTCTTCATCATGAGAAATTATCAGAAAGTATGTTACACCATTTGATAGTGCTGGAAGGAGCTGTAAATGTGCCTGGGGAAGCTTGGTGTGTTAACTTAGTGTATTATGTTTATGTAACAATGAGGGAGCTCTTTTGCCATGGCCACACATTCAGACTTGAAATGAGGCTAATCCTGTAGCCTTAAGTAGACAAAAGCCTGAAACTGTGATCATTCATATTTTTTGGGACTGGCATGACCCAGCAGGAGTCAGTTACTGATATGTTAAATAGCAAACAATTTGCCAAGATTTATCAGCTGACTCCATTTCTATGTAATTCTGACCACAGTGGAGAAAGACAAGTGGCAAAGCAGTCAGCTTTATACTCTGTGAGTTCTTCAGAGATTTACTGTGGTATAGATTTGTTCCTGATATCTGTAAACTTCTATTAATTATCAAAAGGTCACCTTCTGTCATGTAAATATACACTGAAGTTAGGAGGAGTGACTGGATGAGAATACTACTGCAATACTTGTAGAAAGCACAAATGTAGTTCACACATGATGACATAATACCACTTAGGTTTTTCTCAACGTGCACGCTCGCGCGCACACACACACAAAATCACGCAATATATATATATTAAATAAACATAAGAAATTCACAAGCTCTGTACTTAGCTTCTACATTAGCCTGCCAGTGATGAATTCTGTAGTGTCAATCTATCCCACTAAATTCATGAAATGCCCTCCATTCACACAGCCTTTATTTATTACCAGTTGTGGAATTAATTCACGAATGTTTGTGTGTGATGATTTTCTACAAATTTAAAAGATCTCAAAATAAATAAGTTTCTTCAGTGATTGTTTTGCATTTGAGTAATTATTTTCTGTATATTGTTGTACTCCTTTTATTTAATGAATTTGTATGGGTGAAGGTCTTTGAAAGATTTAAAATCTATCTTTATACCCTAAAACTGGTGCTTAGATTAGACATTACAAATTCTGTGGAGTATTTTAAATGTGTAAAATAATTTGCGAAAGGATATTTTGTATATACATGTACATCTTGAGAACAGATTTAGTGCCAAATTAGTCTTGTGCAATTAATTAAGCATGTAATATGTGCTCATAAATTCTGTAATTACATTATAGTTGTAGGATACTACTGGTGGATGTCTGTTCCTGTAAAATGCTTTTCTTCAGCACAGAATTTTTCCATATTTGTTGCAAGCTACAGACTATTTCTATCACACATGTGGAACATTAAAGTAACTTGTACGACGACCACATTTTGTTTTCTTTGACAAAGATTCAATTACATCTGTTAATGGATGTTGAGCAGCTTTATACTGGGTGATTCTCTGATGATGATACAAAGTTTCATGGATGATAGAGAAGAGTAAATGTATCAATTTGAGATAAGGGTCCCTGGTCTGGAAATGACTGAGTCAAAAGTTATAAGCAAAAATCTTTCTGATGCCTCTGATAGTAGAGTACATGTGCTAGTATTGTTGTTGCTGAGATTTTAGGGTAAGCAACTTTCAGAGGTGGCAGTATGGACCAAAACAAGACAGTATGGACCAAAACAAGACAGTATGGACCAAAACAAGACAGTATGGACCAAAACAAGACAGTATGGACCAAAACAAGACAGTATGGACCAAAACAAGACAGTATGGACCAAAACAAGACAGTATGGACCAAAACAAGACAGTATGGACCAAAACAAGACAGTATGGACCAAAACAAGACAGTATGGACCAAAACAAGACAGTATGGACCAAAACAAGACAGTATGGACCAAAACAAGACAGTATGGACCAAAACAAGACAGTATGGACCAAAACAAGACAGTATGGACCAAAACAAGACAAAAATATGTAGTGAAATGAGCTCTAAACTGCATAACTTAAGAGCTATGAGCATTGGTCGATCATCTGCATCTCTCTTCTACTGAAAGGCGATAGTCAAGGAAACTGAACTTACTGAAATGGGGATTCTGAAATACTCCGGGAATTCTGAGAGAGTCAAGGAAGAGCTGAACTGCTTGTTGATTAAAAGTATTCTACTGAGTAATTTTGTTGCCACTCGTTCTCTGAGTTTGTCCAGAAACAGTTGGTTGTGTGGTGACATAAGGAAAAGGTGAAGAGGTGTACTGAAACTGTTGTAATGTTTGTTACTCAATTGTAATTACCTTCAGCATGCTTGCCGATTATGGAATGTTCGTTATTGCCTGTGGGTTCACACGCTCCAGGTCCAGTTCCCACTGCATAATCTTGAGATGACTCAATGCAATATTTTGTCACATAGCTGTAAATTCATTTTTTTGGCAGAGTTTATTGCAAAGTAGTATTTTGTTGGCTTTGTCCAGTGTCATACTTAAAGTTAATAATGACCAGAGTGTGAAGAGCACCGAATATAAAACATGGTGGGTTATTGTTATCAAAGTATAATAATACTACATTCCATTGGCAATGGTTCAGAATGTGTTCCTGCAAGGATTTCTCAAATACTTCAGGTTATTGCACAGAATGGTGATGTGTGAAGGTAACATAGCATTTTTCAGGGAGGGTTATAACTCACAGAATAATTGATAAAACTGTAAATTCTAGCCAGTCTTGAAATAATCGCTAATAAGTGAAATGGCAACTAAAAATATTTCAATTATGTTCATAAAAGATAGTAAAATATAACTTCCACTCACAACAAGAATTGGTTCTGCGAAATATGAAATTTCAACATGGATGAACTTTAAGTCTCAGGGAAATCTTTTGATGAAACAGTTGCCATCCTGTGTTATAAGTTTCACTTCTTGAAGGAAATGTGTTACAGGGATTTGGCTGCTCGGAACTGTCTTGTTGGAGAGGATCACTTGGTCAAAGTGGCCGATTTTGGACTTGCACGCCTGATGAGGGATGACACATATACAGCTCATGCTGGGGCTAAATTTCCTATTAAGTGGACTGCACCAGAAGGTCTGGCATACAACAAGTTTTCAACAAAGGTGTGTAGTAAAAAATTAAAAAATTGTGGAAACAACAAATTTGTAATTCAAAGTGCCAGAGTGTGTGTTTGTGTTAATCCTGTACTTGTGTAGAGTCAAAGTTAATTATACTAGCAGAAGCCCACATAAAAGAAAAACTAATTCATTCTTAAATAAGGTATGTGAAAGAGTACTATATTTGTTTCAAATGAAAATGAAATGAATAGTAGTTTAAAAAGAAAAAGAAAATGTGTGACATTCATGGTCTCAGGTGAAGTTATACGCATCATTAGTTGCACTCTGATCATTATTTCAAAATCAAATTTTGAATGTTTCTTGTATCTCAAGTGTGTTTGTGACCATTGATTATTACAAAAATATTTCACCATATTTGCACATGTTTGGTGTTTCCAATTTATTCATTTTTTTAGGTTTTGTTGTGTAATCAGATTTGTATTTCTATTGGTGTGTTCTTTATACACATGATGTAGGAGTATAAAGACTATTATGATGAAAAAATGCAGCCACTGGCTTTTAGAGTAGGAGATTTGTTGATTTGGAAAAAAGATGCAGTTGCTGGTAAAAGGGCTTCTCAAGGATAAACAGGAAAATACAGCATCCCGGAAAGAGAGAAACAGCAGGACAGAACTGGATGAAAATAAGTAATTAAATGTTAAAAAAAATGGATAGCACTTCAAAAGAGAGTAAGAAATGGAAGAGAGAGCACTTTGGACCCATAAGATTCCATCTTCAGTTGCGGAATGGTACAGTGGAAAGACCATTAAGCACATAGCTTTTGGCCAAAGCCTCCTTCAGAAAAGCAAAGATGCACAAATTCTTTCACACAAGCAAGCAAGCACCCCCCCCCCCCCCCCCCCTTCTCTCTCTCTCTCTCTCTCTCTCTCTCTCTCTCTGTCTGTGTGTTTCTTTTCTATTTTCAGAAAAGGCTTTGTCCGAAAGGTAAACATCTTACAATCTTTTCGTAGTCCCTGTATACAACTCAATGCGTATATGGTGAGTTAACAATGTACCCTTTTCCTTAAATTGTTGATATTCCAGCCTGGAGTTACCAATGTTAGAGTCCATCTTCAGGCACTTGTACTCAGAGTGATCAAAAATCCATATGTTAAACACTCACTTCCCCCCCCCCCCCCTCCCCCAAATTTATATATATATATATATATATATATATATATATATATATATATATATATATATATATATATAATAGAGGGAAACATTCCACGTGGGAAAAATATATCTAAAAACAAAGATGATGTGACTTACCAAACAAAAGCGTTGGCAGGTCGATAGACACACAAACATACACACAAAATTCTAGCTTGCACAACCAACGGTTGCTTCTTCAGGAAAGAGGGAAGGAGAGGGAAAGACGAAAGGATGTGGGTTTTAAGGGAGAGGGTAAGGAGTTATTCCAATCCCGGGAGCGGAAAGACTTACCTTAGGGGGGGAAAAAGGACAGGTGTACACGCGCGCGCACACATACACATATCCATCCGCACATACACAGACACAAGCAGACATTTGTAAAGGCAAAGAGTAGGAGTAGGATTAGGATCATTTCTCTTCATGGCAAAGTGATATTTCCAGCAGAGAGTACGAGTGTAGGACAGTAAATCTTTGACGAGGGCTGTTCGGTTGAATCTGGGAGTGGGGCTGAAGGTGAGGCCTCTAGATAGGACAGAGGTTTTGGCTGTTCAGAGTATCCTCCTACAGGCCAGCCGCAAATTAGAACAGCATGCCACCCTGCACCTCAAAAAACTATCCAATCTCCTGGTTTCCCACTGCCGGAAAGGCAACTCATTCACCCTTCACAACTTTTCCAGCAAACCTCAACCTCCTCTCATTGCACACAAACCCAGTCTCTCCCATCTACTCAATATCCCACTTCCAGCTCCACTCCCTCCAAAACCTCAAAATTCCAATCAACGCAATCTGGAACCACAAAACCCTAATTCAGCAGTTAACCCATTCCTCCAAACCTCTCTCCCAATCTGAAACCTCTGTCCTATCCAAAGGCCTCGCCTTCAGCCCCACTCCCAGATTCAACCAAACAGCCCTCGTCAAAGATTTACTGTCCTACACTTGTACTCTCTTCTGGAAATATCACTTTGCCACGAAGAGAAATGATCCTAATCCTACTCTTAATGGTCCAACTCCCCAAGACACTATCCAAATTGAATCCTGCCTGGAACAGTTCCGTCCTCCGTCATAGCGGAACCCACCTCCTCTTCCTCAAAATCACCCTCTCCAAACCTTCCAGGAGTTTCTGACTTTCAGCCTTGCCTCTCAATCTTTCTTAAAAAACCTTAATCCTACTCCCAACATCACCACTGCTGAAGCCCAAGCTATCCGTGATCTGAAGGCTGACCAATCATTCTTCCGGCTGGAGTATGTGGCTGAGGGACTGCGTCAGCTTTCAGACAACACCACATACAAAGTTTGCCAAGGTAATCCCATTCCTGATGTCCATGCAGAGCTTCAAGGAATCCTCAGAACCTTAGGTCCCCTACAAAACCTTTCACCTGACTCCATCAACCTCCTGACCCCACCGACACCCCGTACCCCTACCTTCTACCTTCTTCCTAAAATTCACAAACCCAATCATCCCGGCCGCCCCATTGTAGCTGGTTACCAAGCCCCGACAGAACGTATCTCTGCCTACGTAGATCAACACCTTCAACCCATTACATGCAGTCTCTCATCCTTCATCAAGGACACCAACCACTTTCTCGAACGCCTGGAATCCTTACCCAGTCTGTTACCCCCGGAAACTATCCTTGTTACCATTGATGCCACTTCCTTATACACAAATATTCCGCACGTCCAGGGCCTCGCTGCGATGGAGCACTTCCTTTCACGCCGATCACCTGCCACCCTACCTAAAACCTCTTTCCTCATTACCTTAGCCAGTTTCATCCTGACCCACAACTTCTTCACTTTTGAAGGCCAGACATACCAACAATTAAAGGGAACAGCCATGGGTACCAGTATGGCCCCCTCGTACGCCAACCTAGTCATGGGTCACTTAGAGGAAGCCTTGGTTACCCAGGCCTGCCAACCCAAAGTTTGGTACAGATTTATTGATGACATCTTCATGATCTGGACTCACAGTGAAGAACAACTCCAGAATTTCCTCTCCAACCTCAACTCCTTTGGTTCCATCAGATTCACCTGGTCCTACTCCAAATCCCATGCCACTTTCCTTGACGTTGACCTCCATCTGTCCAATGGCCAGCTTCACACATCCGTCCACATCAAACCCACCAACAAGCAACAGTACCTCCATTATGATAGCTGCCACCCATTTCACATCAAACGGTCCCTTCCCTACAGCCTAGGTCTTCGTGGCAAACGAATCTGCTCCAGTCTTGGAATCCTTGAACCATTACACCAACAACCTGAAAACAGCTTTCACATCCCGCAACTACCTTCCCGACCTGGTACAGAACCAAATAACCAGAGCCACTTCCTCATCCCCTCAAACCCAAACCTCCCACAGAAGAACCACAAAAGTGCCCCAGTTGTGACAGAATACTTTACGGGACTGGATCAGACTCTGAATGTGGCTCTCCAGCAGGGATACGGCTTCCTCAAATCCTGCCCTGAAATGAGATACATCCTTCATGAAACCCTCCCCACTCCACCAAGAGTGTCTTTCCGCCGTCCACCTAACCTTCGTAACCTCTTAGTTCATCCCTATGAAATCCCCAAACCACCTTCCCTACCCTCTGGCTCCTACCCTTGTAGCCACCCCCGGTGTAAAACCTGTCCCATGCACCCTCCCACCACCACCTACTCCAGTCCTGTAACCCGGAAGGTGTACACGATAAAAGGCAGAGCCACGTGAGAAAGCACCCACGGGATTTACCAACTGATCTGCCGACACCAACCTGTCAGAACTCCGGAGATGGGAACTTGCCCTTCAGTATATCCTCTCTTCTCGATATCCGCCAGGCCTCAACCTCCGCGCTAATTTCAAGTTGCCACCGCTCATACCTCACCTGTCTTTCAACAACCTCTTTGCCTCTGTACTTCCGCCTCGACTGACATCTCTGCCCGAACTCTTTGCCCTTACAAATGTCTGCTTGTGTCTATGTATGTGCGGATGGACGTGTGTGTGTGCGCGAGTGTACACCTGTCCTTTTTTCCTCTAAGGTAAGTCTTTCCGCTCCCAGGATTGGAATGACTCCTTACCCTCTCCCTTAAAACCCACATCCTTTCGCCTTTCCCTCTCCTTCCCTCTTTCCTGAAGAAGCAACCTTTGTAATTCAAGTTTTCGCAACCAACGGTTGCTTCTTCAGGAAAGAGGGAAGGAGAGGGAAAGACGAAAGGATGTGAGTTTTAAGGGAGAGGGTATGGAGTCATTCCAATCCCGGGAGTGGAAAGAGTTACCTTAGGGGGAAAAAGGGACAGGTATACACTCGCGCACACACACACATAATTCAATCTGTATATTGAGCAAGCAGTAAAGGAAACAAAAGAAAAATTTGGAGTAGGTATTAAAATCCATGGAAAAGAAATAAAAACTTTGAGGTTCGCTGATGACATTGTAATTCTGTCATACAGCAAAGGACTTGGAAGAGCAGTTGAATGGAATGGATAGTGTCTTGAAAGGAGGATGTAAGGTGAACATAAACAAAAGCAAAACGAGGATAATGGAATGTAGTCGAATTAAATCGGGTGATGCTGAGGGAATTAGATTAGGAAAGGAGACACTTAAAGTAGTAAAGGAGTTTTGCTATTTGGGGAACAAAATAACTGATGATGGTCGAAGTAGAGAGGATATAAAATGTAGACTGGCAATAGGAAGGAAAGCGTTTCTGAAGAAGAAAAAATTGTTAACATAAGAGTATAGATTTAAATGTCAGGAAGTCGTTTCTGAAAGTATTTGTATGGAGTGTAGCCATGTGTGGAAGTGAAACATGGACCATAAATAGTTTGGACAAGAATAGAATAGAAGATTTCGAAATGTGGTGCTACAGAAGAATGCTGAAGATTAGATGGGTAGATCACGTAACTAATGAGGAGGTATTGAATGGAATTGGGGAGAAGAGGAGTTTGTGGGACAACTTGACAAGAAGAAGGGACCGGTCAGTAGGACATGTTCTGAGGCATCAAGGGATCACAAATTTAGCATTGGAGGGCAGTGTGCAGGGTAAAAATCATAGAGGGAGACCAAGAGATGAATACACCAAGCAGATTCAGAAGGATGTAGGTTGCAGGAGGTACTGGGAGATGAAAAAATTTGCACAGGATAGGGTAGCATGGAGAGCTGCATCAAACCAGTCTCAGGACTGAAGACGACAACAACAAGAATAAAAAGAACGATGATGTGACTTACGAAACAAAAGCGCTGGCAGGTCGATACACACACACAAAATTCAAGCTTTCGCCACCAACGGTTGCTTCTTCAGGAAAGAGGGAAGGAGAGGGAAAGACGAAAGGGAGAGGGTAAGGAGTCATTCCAATCCTGGGATTGGAAAGACTTACCTTGGGGGGGGGGGGGGGGGAAAGGACAGGTATACGTGTGCGCGCCCACACGCACACGCGCGCACACACACACACACACGCACACACACACACGCACACGCACACACACTCTTTGCCTTTACAAATGTCTGCTTGTGTGTGTGTGTGTGTGTGTGTGTGTGTGTGTGTGTGTGTGTGTGTGTCTGTGCACGCGCGCTAGTATATACCTATCCTTTTTTCCCTCTAAGGTAAGTCTTTCCGCTCCCGTGATTGGAATGACTCCTTACCCTCTCCCTTAAAACCCACATCCTTTCATCTTTCCCTCTCCTTCCCTCTTTCCTGAAGAAGCAACCGCTGGTTGCGAAAGCTAGAATTTTGTGTGTATGTTTGTGTTTGTGTATCTATCTACCTGCCAGCGCTTTTGTTTGGTAAGCCATATCAACTTTTTTTTTAGATATATTTTTCCCACGTGGTGTGTGTGTGTGTGTGTGTGTGTGTGTGTGTGTGTGTGTGTGTGTGTGTGTCCAACTTTGCTTCCGCCATCTGCCGATAGGTGGCGACAACGGTAAATAGCTGTTGAAAGAAGCAGATAGCGTCAGGCAGTTAGCTTGGTCCTCGGTCTACATAACCTCATTCAAACATTAGTCGATTTTTGTCTGCATCATGAAGTTGTTCTTGATTAAAAATGTCAGTTTACGAGCCTAATTCTTGTCATTTGCGGGAGGTGTTACTGTTTTGTTTCAATATGAAGAAAACAGCGGCTGAGTCTCATTGAATTGCTTTCAGGTACGTATGGTAAGGACACTAGTAGTGAAAGAATATGTCGTGAGTGGTTTCAACACTTCAAGAATGGTGATTTTTAATTTCGTAGACCGACATAGTGGTGGAAGAGAGAATGTTTTCAAAGATGCAGAATTGGAGACATTGCTGAGTGAAGATTCTGGTCAAACTTGAGAAGAATTGGCATGATTAGTGGCAGTGACACAGCAAGCCATTTCAAAATGTCTCAGTGCTATGGGCATGATTCAGAAAGAAGGAACTTGGGTCCTGTGTAATCTGAAACCAAGAGACAAAACCAGAAGGGATTTCTGCATGGCATATGATGGGGGTCGTAAAATGTGTTCATTATGATAACCCTAAATGCAAAAAATCATGGGGAGGTGCCGGCTATGCTTACACATTGATGACCAAACCGAATATTCACGGCTCCAAGATCATGCTCTGCATTTGGTGGGACCAGCTTGGCATCATGTAATATGAGGTGTTACAACCAAGTGAAACAACCACATGTGCTTGTTATTGAACGCAATTGATGCGTTTGAGCAGAGCATTAAAAGACAAAACGGCCACAATACAGCGAGAGGCACAATAAATTGATTTTGCAGCACAATTCTCAACCCCACGTTGCAAAAGAGGTTAAAACATACTTGGAAACGTTAGAATGGGAAGTCCTACCCCACCCACCATATTCATCAGACATTGCTCCCTCGTATCAATCATCTGTTTAGATCAATGGTGCATGGCCTGGATGAGCAACACTTCCAATCTCGTGAAGAAGTCACAGATTGGATCGATTCGTGGATCGCTTCAAAAGATGAACCATTTTTTCGACGCGTTATTTGTACACTGTCCGAAAGATGGAAGAAAGTAGTGGCCAGTGATAGAAAAATACTTTGAATGATACATGTGTAACCAATTTGTTTCATTAAAGCCTAAAAAGTTGGGAAGAAAATGGCAGAAGCAAAGTTGTACACCTTGTTGTAATAATAATAATAATAATAATAATTACAAAACATAAAATGTCCCAAGGATTCAGCTTGTATCAGGATCACCAACAGGATTTGGAAGTAGTGGACCCACCTTCATTCTACCTGCACCAGAAATTCTGCATATGTTGATGAGTATACTTGCAAGACTGGGGTGATCTGCTACATATTGAATATATGTGGAGGCTTTCTTGATTTTCTGGTTTCTTGAAAGGGTTTTTTCTTGTGGGATCTTGGTTGCTCAGAGCATCTTCAACAGGCACCTAGAAATGGAAACTTAAGATTACAAAATTGGGTGCAGTATACTTTTAATGTGGAAATAAATGACACATTTAAAAGGAAAATATATGTGAAATCATAATTAAATTACAACTCAAACCCCCCTCCCTCCTCCCAACCCCTCGCCCTGTTTTCTTACTCCATTAGTGGTGAAATCAACACAATTCAAACAAATCATTTAAGCATTGAAGTAGATTGTTATGTCACAGAGGATGTGCTGTTGAAAGAGTTCTTGCAGTCAACTGAAATACTATGTCGAGCAAGATCCAAAATTGAGTCTGACTTTGATGTTACCTGGACATGAATAACTGCCCTTGGTGAATTCATGTCAATCATTGGATATTTTTGCTGGCCATCTGACTCCACTGTAACCGTTGTAGAATCATTCAAACAAAGTCTGTGCTCAGGAGTGCGGGAGTTCCCCGGTCGTCCTGTGTTACTTGGAGGTAACTTGAACTTGTTTAGTATAGCCTGAGACATTGATGGATTCATTGCACATGGTGTGGACAGTCAGTCCAATGAAGCAGTTTTGGATATATTTTCTGAAACCTGTCTTGAGCAGCTAGTTTGACAGCCTAAAGGCACTGGAAATATTTTAGATCCTGTAGCTACAAGCAGACCTAACCTTATTGACAATATATTGTAGAAACAAGTTTAGTGCTTATGTTGGTTACTAAAGTTAATAAATCCATCACAAAGGCTAGGAGAATTTTTATGCTGGAAAGAGCATGTAAGCAGCTTCTAGTATCATACTTAGACAACAAGTAGACGTCATTTAGTTCCATTATAATTGATGTAGAGGAATTATGGCCAAAGTTGAAACTGATTGTAAAGTTTGCTCTGGAGAATTATGTGCCGAGTAAGTTGATTAAGAAATGAAATCACCGAAAGTGGTTTAAAAACATAATTTTGAAAAATGGCAAGGAAACATACATTTTTGTACCCTCAATTCAAAAAAGAACACTGAAATATTCACATGCAAAAGTTAGTACAGATTCGTGTGGCTATAAAAATGATGAACCATGAAGCATACAATTACTTACACCATTATTACACTGGCAGAAGATCTTGCTGAGAATCGACAATAATTCTCGTCCTATGTAAAAACTGATAAGTGTGTTTACGGCTTCTATTCAGATATTCGTTTACCAACATGGTGTTGCAATAGAAGACAGCAAAAGGAAAACCGAAGTTCTAAGTTCTGTATTTGAAAAGTAATTCTTGCAGGAAGATCGTATAGATGTATCATTAACTGTCCATTGCACAGAATCCCCTACTGAGGAAATGGACATCCTTGGTATTGAGAAGCAACTGAAAGAGTTGAAAACAAGTAAGTTGCCAGGTCCAAATGGAATATGAATACTGTTGTACTGTACTCTTTGGCATTGGACCCTTACTTAACTTGTATTTGTCATAAATCTCTTTCCCAGTGCAAAGTCCCAAGCAACTGGGAAAGATTGCAGGTGACACCATTATATAAGAACATTCAAAAGACAGACCTGCAAAATTACAGACCAATATCTGTAGAATTGGTTTGCTGCAGAATTCATATTTTAATCTAAAACATAATAATTTTCCTTGAGTTAGAAAACCTTCTGTCCACATATCAGCACGGATTTAGAAAGCATTGCTTGTGCAAAACTCATCTTGCTTTTTTCTCAAACTGTATTCTGTGAACCATGGACGAAGGGCAACAGGTATATTGGTTTCCATGTCCCTAGATCTCCATAAATCATTTGATACTGTGCCCTACTGCAGACTGTTAAGGGAGGTCCGACCATACACAATAGGTTCTTGAATATGAGAGTAGGTTCAGCGGCCTTTTGAATAATAGAACTCAGTGTGTAGTCCTGGATGGCAAGTGTTCATTGCAGACCAGGATGCCATCAGAATTGCCCCAGGCAAGTGTGCCAGAATTGGTCTGTACTAATGATCTGAGAGAGTGGGCGGCAGCAATTTGTGACAGTTTGCTGATGATGTGTAGTGTACAGCAAAGGTCATTGTTGAGTGACCGTCAGAGGATGTAAGATGTCTTAAACTAAATTTCTGTTCAGTGGCAGCTTGCTCCAAATGTGGAAAAATTGTACGCTAATGCAGATGAATAGGAAAAATAAATTGTAATGTTAGAGTACAGTATTAGTGGTGTGCTGCATGACACAGTCATGTCGATTAAATAACTACACACAACATCGCAAAGCGATACGAAATGGAATGAGGACATTACATTGGTTATAAGGAGGCCAAATGGTGGACTTTGGTTTATTGGAAGAATTCTAGGAAATGTTGCTGATCTTTAAAGGTGACTATGTACAGAATACTTGTGTCACCCATTCTTGAGTACTGGCCAAGTGGTTGCTATCCTTACCAGATTGGATTGAAGGTAGACATCAAAGCAATTCAGAGATCTGCTGCTATATTTGTTACCGGTATGTTCAACGAAGTTTCGATTATTATGGAGATGCTCCAAGAACTCAAATGGGAATCCCTGGAGGGAAGACAACATTCCTTAGCAAAATACAGTTGAGAAAATTTAGAGACCTGGTATTTGAAGCTGACTGCAAATAGTTCTGCTGCCACCAACATGAATTTTGCACACAGAGAAATTAGGGCCCATACAGAGGCTTATAGACAGGATTATTCCCTTGCTCCATTTAAAAGTGGTACAGGAAAGGGAATGACTACTGTTGGGGCAAGGCACCCTATGCCGTGCATTGTAAGGTAGCTCATGGAGTATGTACGTAGGTGGAGATGAAAGTATGTTGTACGTTACCACTTCAGACTATACACATGGGTGTTCATCCATACTGGCTGCTGACTATTTATCATAAAAAAATGAATAGTGATTGCACAGTAACTGTTACGTGAAGTGTATAACCTTATGCAGAGTCTCCATGGGGCCACAGCGTGATGAAGCACAGAACACGTTTTGTGTTGGGGATGATGGTGTAAACCAGCTGTCAACAAAACAACTTGGAGAGCATATTTGGAAGGTTGGAGAAGGCTAGTGAGCAACATAAGTTTCGTTTTGGGCCATGATTTTAAAAAAAGGAAAAAAAACCTACTTGCAGCAGAGAAATGTGTTCAAGCGTTTTAGGCTAGGATAAATTGTATAATGTGAGGCATACATTTGTTTGTAGGTTTTGAGATGAGTTATCAGTTTTGAAATATTTTGACTATATATTTTGACTAGAATATGAAATCTATATATGAACCAGCCTATTTGGTCGACAGCAAGAGCTTCAAGATATGAGACTCAGCTGTTGAACTGATAAATTTAGCACAGATTTATCAAGAAATTCGTACTGTGGTACAGAGCTGCTAATGAGAAAACTGGAGGTCAGTGTTATGGGAACCATATAAATCATATGAATGTAGGTGCATAGTAAACTCATCTCAGATTATGATCCAGATCATATAGAAAATATGCTACCTTAGCTTCACTAGGTTATCAAGCAGTGGAACTGCAATGATTATTTGAACTTTTGGCATTTCGCTCCATAGCGACCGGAAAACAATGTATTTTGAACACACTGAAAATCTTGCATAACATGCGAATTGTTATTTTTGGTTCTACTTCTACGCTAAGTAGCTTGACAGTTCTGTTAGTAGCATTGTCAGGTGTGGGTCACATGTCTTTTAAGTCCTACGAAAGACGGAAATCAGTATTCTGCAGATTTTTAATTACCGAATTGGTTGGGAGAAGAAAAATGATGCCAAGATCTGCACCCTGCAACCTGTTCAAAGACACGAAACTGCTGCTGCATCTCAACAGAAACAATTGTTAATTGAAAGCATAAGTAGGCAAAGAAGAAAATATAAAAAAGACCACTTCAGAAAAAAAAAATTGAAGCTTCTGCAACAGCAAACGTCTAGTCAAAAAGCTCTAGAGTTACCACTTGTTTGTAAAAGTCAGTTTCAAAGCAGTAAGTGTTTGTCTTCAGGCAAAATCTGTCACAAACTGTCATTTGTATGTCTAAAAAAATAATTGTGAATTTTGGCAAAAGTAGATGCATAATTTTCATGACCCTTCTCATTACTGTGGATGGGGAGAACACTTGTTTTGAAATATTTTGAACCCTCTCCCCCTGTACCCTCCCTCTCCTCCTCTCGCTGTCATTCCTCTACCCTGCCTTCATAATTCCTCCTCCACTCCAATGAATATACATATACATGCCATTTTCATTTACTGTTGCCCATGTTTGCACAAAACACATTCAGTTATAGAAAATTTACACTTGTGGAAGATTTATTACAGAAGTTATAAGATACTGTAACTCAATAAAGTAAAGGCAAGGCTAGAATGATGTGTGAGAAGGAATAAAAACATTTGCTAATTATTTGCAGAATTGAGCTGGAAATTAACTGTCTAAGTACTGTCATAGGATACTTCAAGTGGCAGTTTGGAAAGAATCGTCATAGACATTCTTGGGTAAATAGGAATGCTATTTTACAGCTAAGTGCTTGTTTTCTTCCTGTTCAGTTCTCAAAATTTTATGTTCTGACAAGAAATATAATTCTGTTTCAGTCTGATGTGTGGGCATTTGGAATCCTCTTATGGGAAATAGCGACTTACGGTATGTCACCATATCCAGGGGTGGACCTTACTGATGTGTATCACATGCTAGAAAAAGGATACAGGTATAAATTTCTTGCAAATCATTACTTTCTTGTGGAAGTATTAATTTTAAAATTACCATTAGGATTAATGTAGAATTTTGGTCCTTGTTCTTCTTTTCATTGTGAATTAAATCAGTTTCACAGTATACATTTAATCATAAATGTGACTGGTTTATTTGTTTAAAGAAGTGAGTATCTCTTTTAAAAAGAGACATTAGTATTAACTATCACAAAAATATGGAAAGCAAAACTGTATCTTGTAAGTATGTGAAACCTGAATTTCTCTCAGCGTATAGAATGTTAATAGGAATACGGCCATGTGGCATCTTCAACAACTGCTGATATTTCAGTAGGTCCTCATTGTATCATCTTGTAATTAAACTGGAAGGGAAAACCTTTAATGTTTTATTTTAGACATGTTTCTCAAGTCATGTCATACTGGAAAATTGTGGACGGAATGCAATTAGTGGAATAAGTGATGATAAACAACCATTGCGTATCAGGGGCATTGATTAATAAATGGGTGCAGGAATGATAGTTGAAAGCTGGTAGCTCAGGTTGGGAATTTTCGTTTCTGTCACATGCATGTGGGCAGGGTGTTTGTGTAAGGAAAAACTGAAGTTTGCAAACTGATCTACCATGTTTCTGTTCTTCCTTTATGCTCAAATCTTCTTTTACACAGTAAGTGGGTGGCTTTACTAACGTCATTGTTTGGCCTGTAATAGCTGTGCACCACTCTCAGGGCCCAAGGACATTGATTTATTGATTAAATAAATTTTACTGGGATGCTCTTTCCAGTCTATTTTTTATTCATTACTTGTTTACAAAAAAATATGTCAGAACAATTCACAGAGCGGTTAGTTGTAATAAGTATATTTTTTCCTTGTGTAACGCCAATGCAAGATTGTAGTAATTGTTGAAAATGGTCAGTTTGAGCTCTGTCAGTTATACACATGTATCTGCTCCCGTTAACTTTATCCGTTCTAGAAATGGCTGTCTCTGCTAGGTCTGACTGTAGAGATAACTTAAAGCAAAATAAACAAAGTTTGTTGTTTCAGTGACTATTTACTTGTTAAACTGGCTTGATGAATTTCAGTACTGTTTCCATTCCCAAGTGTCTCTCTAATTGTGAAGTTGTTTTGGTATGTATGGCCAGCAATTTGAACATGATTTTTGTTAGAAGGCTGCATTAGATCTTTACATTGAATAAGCAGTTCACAGATCTCATAGGTTCTTCAAAACAGAGCATTCTTGACCAACTGTTGAGAAAAATTAAAACTATTCTAGGGGATGAAGTTCCCATAGTGTAAAAAGAGTCATTGAAGCTCTTAAATATAAGCACAGGATGTTAGAAGTAGCTGTAACTTGATGAGTGGTGTCAAGTGTTAGCAAAGAAGATTTTGTTTTAATTTTACTGTTGGTGCCAAGAAGTGCTTATTGAAATAAATAAATGCATCAAGAAATTCTGTGTGTTACTCTGTAGACCAAATGCATCAGGTCTCCCATTGCATGGGGCACAGACCACTATTTCAACTGGATCTGTTAATAGGGAAGCAGTTGCAGTTTTCCCTCAAAGTGCACTTCATGGTGACAGTAAATTAATTACATGATCATCACTCAAACGCTCAGGTTGTTCATTTGAGGCAGGACTACATTTCCCATGGTCAGCTTTACGCTATGTGCGCACATATATAACTCACCGCACACCTAAATTGTTTTCCTGTCACTCTTGAAAATAGTATGAGAGAAGACATGTTATAGAAAGCCTGACATACAAAGAGGCATTAATAACATATTGATATAACTCTCTCTCTCTCTCTCTCTCTCTCTCTCTCTCTCTCTCTCTCTCTCTCTCTCTCTCTCTCTCTCCCCCCCCCCCCTCCCTCCCTCCCTCCCTCCCTCCCTCCCTCTCCTTGGTCCTATTAGATCTAAAGAACCTTGTCTGATGTCTGAAAATTTTTTCAAACAAGTCCTAGTACCTCTCATTTGTTTAATGTCTCATCTATAGTGTGATTAGTTAACTTTACTCCTTCCATTACTTATGCGTATCATTTCGATACAGGCCATGACAAGTATGCCAAGACAGTTCTCTAATTTTTGTACTTGCAATTCAAAAATGTACGCTATGTGATCAAAGTATCCGGACACCCCCAAAAACATACATTTTTCATATTAGGTGCATTGTGCTGCCACCTATGCCAGGTAATGTCGGTTATGCACTAGCTCTAGGGGACCATTCTGAACAACGTTCGTTGCCGGGTGGCTGCAGTGTTTACATTGCTGAGCTGGTCACCATCTTTCGTGCCCTAGAGTATATCCGCTCCTGCTCAGGTGAGTCCTTCGTTATCTGTAGCGATTCCCTGAGCGGTTTACGAGCTCTCGACCAGTGTTTCCCTCGTTCTCGTCTGGTGAGTCTCTGCATAATCTTGCCCGTTGCGGCAGATATGTGGTCTTTGTTTGGACCCTGGGCCATGTTGGGATACCCAGAAATGAAACTGTTGACTGCCTGGCGAAAGAGGCCACTAGTGCACCACCTCTAGAGATTGGCCTCCCGGCGACTGATTTGCGGGCACTATTACGCCGCAAAGTTTTCGATTTATGGGACACTGATTGGCGCAACCTGCTCGTGCCAAACAAACTCCGCCGTATCAAGGAGACGACTACTGTGTGGCGGTCATCCATGCGAGCCAACCGCAGGGAATCAGTCGTCCTTTGTCGGCTCCGCATTGGCCACACCTGACTCGCGCACAGTTATTTACTGTGTCGTGAGGATCCCCCTCTTTGTCGTTGTGGAGCGTCCTTGACGGTGGTCCATATTCTGTTGAAGTGCGTCCTTTTAACTGTGCTCAGGCAGACTTTTGCGCTGCCTGATACGCTCTCTGCACTCTTATCTGACGACTCTTCCATAGCCGACATAGTTCTGCGTTTTATTCGGGCAGGAGGATTTTATCGCTTAATGTAAGTGTGTGAGTTTTTTGTGTTGATTCTGGCCTATGGCCTACGATTTGTCAGATTTTTTTTTTTTTCATGTGTTTCTCGGTGGTTGGCTTTTCCCTTTTTGTTTGTATGGTCGGCCAACCACCGTCACACTCTGTGTGATTTTAGTTCGTCTTGTCTGGTCTTTGTCTACGTTTCTCTTGTTCTGTGTCGTCTGTCGTATCGTCTGTTGATCGTTTTTATTCTCTGTGGGTGTTTTTAGTGTTTGGAAAAGGTACTGATGACCGTAGCAGTCTGGTCCCTTTAACCCCCACAAACCAACTTATGCCAGGTAATCCAATTCATCGCGACCTCAGTAGTCATTAGGCATTGTGAGAGAGCAGAGTGGGGTGCTCCGCAGAACTCGAGGACTTTGAACGTGGTCATGTGATTGGGTGTCACTTGTGTCATACGTTTGTACTCTAGATTTCCACACTCCTAAACATTCCTAGGTCCGATGTGATAGTGAAGTGGAAACATGATGGGACATGTAAAGCACAAAAGTGTACTGGCTGACCTCGTCTGTTGACTGACAAGAGACTGCGAGCAGTTGAAGAGGGTCGTAATGTATAATAGGCAGACATATATTCAGACCATCACATAGGATTTCCAGACTGCATCAGCATCCACTGCAAGTACTGTGACAGTTAGGCGGGAGGTGAGAAAACTAGGATTACGTGGTTAAGTGGCTGCTCATAAGCGACCCATCACGCCAGTAAATGCCAAACGATGCCCTGCTTGGTGTAAGGAGCATAAACATTGGGCAACTGAACAGTGGAAAAACGTTGTGTGGAGTGACTAATCATGGTACACAATGTGGTGATCCGATGACAGGGTGTGGGTATGGCGAATGCCTAGTGAACTGCATCTGCCAGCGAGTGTAATGCCAACAGTAAATTTCAGAGGTGAAGGTGTTATGGTGTGGTCGCGTTTTTCATATAGGGGGCTAGCACCCTACACCTACATCTACATCCATACTCAGCGAGCCACCCGACGGTGTGTGGCGGAGGGTACCTGGAGTACCTCTATCGGTTCTCTCTTCTGTTCCAGTCTCGTATTGTTCGTGGAAAGAACAATTGTCGGTATGTCTCTGTGTGGGTTCTAATCTCTCTGCTTTTATCCTCATGGTCTCTTCGCGAGATAAACGTAGGAGGGAGCAATATACTGCTTGACTCCTCAGTGAAGGTATGTTCTCAAAACTTCAAAAAAAGCCCGTACCGAGCTACTGAGCATGTCTCTTGCAGAGTCTTCCACTGGAGTTTATCTGTCATCTCTATCCTGTAATGAAGCGCGCTGCTCTCTGTTGGATCTTCTCTATCTCCTCTATTAACCCTATCTGGTATGGATCCCACACCGGTGAGCAGTATTCAAGCAGTGGGCAAACAAGTGTACTGTAACCTACTTCCTTTGTTTTTGGACTGCATTTCCTTAGGATTCTTCCAATGAATCTGTCTGGTATCAGCTTTACCGACGATTAATTTTATGTGATCATTCCATTTTAAAACACTCCTAATGTACTCCTAGATAATTAATGGAATCAACTGCTTCTAGTTCTGGCCTGCTATATTGTAGCTGAATGATAAAGGATCTTTCTTTCTATGTATTCGCAGCACATTACACTTGTCTACATTGAGATTCAATTGCCATTCCCTGCATCCTGCATCCGTTCGTTGCAGATCCTCCTGCATTTCAGTAAAAGTTTCTGTTGTTACCAACTCTCGATATACTACAGCATCATCCGCAAAAAGCCTCAGTGAACTTCCGATGTTATCCATAAGGTCATTTATATATATTGTGAATAGCAACAGTCCTACGGCACTCCCCTGCGGCACACCTGAAATCACTCTTACTTTGGAAGACTTCTCTCCATAATTGGTCTGATAGTCTGTATGCTCTTACTTTGTTCATTAAACGACTGTGGGGAACTGTATCAAATGCCTTGCGGAAGTCAAGAAACACGGCATCTACCTGTGAACCCGTGTCTATGGCCCTCTGAGTCTCGTGGATGAATAGTGCGAGCTGGGTTTCACATGATCGTCTTTTTTGAAATCCATGCTGATTGCTACATAGTAGATTTCTAGTCTCCAGAAAAGTCATTATACTTTAACATAATATGTGTTCCAAAATTCTACAACTGATCGACATTAGAGATATAGGTCTATAGTTTTGCACATCTGTTCGACATCCCCTGACTTTTTCCCTTTTCCAATCTTTTGGAACGCTACGCTCTTTAGAGACCTACGGTACACCACTGCAAGAAGGGGGGCAAGTTCCTTTGTGTACTCTGTGTGAAATCGCACTGGTATCCCATTATGTCCAGCGGCCTTTCCTCTTTTGAGCAATTTTAATTGTTTTTCTATCTATTTCAAAATCTGCCATTTTGTCATCTGTGTGACAATCTAGAGAAGTAACTACAGTGTAGTCTTCCTCTGTGAAACAGCTTTGGAAAAAGACATTTAGTATTTCGTCCTTTAGTCTGTCATCCTCTGTTTCAGTACCATTTTGGTCACAGAGTGTGTGGACATTCTGTCTTGATCCACCTACCACTTTGACATAAAACCAAAATTTTGTAGGGTTTTCTGCCAAGTCAGTACATAGAACTTTACTTTTAAATTCGTTGAATGCCTCTCTCATAGCCCTCCTCACACTACATTTCACTTCGTGTAATTTTTGTTTGCCTGCAAGGCTTTGGCTATTTTTAATTTTGCTGTGAAGTTCCCTTTGCATCTGCAGCAGTTTTCTAACTTGGTTGTTGTACCGAGGTGGCTCTTTTCCATCTCTTACGATCTTGCTTGGCACATCTAATGCATATTGTACGATGTTTTTGAACTTTGTCCACTAATCCGTAACACTATCTGTACTTGAAATAAAACTTTTGTGTTGAGTCATCAAGTACTCTGAAATCTGCTTTTTGTCACTTTTGCTACACAGAAAAATCGTCCTACCTTTTTAATATTTCTATTTACAGCTGAAATCATTGATGCAGTAACCGCTTTATGATCGCTGATTCCCTGTTCTGCATTAACTGTTTAAAATAGTTCGGGTCTGTTTGTCACCAGAAGGTCTAGTATGTTATCGCCATGAGTCGGTTCTCTGTTTAACTGCTGAAGGTAATTTTTAGACAATGCACTTTAAAAAATTTCACTAGATTCTTTGTCCCTGCCACCCGTTATAAATGTTTGACTCTCCCAGTCTATATCTGGTAAATTAAAATCTCCACCAGAACTATAACATGGTCGGGAAATATACTCGAAATATTTTCCAAATTTTCCTTTAGGTGCTCTGTCACAACAGCTGCTGAGCGAGGGAGCCCTATAGAGACATCCAATTACCATGTTCGAGCCTGCTTTAACTGTGACCTTCGCCCAAATTATTTCACATTTCGGATCTCCGTCAATTTCCTTTAATACTATTGCCCTTCTTATCGCTATAAACACGCCTCCCCCTTCACTGTCCAGCCTGTCTCTGCAGTATACATTCCAATCTGAGTTTAGAATTTCAGTACTGTTTACATCTGGTTTGAACCAACTTTCCGTCCCTAGTACTATGTGGCCATTGTGACCATTTATTAATCAGAGCGGTTCTGGGACCTTTCTATAGACGCTCCTGCAGTTTACTATTACCACATTATTATTCTCAGTTCTTGTTGTGTTTTGCCTACTGCTACCTTGCCGCGTCTCAGGAGGCGATTGTCTGACCTAGGGAGGGAATTCTCTAACCTGAAAAACCCACATGTGCACTTCACACATACTCCTCCACCCTTGTAGCCGCTTCCTGTATGTAGTGCATGCCTGATCTATTCAGGGGCACCCTACATTTCTCCATCTGTTAGCGGAGGTCGAGAAATTTGCACTGCAGATCTCTGGAGAATCATCTGAGCCTCTGGTTTAAGCCTTTCATTTGGCTCCAAACCAGAGGACCACGATCAGTTCTGGGATCGACACTACAAATCCACGCTGCGAGTGAGGCTTTCCGCCTTCACCAACTCTGCCAACCACCCGTATGAACGGAGGATGACCCCTGAACCCAGACGGCAGGAGTCATTGGTGCCGACATAAGCAACAATTTGCAGTCGGGTGCACCCAGTGCTCTCTATCACTGCTGGCAGGGCCGCCTCCACATTTCGGATGAGATGCTCTGGCAAGCAGACAGAGTGAACACTGGCCTTCTTCCCCGACCTTTCTGCTGTTTCCCTAAGGGGCTCCATTACCCACCCAACATTGGAGCTCCCAATCATTAATAAACCCCTCCCCCCCGTGTGCCTGCTCGGATCTTGTTGTTTTGCTTGGCACTGTCACTGCACAGGCCAACATTGATGTTTTAAGCACCTTCTTGCTTCCCACCGTTGAAGAGCAATTCGGGGATAGCGATTGCATCTTTAAACAAGATCGAGCATCTGTTCATAATGCACGGCCTGTGGCCGAGTGGTTACACGACAATCCCTATAATGGACTGGCCTGCATGGAGTCCTGACCTGAATTCTATAGAACACCGTTGGGATATTTTGGAACTCAGACTTCGTGTAAGGCCTCTCACTGACCAACATCGATACCTCTCCTCAGTGCAGCACTGCATGAAGAATGGACTGCTATTTCCAAAGAAACCTTGCAGTACCTGGTTGAACGTATGCCTGTGAGAGTGAAAGCTGTCATCAAGGCTAAGGGTGGGCTAACACCATATTGAATTCCAGCATTATCGATGGAGGGCACCACAAACTTGTGATCACATAGTTTATACTCGTGTTATGCAGCAGATTCAAAATAACTAATATTACTCCAGCAGCTAACTCTATGAAAATGAAAATGTTTAGGAAACTCAGTCTGCTGTCACTGGGTAGTGGTGTAAAGCTTTGGCTATGGGCGAAGACTGTACTGCAAACATGTCACTTAAGTGACAGAGTGTTCTTGTCTAAATTCTGTTAGGGATGCGTATTTAGCTGGTTGGATATAATAGTGAGTATGAAGTCTAGGGTTAGCTGTTAAGAGTTGTTAAGCTCAGAAATACAGCTACAGTGCTCAGCCTGTGTTTACACTGTAATGTCAACAGTTTTATAGCCAAGTAGCCCTAGTTTCTCATACTGTTATTGGTTTCTCTTGTGTGTCATCGAGTTAAAAGAGACTATGAAAGTAAACAATCCCCCACCATGTTTATCGGCCTTCAGTAATGGATGATGGGAATACATGCCATTAAGAAAGAGTTTTGCTAATGTTCAAGAAAAGAAACTCGTTTACTTGTGTAGCTTTTTTGAGCATGCGAATGAAAAAGCATTGAAAAATTATTCCTTCACAACCAGGCAACATGTTAATAGTGTTTCCACACAGCAAAAATGTTAAAATGTCCCACGAAACTGAGAATGAGGGACTGAGTTATTAGAGACCATCTGTCACCAAAGGTGTTGACAAATGCCCACAAAAGAGTCAGAAAGACATATATGCAGATGTACATTTCTGGACTGATGCCAACTGAATGGAGAAGCATATTGTTTCACAACTGGTGCATAAACTTTGATTTATTATGTCAGTGTTAAGTTTAAACTGAAGTTTGTGTTGTGGTGTCATTAAAATTTACCAAACTGAAAATATCAGACAAACACAGTGTGGGCCTTTAATCACTGGTTTGATATTAATAAGACCAGGAGTTTATTTTCAAATATTTCCATAACTTAGATTTGTTATTAAGAACTACATTATGAAAATCTTAAATCTGGAACTGTGTTTATCAATGATAAGGAATTTTGGAACTTTGCATAGGACCTTGAGCATTCATTCCATTTTACTTACTTCCCTATGTTACAAGGAATTGAAATCTGCAGTTCTAGAGTGGATGATACCCTAGATGTTAAAGAGTTTAAAAAGATTCATCAACTGTGTACAAATGGGTGGATAGTAAAACTAAATGTGTGTGAAATGATACAGTGCATTAAGAGAATCATAATATATTAAAGTTGAGGTGGGAAATAAAACTCATTAGAGTGTTTTCTTTTTTGTGGTATGGTGGTTTAAATTTGTTAAATTTTCTAATTTGTTTAGGTAGTATGTGTAAAGAGTATAAGTAACCACTAATTGAGTGGAAGAGGTGTTGAACAGTGGAAAAGCACATAGAAATGATGATAAACTGCCAGTATGTATTTCATCAAGCCAAAAAAGCATCTGATAGTTTTAGAAAATTTGTTTTCCCTCTTATCGCCCCCTTTTTGGCACTCGAAACCAAGAAATTTGTGCTGTTGTGTTTTTATATACGTAAATATGTTTTTCTTTAATGTTGTAGAATGGAATGTCCTCCAGGCTGTCCACCAAAGATTTATGAGCTGATGCGCCAGTGTTGGCAGTGGAATGCCAGTGACCGGCCGTCCTTCCAAGAAATTCATCATGCACTGGAAAACATGTTTCAAGAGTCTAGCATTACTGAAGGTAATCTTGCTAAAGGCCATTTTAATAGTTGTTTACCACACAACATTCAACAGAATGTAAGTGGGTAGATATAAAATCTACTCACCAAGTGGCAGCAGGAGGTTATCTATTCAGTTACATTACATTTTTTAAAAATTATTATTTTCGTTGACACAGCCTTAAACAGTAGCACATGCATCCACATTGATTATGTTAACTATATAATTAATATCAGCACTGCAGTGTAAGAATATTTAATAATCTTTGGCCATTTGATGGTAACATGTTTAAATAAAATGTATATTGCTGACTTCTTTCATATGTCAGAGACCTTGCCCCAGGGATTCCATCGAATATGACTAATTTAAAGTAACTGAGTCATTTCAAACTTGTGACGCTGCTGTAAATACTAAAAATATTGGTTACTCTAAATGTCAACAAGTATACACAATGTGACTGGAGGTGTAGTCTGTGGGCACATTTAAATATTGAAACATAATGATAATGTTCAACAATGACTTCTTGATGAAAGGAGAAAATATAAAAATGCAGTAAATGAAGCAGGCAAAAAGGAATACAAACGTCTCAAAAATGAGATCGACAGGAAGTGCAAAATGGCTAAACAGGGATGGCTAGAGGACAAATGTAAGGATGTAGAAGCTTATCTCACTAGGGGTAAGATAGATACTGCCTACAGGAAAATTAAAGAGACCTTTGGAGAGAAGAGAACCACGTGTATGAATATCAAGAGCTCAGATGGCAGCCCAGTTCTAAGCAAAGAAGGGAAGGCAGAAAGGTGGAAGGAGTATATAGAAGGCTTATACAAGGGCGATGTACTTGAGGACAATATTATGGAAATAGAAGAGGATGTAGATGAAGACGAAATGGGAGATACGATACTGCGTGAAGAGTTTGACAGAGCACTGAAAGACCTGAGTCGAAACAAGGCCCCCGGAGTAGACAACATTCCATTAGAACTACTGACGGCCTTGGGAGAGCCAGTCATGACAAAACTCTACCAGCTGGTGAGCAAGATGTATGAGACAGGCGAAATACCCTCAGACTTCAAGAAGAATATAATAATTCCAATCCCAAAGAAAGCAGGTGCTGACAGATGTGAAAATTACCGAACTATCAGTTTAATAAGCCACGGCTGCAAAATACTAACGTGAATTCTTTACAGACGAATGGAAAAACTGGTAGATGCAGACCTCGGGGAGGATCAGTTTGGATTCCGTCGAAATGTTGGAACACGTGAGGCAATACTGACCTTACGACTTACCTTAGAAGAAAGATTAAGAAAAGGCAAACCTACGTTTCTAGCATTTGTAGACTTAGAGAAAGCTTTTGACAATGTTGACTGGAATACTCTTTTTCAAATTCTAAAGGTGGCAGGGGTAAAATACAGGGAGCGAAAGGCTATTTATAATTTGTACAGAAACCAGATGGCAGTAATAAAGAGTCGAGGGGCACGAAAGGGAAGCAGTGGTTGGGAAAGGAGTGAGACAGGGTTGTAGCCTCTCCCCGATGTTATTCAATCTGTATATTGAGCAAGCAGTAAAGGAAACAAAAGAAAAATTTGGAGTAGGTATTAAAATTCATGGAGACGAAGTAAAAACTTTGAGGTTCGCCGATGACATTGTAATTCTGTCAGAGACAGCAAAGGACTTGGAAGAGCAGTTGAACGGAACGGACAGTGTCTTGAAAGGAGGATATAAGATGAACATTAACAAAAGCAAAACGAGGATAATGGAATGTAGTCAAATTAAATCGGGTGATGCTGAGGGAATTAGATTAGGAAATGAGACACTTCAAGTAGTAAAGGAGTTTTGCTATTTAGGAAGTAAAATAACTGATGATGGTCGAAGTAGAGAGGATATAAAATGTAGACTGGCAATGGCAAGGAAAGCGTTTCTGAAGAAGAGAAATTTGTTAACATCGAATATAGATTTATGTATCAGGAAGTCGTTTCTGAAAGTATTTGTTTGGAGTGTAGCCATGTATGGAAGTGAAACATGGACGATAACTAGTTTGGACAAGAAGAGAATAGAAGCTTTCGAAATGTGGTGCTACAGAAGAATACTGAAGATAAGGTGGATAGATCACGTAACTAATGAGGAGGTATTGAATAGGATTGGAGAGAAGAGAAGTTTGTGGCACAACTTGACTAGAAGAAGGGATCGGTTGGTAGGACATGTTTTGAGGCATCAAGGGATCACAAATTTAGCGTTGGAGGGCAGCGTGGAGGGTAAAAATCGTAGAGGGAGACCGAGAGATGAGTACACTAAGCAGATTCAGAAGGGTGTAGGTTGCAGTAGGTACTGGGAGATGAAGCAGCTTGCTTAGGATAGAGTAGCATGGAGAGCTGCATCAAACCAGTCTCAGGACTGAAGACAACAACAACAACAACAACAATGACTTCTTATATCGAGCCACATTTAACAATCATATACTTAAAAAAATCTTTATTGTATTTGAAAAATGCAGCTTGTATCCAGTAATATTCAGTTTCTATGTTATACCTTGGAAAATATTGTTATGTGGAATAGCTCATGGAAAAAAAAAAAAAATACGAACTTCATCTCTAAATGTTATCATGGAAATGAAAATGTAACACTGCCTTGCAAGTGTTGTCCAACACATTCACAATACATCATCTTTCTGCAGTGAAATCCCTCTTCAACAATTATTGTGTTAGCCTTTATGTACCATTGTAGAACAATGAACACATTGGACATCAATGGATGTGGAACTCTGTAGTTTGCATGACTGTTGTTGACAATGGGGTCATTGGTGCAGTTCACAGATTTCACTTTTTCTGAAATATTGCCCTTTTAACTGAAAAGACAATGATCAATCATTTTGGTAATTCTCTATTTACATTCTTTACCCACAGCAGGAGTTAACAAAATGCCCACAAACAGGTTCAAAAGTCTTCTATAACAAATTTAGTATTTCACATCATGTGTAAGCTATAGATGTCACCTGTAAGAATCAGTCATACAAATTGGGCATGACAGTGTCCAAAAACACCACTATCCAACAACCCCCTCCCCTCCCCCCCCCTCCCCCCCCTCCCCCCTCCCCCCCCTCCCCCCCCCTCCCCCCTCAAACAAACAAAAACACACACACTATATATATATATATATATATATATATATATATATATATATATATATATATATATATATATAAAACAGAAAGAAACTTCCACATGGGAAAAATATATTAAAAATAAAGATTCCAAGACTTACCAAGCGGGAAAGCGCCGGCAGACAGGCACATGAACAAAACACACAAACACACACACAGAATTACAAGCTTTCGCAACTGGCAGTTGCTTCGTCAGGAAGGAAGGAAGGAGAGGGAAAAATGAAAGGGTGTGGGTTTTAAGGGAGAGGGTAAGGAGTCATTCCAATCCCGGGAGCGGAAAGACTTCCCTTAGGGGAAAAAAAGGACAGGTGTACACTCGCACACACACATATCCATCCGCACATACACAGACACAAGCAGACATATTTAAAGGCAAAGAGTTAAGGGCAGAGATGTCAGTCGAGGCGGAAGTACAGAGGCAAAGAAGTTGTTGAAAGACAGGTGAGGTATGAGCGGCGGCAACTTGAAATTAGCGGAGGTTGAGGCCTGGCGGATATCGAGAAGAGAGGATATACTGAAGGGCGAGTTCCCATCTCCGGAGTTCGGATAGGTTGGTGTTGGTGGGAAGTATCCAGATAACTCGGACGGTGTAACACTGTGCCAAGATGTGCTGGCCGTGCATCAAGGCATGTTTAGCCACAGGGTGATCCTCATTACCAACAAACACTGTCTGCCTGTGTCCATTCATGCGAATGGACAGTTTGTTGCTGGTCATTCCCACATAGAAAGCATCACAGTGCAGGCAGGTCAGTTGGTAAATCACATGGGTGCTTTCACATGTGGCTCTCCCTTTGATTGTGTACACCTTCCGGGTTACAGGACTGGAGTAGGTGGTGGTGGGAGGGTGCATAGGACAGGTTTTACACCGGGGGCGGTTGCAAGGGTAGGAGCCAGAGGGTAGGGGAGGTGGTTTGGTCTTTCAACAACTTCTTTGCCTCTGTACTTCCGCCTCGACTGACATCTCTGCCCTTAACTCTTTGCCTTTAAATATGTCTGCTTGTGTCTGTGTATGTGCGGATGGATATGTGTGTGTGCGAGTGTACACCTGTCCTTTTTTTCCCCTAAGGGAAGTCTTTCCGCTCCCGGGATTGGAATGACTCCTTACCCTCTCCCTTAAAACCCACACCCTTTCATTTTTCCCTCTCCTTCCTTCCTTCCTGACGAAGCAACTGCCAGTTGCGAAAGCTCGTAATTCTGTGTGTGTGTTTGTGTGTTTTGTTCATGTGCCTGTCTGCCGGCGCTTTCCCGCTTGGTAAGTCTTGGAATCTTTATTTTTAATATATATATATATATATATATATATATATATATATATATATATATATATATATATATATATATATATTAAAAACAAAGATTCCAAGACTTACCAAGCGGGAAAGCGCCGGCAGACAGGCACATGAACAAAACACACAAACACACACACAGAATTATGAGCTTTCGCAACTGGCAGTTGCTTCGTCAGGAAAGAGGGAAGGAGAGGGAAAAATGAAAGGATGTTGGTTTTAAGGGAGAGGGTAAGGAGTCATTCCAATCCCGGGAGCGGAAAGACTTCCCTTAGGGGAAAAAAAGGACAGGTGTACACTCGCACACACACACACACACACACATATCCATCCGCACATGTCTGTGTATGTGCGGATGGATATGTGTGTGTGTGTGTGTGTGTGTGTGTGCGCGCGCGAGTGTACACCTGTCCTTTTTTTCCCCTAAGGGAAGTCTTTCCGCTCCCGGGATTGGAATGACTCCTTATCCTCTCCCTTAAAACCCACATCCTTTCATTTTTCCCTCTCCTTCCCTCTTTCCTGACGAAGCAACTGCCAGTTGCGAAAGCTCGTAATTCTGTGTGTGTGTTTGTGTGTTTTGTTCATGTGCCTGTCTGCCGGCGCTTTCCCGCTTGGTAAGTCTTGGAATCTTTGTTTTAATATATTTTTTCCATGTGGAAGTTTCTTTCTGTTTTATATATTAATGTGTATGGGTCATATTAATTATATTTATAATGTTATAAGTGTTAGTTGTGATTAGTTTGCATTACCTTAATGTTGAGAATTTTAGTAATTGTTGCATAGCAGAAAATAGTTATCTGTAACTAGCAGAAAGCCATACAGACATACGATTATGTTGAAATATTCGTTCTTTTCTAATGACCCTAATTCCTAATTTCCCAGACAAAATACATGCATTACTGATATCTCTTTTTTTTCCCCTTGATGAAACAGAAGTTGAAAAACAACTTCAAGGTGGAGGAACACCTCAGCTCTCATACAAGAAACCCCATGCTGGAAGTACAGGCAACATCCATGGACTTGTTGTAATGTCAGAACAGATGGCATCAGCTGGTGTTGTAACAGGTAAGGCCCCAGTGGAAAGAAAAGATGGTTGAATAATAAAAATTAGTAAATTATAAATATATGGCAATGGCCTTGCACAGTGGTTACACCGGTTCCCGTGAGATCACCGAAGTTAAGCGCTGTCAGGTTTGGTCGGCTCTTGGATGGATGACCATCTAGGTTGCCATGCGCTGTTGCCATGTTTCGGGGTGCACTCAGCCTCGTGATGCCAATTGAGGAGCTACTTGACCGAACAGTTGCGGCTCCGGTCAAGAATACAATCGTATTTTTTCTGAACAACTTCCTGTTGCGCTGTTGCCATGTTTCGGGGTGCACTCAGCCTTGTGATGCCAATTGAGGAGCTACTTGATCGAACAGTTGCGGCTCCGGTCAAGAATACAATCGTATTTTTTCTGAACAACTTCCTTCATTTAAAGAACTGGTGTATGTAGCATCTTGGAAAGGGGGGGGGGATGCACCTTACATTTTGTGGTGCATGGCAGTTATTGAGAGATTATCTCAATTTTGTTGTCTGTAATGGGTAGTATTTGCCTCATTTGTGTTCATACAAGCAATACTTTTCATCTTGATTTGAAACCACAAAAAAATGTTGTAAATTTGTCTATACAGAAAAAAAAACAATGTAATGTTGAAAACAATATTCATTTTTTAGATTCGTGTTCCATGATCATTTTGTGCAATAGATCATAATGATATGGAATTAGTCAATTTACATTCAGATTGCCAATTAATTTAGTATGTATTCTGAACATCTCTAAGTTTTTATTTTTCAAAAAGAAAAAAGATATGCATATGTTTTGAACTAGCAAGTTATATCCACTGCCTTTTACACATTTCAGTAATAGGAATTCTTTTGTATAACAGAAGGAATTGCCAAGGAGAAAATTCTCCTGTTTTCGAATTTTACTATGCTGTGTGTCAGAAATTTTTTGTCACTGGGTAAGTGATCAAAAATTTTTATTGCAACATTGTGCATAACTTTTTGTGCCAAAGAAAACCTTAATGTGGAGTAATAAATGTAATTTTTTCTTCTGTTATTGTAAGTATGTACATAATTCTTCCTTTTGAACTGTAGTGGATTATTCACAGCAAACTTCATAAGGGAATAAATGTACTGTGAAGCAATAGTCAGAGTGCCTAACTCCTTAAACAGATGTCTACAAGATAATTGTGGGTGGGCACCACATGTTAGTCTTACAGCATGTTTCTGTGCAAGGAAGACTTTCTTTCTTAAAGATGAGGTAGCCCAGAACATTATTCCATTTGACATTATTCAATGAAAATATGCAAAATACGTCAAGTTACTGATTTCTCTCTCCCAGAGATCTGCAATGATTCTAAGTGCAAATGTGGCTGAACTTAGCTTTTGAAGAGTTCCAAAATGTGCCTTTTCCAGTTAAAATTCTCACCCTATTTATTATTTCTGCACCATGTCTTACATTCATCATTGTTATAGTACACCCCCCACCCCCACCCCCCAATACTATTGAGGCTCATGGGGTTATCAGCCACAGTAACAACAGCAGAGCTGTGCCTAACATTAAAGATTCAGTTTCTTTTGTAAATTCAAGTCTAATCTGAGTTAATTTTTGGGGAAATATTTTTAATTTGTGGGGGGGGGGATTCAATCCCGGGATTGGAATGACTCCTTACCCTATCCCTTAAAACCCACATCCTTTCATCTTTCCTTTTCCTTCTCTCTTTCCTGATGGAGCAGCCGCCGGTTGCGAAAGCTCAAATTCTGTGTGTGTGTTTTATTCATTGTGCCTATCTACCGGCGCTTTCCCGCTTGGTAAGTCTTGGAATCTTTGTTTTTGAGTATAAAGATAGTATCACTGATTGTTTTGGAGCAGTTAGTGTAGTTATTTGACTGATACATATATCATTGCACTCTCTTGCTCTGATTTGGAACAGTAGGAGCCCCAAGAAGATATTATTTCAGTTAATGTGTTCAAAGTTAACTTTATTTTCTGTTAGATACTTTATCTCACTGAATAACTCACTCCTTTTTGTGCCACACTACAATTGAATGATCTATAGTGTAAAGTAATTTCTTTTTCTAGTGCTATATTAATGAATGCTGCTTTTGCTCATTAGGAAGTAAATGCACTGTGAGACTGTTGCCAGTATACCCAGTGTTAAAAGAATTTTCTGCGAGAGATACTGAAGTGAACACTTACTATAACATGCTCCAAATTGTTGTGTGCAATAAAGAATTTTTTTCTCAGTGACGGGTTTCATCAGAGTATGATGCCATAAGACACTATACATTGCTGATATGGGGTGGCTGGTGAGCCTCAGCGATAAAGATAGCCTTACAGTAGGTGCAGCAGCAATGGATAGGTAGCTGTGGAGAGGCCAGTGGTTCCTGAAGAGCGGCAGCAGCAGCAGCATTTTTAGAAGTTGCGGAGTGCAACAGTTTAAATGATTGCCAGATCTGGCATTGTAATATTAGCCAACAGGACTTGCTGTGATGAAAGCAAGAGGAAACTACAAGACATGCAGCTCTACTGTACAGCTTAACGATGTCAGCATCCTCTTGGGTGAAATATTCCAGAGATAAAGGAGTCCCATTCGTATCCCATTCGTATCTCCAGGGAGGAACTACTCTGGAGGATGTAGTCATCGGGCAAAATGCAACTGCCTGCCATTCTACAGTTTTAGTGTGGAATGTTAGATCCCATAATTTGGTAGCTTGGTTAGAGAATTTAAAAATGAAAATAATAGGTTGAAATATATTAAAAACAAAGATTCTAAGACTTAACAAGCGGGAAAGCGCCGGCAGACAGGCACAATGAACAAAACACACAAACACACACACAGAATTACTAGCTTTCGCAACCGATGGTTGCTTCTTCAGGAAAGAGGGAAGGAGAGGGAAAGACGAAAGGATGTGGGTTTTAAGAGAGAGGGTAAGGAGTCATTCCAATCACGGGAGCGGAAAGACTTCCCTTGGGGGGGAAAAAGGACAGGTGTACACTCGCGCGCGCGCGCACACACACACACACACACACACACACACACACACACACACACACACCCATCCGCACATACACAGACACAAGCGATTTACATACAGTGGAAGTCAGTGGTGACATCAGTACACATTCACAAAAACAAAATCAAATAGGGGTATTGCAGAATGCATCTAATATTGGATAAGAAAATAGAATCCAGGTAATCCAGTATGAACAGCATAGTGAATGCATTATCATAGGAGGATAAAGTCAGCAGTCATTTCAGTAGTGCAGGTTTGTATGCCAACTATCTTTGCGACTGGTGAGATTAAAAGAACGTATGTTTACTTAAAGAATACTACTCATTTAGTTAAGGAAGACAAAAATTAAATTGTGGTGGGTGACTGAAATTTGGTAGTAGGAAAAAAAGAGAGGAGAAATAGAAGGAGAACATGGACTCGAGGAAAGGAGTGAAAGAGGTAGCAAGATGACAGATTTTGCACAGAGCTCAATTTAATCAGTGCTAGTACTTGGTTTAAGAATAATTAAGGAAGGTTCCTGACTTCAGCATATCCATTTATGATACACCCTTGGAACAAGTGGACAATTTCCTCTACCTGGGAAGCATACTGCCATCTAACTGCTCATCTGGAAAAAATGTGGAGAATAGATTACGTGTTGCCCATGTAGCATTTGGACGACTTACAAATCGTGTCTTCCTGAATAAAGACTTAACACTGTACACCAGACTGATTGTGTACAAAGCTGTAGTCATTTCCACCCTGCTATATGGTTGCAAAACCTGGAGGTTATATCGCTGCGATCTGAAGAAACTAGAACGCTTCAACCAACACAAGCTAAGATATATCATGAACCTGAAATGGGATGACTTCATATCCAACACGGCTGTTCGAGAGAAAGCAAAAAGGCATAGCATGGAAGGTCTTATCATTGGGCATCAACTCAGATGGGTCGGACGTGTCCAGCGGATGAAAAATGACAGACTTCCACACCAAAAGCTGTACAGCAAAGTGAGCACAGGTAAAAGGCCATGAGGTGCCTCTCTCAAATGTTATAAGGATCAGTACAAGAAAAATCTGGGAAACTTGAACATCGATCCGAGTAACTGGTCCACAATAGCAGAAGACCGAAGTCGCTGGCGCTCAGTTACTTAATAGGTAAAAAGACAATTCATAGTAGAAATCCTTGGATAATCACAACAGATATTGAGTTTGACAAAAGGAATAAACATATGAAGGGTGTTCAGTAAGTAATGCAAAAGATTTTTTTTCTTGGCCAGGTTCTGTTGAAAGATTGTGTAATTTGTTTGAGGACATCATGGAATACTCCCACTTCAGCCCCTATACTTCCATGAAGTTCTGAAACGTGATGGCACTATACATAGCCTTCAAAATGGCATGTGTAAATGAGGTGAGTTCCAAGCAGACATCTGTCATTGTGTTTCTTTTGGAAAACCAGGGCATCTCGGGTATTAATAGATGCTTGCAGAATGTCCACCCTCACTGTTCAACTGGACATATCTATCGGTAATACTGGCGCGCGCGCACACAGACACACACACACACACACACACACACACACACACACACACACACACACACACGCACATTGGGGTACTCAAAGGTGTGTGCCCACTTTGTTCCTCACCACCTAACAGGAGACCATAAAGAGCAACAACAGACCATCTGTGCACAATTGCTTGCGCATTATGAGGCCTCTCATGACAGTTTTTTTATTGAATGTCATCTCAGGTGATGAAACGTGGGTTCATTAATTCAAACCAAACAAAATGGCAATTCATGGAGTGGCATGACCCCACCTCTCTTGAAAGAAATTTCAAAGCCTCACCCTCAGCCAGTAAAGTTATGACAATGGTGTTCTGTGGATTCTGAAGGGGTTATTCTGTTTGATGTCCTCCTCCACAGTGCATCAATCAACTCTGAAGTGTATTGTGCTACCCCCAGGAATTTAAAGAAATGACTTCAGCATCCGGAATGAAATTTTCACTCTGCAGCGGAGTGTGTACTGGTATAAAATTTCCTGTCAGATGAAAACTGTGTAGCAGACCAAGACTCGAATTCGGGACCTTTACCTTTCACGGGCAAGTGCTCTCCCAACTGAGTTACCCAAGCATGACTCACAACCCATCCTCAAAATTTTACTTCAGCCAGTATCGTCTCCTACCTTCCAAACTTCACATAAGTTCTCCCGTGAAACTTGCAGGACTAGCACATCTGGAAGAAAGGTTATTGTGGAGACATGGATTCCTCCAGAAGTGCTAGTCCTGAAGGTTTGGCAGGAGAACTGTGAAGTTTGGTACTAGGGGAAGTAAAATTGTGAGGATGGTGGTGAGTTGTGCTTGGGTAGCTCAATTGGTAGAGCACTTGCCTGTGAAAGGCAAAGATCCAAAGTTTTAGTCTTGGTCTGGCACACAGTTTTAATCTGCCAGGAATTTTTTGACTTCAGCATGTTTGTAACCACAAAAATAGAAAAAAAAGTCTCCTTCTCCATGACAGCACAAGGCCTTAAAAGTCTGCACACCTGAGAGAAACTGACAAACTTCATCGTACTGTTCTTCCTCATCCACCCTACAGTGTGGATCTCTTACTTTCAGACTTCCATGTCATTCACTGTTAAGGTGGGCTAAGGCTATTGCGTTGAACAAGAGTGTTGAAAATAGGGTTTTTTTAGCCAGAAGGACGGGAAATATGTGGGTCATTGCAAACGTCATGATAACTATTGTTTTGTCGTGATAACGGTAAGGAATTAAAAGATTGTGAAATATGCAAATGGAAGGTTAGTTCATGTGTTAACATTATATGCAGAACAATGGCAGAACTTAATGCACCGTCCTAAAGATAGAGAACAAGAAAAAAGACGAAAAAAGTTTGTCATTGGTTAAGTGTTTTACTGTCAATTGCAACAGTACACAATAGTACATTATAAACTATGCACATCCCATGGCATCAGGAGTCTCCCAAAGAATCCACAGTAACATGATGTGACAGTAGATGCTAGTCCTTTCCAGGAGAATGAAGTGTGAAGAGAGACCAAAGTGTGAGTTGAGCAGTCATTCAGGATAGATGTTACACAACTTGAACAGCACTCTTATGTTAAGACTGCAGTTCACTGTGGAAGAAATGGGTGACAATGCCACGAGGAGCTTGTGGAAATGGTAGAAAATACTGTTCTACCGTACTGAAAGATTGCTTGGTGGATGGATGCATTCAGAGGTGGCAGAGCTGCAATGGCTGGTATGCACTGATCCGGGTGGCCTTTTAGTGTGCATACAGACTGTGCTCATACCCAGATTGTCTAATGTTTGGAGAACAATTGAAGATGAACGCTGCAGCAATTATGTGCATACTGGTACTGAGAAGACTTGGGGTGTGTTTTCATGGTATTCCCTGGGGGTGATCTCGTTATTCTGGAAGGCACAGTGGATCAACACAAGTATGCATCTATTCTTGAGGACCATGTCCACACCCGCATTGCAGTTTGTTTTTCCTCCGCACAATGGCATCTATCAGCAGGGCAGTGCAACGTGTCGCACAACTTAGTGTACGTGCGTGGTTCGAAGGGCACCAGGATGAGTATACCATACTCTCCTGGCCATCAAATTCCCTAGATCAAAACCCAATCAAGAATCTGTGGGACTGTCTCGAGTGGGTAGTTCGCGAGATTTATCTTCACCCGAGAAACCTAATGCAGCTGGTCACTGCACTGGAGTCGGCATGGCTCCACATCCCTGTTGGTACCTTCCAGAACTCGTATTACCAAGCGAGGTAGCACACTGGTCAGCACAGTAGACTCGTATTTTGGAGGATGACGATTCAAACCTGTGTCCAGCCATCCTGAATCAGATTTTTCCGTGATTTCCCTAAATTGCTTCAGGCAAATGGCGGGATGGTTTCTTTGAAAGGGCATGGCTGTCTTCGTACCCCATCCTTCCCTAATCCAACGGGACCAATGGTCTCACTGTTTGTTTGCCTCCCCGAAATCAACCAACCTATCAACCGATACCCTATTGACTCTCTCTGTCTCTCTGCACGTTTCGCAGCAGTCTGCACATCAAAAGGAGGTTATTGAGGATGTTGATAGGTTGTGACATTAAAATGAATGGACAGTGAAGAAGAAACTATCCTGACAATTGTCTGAAGTAATTTCGGGAAACCACGGAAAATGTTAATATGGTTGCCAGATTCAGGAGTACAGCCTCCATCCTCTCACATACAAGATAAGTCTATTAAGAACAGCACAATCTTGTTCGATTTATTGCTACTGTACAATAGTGTATTCTTTACACATTCATGCAATTTAAAATGCTAGTGCTTAACACTGTTCATTTCTCAGCACGTCACTTCATATGCCAATGGCCTTGCCGCTGTGGCAACACTGGTTCCCGTCAGATCATCGAAGTTAAACGCTGTTGAAGAAAGTCTACATGATTTTATATGTTTAGCTGCACATGCGTAAAAGTTCTGCAAAGTGGGCACCTCTTGCACTAAGTGGAGTGAAAAACTGGACATGTTACAAAAACTAGTCATGTGCATCTGGTGCATTATGAGTAGAGGGAGACAATATGCTTGAGTGAATTGTCACCATAGATGAATTTTGGGCCAGAGCCTATTAGCCAGAACTGAAAAACCAGTCCTCATAATAGTGTCGTGCAGGTTCACCATGCAGTCAGAAATTCTGACACAATCCCTTTCCTGTCAAGTTAATGGTCATCATAGCCTATGACATGAGAGAAGTGATTTTGTGCCATTTGGTCCCATATGGACAAACTGTTAATGCACTGCACTACTGTCGCACTTGCCTGCAACACCATCTACACAATGCTACAGGACAATGCAAGAACCTGTAAGGCAGCATATTATGTGCAGAATCTGCTTGTGCACTGGGGATGAGAAGTTCTGGAGCATCCCACATTGCAATTTTGACATCATACTGAAACTCAAAGAACCATTGTGTGGAACGCACTTTCAAACACGTGACGACATTGCCAAAGCAGTGACACATAACATTCGACGATTCGCTCATGGCGAGACCATAAGTATTTGGCATCTTACACAGCATTGGCAGTGTATGATGGTTTCATTGGGAGACTATTTGCGGGTGCTCTTTAAATGTCAAAGGTCTGTGTTTTTGCCCAGTATTGTTGTGTAATGTTGAAACTGACAGTAAAACATATTTGAAATTAGAAAAATTGTTTAGTTTTTCCTTATGCTATATGCTTATAACTGTGTGGTATCTTGTTACATGTAGTGTTTATATATGAATTAATCTTCTATTTGCATATTTCTGAATGTTTTAATTCATTACCATTTTCAAGGAAAAAAAAATAGTTGCCATGACTTGATCAGATACTCTCGTAAAATGGTTTATTGGAATCCTGAATAAAGCCAACCCTCCTTCAGAAAAAAGTGTTGTATTACTTTTTGAATGCCCCTCGTAAAAATTGAGCAAATGAAGAGGCAAAAGGAAATATAGGTAGAAGCATATAAAATTGAGACTGTGCAAAATGACCAAGCAGAAATGATTAGAGCACAATACAAGGATGAAGGAGCATTCATAATTAGGAAAAGATAGATGCTACCTTAGCAAAATTAGAAGGACGTTTGGAGAAAAGAAAAGAGTTGTATAAATATCAAGAGCTCAGATGCCAAGCCACTAATGAAGTAAACAAGGGAAAGTCGAAAGGTGGAGGAAATACATAGAGGATGTGTATAAGGTAAACAAACTTCAGGACAGAAGATAAGAAAGCAGATGAAAACAAGATATGAGATGGGGTACTACAAGAATAATTTGACAGAGCACTGAAAGACCTAAGAGAAGACAGGGCTCCTGGAGTAGATGCCATTCCCTCAGAATTATTGAGAGCCATGGGAGAGGCAGCCATGACAAAATTGCTCTACCTGGCAAGTGCAAGATAAATGTGGCAAGCAAAATGTACTCAGATTTCAGGAAGAATGTAATAATTCCAATTTCAAAGAAAGCAGACAGTGACAGGTATGAATACTGAGGACGAATGACAAATATTGACACACATTATTTAAAGAAAAATGGAAAAAAAAAACAGGTAAAAATCGATCTCAGGGAAGATCAGTTTGGGTTCTGGACACTTGCAGAAACACACAAGGCAATACTGGTCTCAAGATGTATTCTAAAATGTAGCTTGAAGAAATGCAAACCTACATTTATAGCATTTGCAGATACTTTTGACAGTGTTGCTTGGACTACACTCTTCAAAATACTGGTGGCAGCACCTATAAAATACAGAGAGTGAAGAGTTATTTACACTTGGGTGTCAATGGGGATGAAATGATGAGGATTAGGACAACACACCAGCCAGTCCCTGAGCAGAGAAAATATTCGACAGAGCCGGGAATCGAACCCGGGCCCTTTGGATTGACAGTCTGTCGTGCTGACCACTCAGCTACCGGGAGCAGACAAAGAGGAATTCATTAATATTTAATATCATTTTCTGAAGATATTTGTGTGGAGTGTAGCCTTGTGTGGAATTGAAACATGAACAATAAAAAAAATTAAGAGAAGAAGAAAAGAGAAGCTTTCGAAATGGGGTATTATATGAGCATGCTGAAGATTAGGTGTGTACATCATGTAACAGATGAGAGTGCACTGAATGAAATTGAGGAAATTTTAAACTAATGGCACAACTTGACTAAAAGAAAGGATTGGGTGATAGGACACATCATGAGGCATCAAGGAGTTGAATTAGGTGGTGGTGGTGATTATTATGAAATGAAATGATGAGGACAACACAAACACTCAGTCCCCAGGTAGAGAAAATCCCCAACTGCCCAACTGGGCCAGGAATTGAACCCAGGACCCCATGATCCAGAGGCAGCAATTTTTTAAGAAAGTATGTGTGTGTGTGTGTGTGTGTGTGTGTGTGTGTGTGTGTGTGTGTGTGTGTGTGTGTAAGGGGGGGGGGGGAGCACTAAAATGGTAAGAGACGCAAAGGCTTGAATAAAGGTTCAAACCTATGTAGGATGTAGTTGTCGTGCAGAGATGAAGAGGCTTACATGGACAGACTAGTATTGAGAGATGCATTAAACAAGTCTTCAGACTGAGCTCAACAAGAAGAAGACATTAATGAATGAAACAGAAAAGGCAAATGATGATTTTGCATTTTCATCTCTTAAATGCACTATTATCTGTAATTCAGAAATTGAAGGGCTCAGGCGCTTAACAAAATCTGTAAGATGGGACGTCCAGTCCATGTTCTCAATTTAAACATCAAAGAATTCGAGAGCATTCTGTTTCTTTTATTGATTTACTCAGATGCATTATTTCTAAAGGTGAGGTCAGCTCTTGTGCGGGACAGAATTGCATGTGTTGTGTTTTGTCTAAGTTGAGTGGTAGTCCATTTACAGAGAAGCAATTATTAATTTTCAAGAAAATTTGGTTTGCATTTTCAAGTGGTGTAGATTCTCCATTGACTGTTTTATGATACTTGCATTGTCAGCAGAGAGAACCACTGTTCCTTTTTGGATATAATGATACTGGTGGCAGTTAACTTACACTGATCAGCCAGAACGTTACGACCACCTACCTGATAGCCAGTACGTTCACCTTTGGCATGGAAAACAGTGGAGACGCATCGTGGTATGGAAGCATTTACGCCTTAGTAGGTCGCGGGATGGAGTTGACACCACATCTGCACAGAAGTCACTTAATTTCCGTAAATTCCGGTGTGGGGGCGATGAGGTCTGATGCCACGTTCAGTCACATCTCAGATGTGTTTGATTTGGTTCACACCTGACAAGATGTGGGACCTGCACTTCAATTGGAACTCGCCATTGTCCTTCTCTAACCACTCCATCACATTCCTGGCCTTGTGACACGGCACATTACCTTACTGAAAAATTTCACTGCTATTGGGAAACACGATTGTCATGAAGAGGTCTATGTGGTCTACAATCAGTGTACAGTACCTATCACCATGTCTTGCACAAGCTGCTCTAGATCCATGGATGTCTACATGAGTGTTCTCCAGTGTGCAATGGAACTGCCGCCAACTTGTCTCCATCCCACAATAGATGTGTGAAGGAGTTGTTCCCCTGGAAGATGGTGGATTTGCGATCTCCCGTCGGCATGATGAAGATGGTATTGGAATTCAACAGACCATGCAGTGCTCTGCCACTGTGCCGACAGTCATGGTTGTCGATGTTGTGACATTAACGTTCATGATCTGTCAGTTGCGGAGGGCCGGTATTAGGAGTGTTTGATACTTTGTTGCCAAAAAACAAAGAGTAACAGCAAGTTGTTGCTTCACATAATTGCTTTTCTAAGCTTTGTGTTGCTTTTGAAGCAACTGATCCTGTAATGTTCATTAGAATTTCAAAACTGCACAGTATCATCTTAGTGAAATTGCAAAAACTAGAAGTGTCTTCCAAATTCAACTCACAAGCATGTCATTCTCACCACTCTATATTAATAGTAAACTTTCTGTTCTTTAAAGATTCAAACTTCCGTGTATCAGACAGCTTCAGATATCTGATTACTTTACAAATGAGTTAATACATTAAATGTTCTCATTGTGGTCTTCAGTCCTGAGACTGGTTTGATGCAGCGCTGCATGCTACTCTATCCTGTGTAAGCTTCTTCATCTCCCAGTACCTACTGCAACCTACATCCTTTTGAATCTGCTTAGTGTATTCATCTCTTGGTCTCCCTCTAAGATTTTTACCCTCCACACTGCCCTCCAGTACTAAATTGGTGATCCCTTGATGCCTCAGAACATGTCCTACCAACCGATCCCTTCTTCTTGTCAAGTTATGCCACAAACTTCTCTTCACCCCAATCATATTCAATACTTCCTCATTAGTTATGTGATCTACCCATCTAATATGCAGCATTCTTTTGTAGCCCCACCTTTCGAAGCTTCTATTCTCTTCTTGTCCAAACTATTTATCATCCATGATTCACTTCCTTACATGGCTACACTCCATACAAATACTTTCAGAAATGACTTCCTGAGACTTAAATGTATACTCGATGTTAACAAACTTCTCTTCTTCAGAAACGCTTTCCTTGCCATTGCCAGTCTACATTTTATATCCTCTCTACTTCGACCATCATTAGTTATTTTGCTCCCCAAATAGCAAAACTCCTTTACTACTTAAAGTGTCTTATTTCCTATTCTAATTCCCTCAGCATCACCCGACCTAATTCGACTACATTCCATTATCCTCGTTTTGCTTTTGTTAATGTTCATCTTATATCCTCCTTTCAAGACACTGTCCATTCCGTTCAACTGCTCTTCCAAGTCCTTTGCCGTCTCTGACAGAATTACAATGTCATCGGCAAACCTCAAAGTTTTTATTTCTTCTCCATGGATTTTAATACCTACTCCGAATTTTTCTTTTGTTTCCTTCACTGCTTGCTCAATATACAGATTGAATAACATTGGGGACAGGCTACAACCCTGTCTCACTCGCTTCCCAACCGCTGCTTCCCTTTCATGCCCCTCGACTCTTATAACTGCCATCTGGTTTCTGTACAAATTGTAAATAGCTTTTTGCTCCCTGTATTTTACCCCTGCCACCTTCAGTATTCCAGTCAACATTGTCAAAAGCTTTAAAAGCTTTCTCTAAGTCTACAAATGCTAGAAACATAGGTTTGCCTTTCCTTAATCTAGCTTCTAAGATAAATTGTAGGGTCAGTGTTGCCTCATGTGTTCCAATATTTCTACGGAATCCAAACTGATCGTCCCCAAGGCCAGCTTCTACTAGTTTTTCCATTCGTCTGTAAAGAATTCGCGTTAGTATTTTGCAGCTGTGACTTATTAAACTGATGGTTCGGTAATTTTCACATCTGTCAGCACCTGCTTTCTTTGGGATTGGAATATTTATATTCTTCTTGAAGTCTGAGGGTATTTCGCCTGTCTCATACATCTTGCTCACCAGATGGTAGAGTTTTGTCAGGACTGGCTCTCCCAAGGCTGTCAATAGTTCTAATGGAATGTTGTCTACTCCCGGGGCCTTGTTTCGACACAGGTTTTACAGTGCTCTGTCAAACTCTTCACGCAGTATCATATCTCCCATTTCATCTTCATCTACATCCTCTTCCATTTCCATAATATTGTCCTCAAGTACATCACCCTTGTATAGACCCTCTATATACTCCTTCCACCTTTCTGCTTTCCCTTCTTTGCTTAGAACTGGGTTTCCATCTGAGCTCTTGATATTCATACAAGTGGTTCTCTTATCTCCAAAGGTCTCTTTAATTTTCCTGTAGGTTGTATCCATCTTACCCCTAGTGAGATAAGCCTCTACATTCTTACATTTGTCCTCTAGCCATCCCTGCTTAGCCATTTTGCACTTCCTGTTGATTTTTGGACGTTTGTATTCCTTTTTGCCTGCTTCATTTACTGCATTTTTATATTTTCTCCTTTCATCAATGAAATTCAATATTTCTTCTGTTACCCGTGGAGTTCTACTAGACCTCATCTTTTTACCTACTTGATCCTCTGCTGCCTTCACTACTTCATCCCTCAAAGCTACCGATTCCTCTTCTACTGTATTTCTTTCCCCCATTCCTGTTAATTGCTCCCTTATGCTCTCCCTGAAACTCTGTACAACCTCTGGTTTAGTCAGTTTATCCAGGTCCCATCTCCTTAAATTCCCACCTTTTTGCAGTTTCTTCAGTTTTAATACATTACGTATTTGGAATTAATGTGTAAGCAAGAATACGTTACAAGTGAGTTAATATGTTACATATTTGACATTAATGTATAAGCAAGAACAAGTTCGGGAAAAGTTTGAAATCCCACTTTAAAGCTCCTCGAAAATCACTAAGTGTTGCCATTATGAAACGATGGATGAATATAGTTAAGTAAATTTTGTCGTATTTTAATCCAAAGCAATTTTTCCTGCATCTAAATCCCTATGAAGTAATATCTTCTAAACCGTATATCACACATTGATATGCTGTTGTGCAGATACATTCAGTGGGATATGTGGATACTGTCTGCAGGCAGTTTTGCGAATAGTGTCAGTAGTAAAGAAGCAATAAATTAAAATGTCATGCCTGATGCTGAAGTTTTACTGCATGAACAGTGAAAATTTGGTAAGTAAAAACATTTTTCCCTTCATCATGTCAGGGAGAAAAAGTTTTCTAAAAATTTGAAATTAGTGTAATTTTTGTTTGAAGCTGCTAAGTGCTCTCATTCCACTGACCATCAGTAAATCTTATTCTTCGTCTGCGTATTTCATAGAGTGTTATCAGCACTGCACCACAGATCATTAATTCTTCCTCTTCACTTATTATAACACAGCTCTTGATGCAAATACATAACACAAAACATTTGCTGCCATTTCAGCATAGCAGCTGATGTGAATACATATGCAGAAATTTTTGTCGCTAGTTTAGACAGGACTGCGAACAATGAACATTGTTGCCAACATGGTGCTGACTTTTGTGGAACAATTTTGCAGAAACATTGTTGTGAACAGAAACATGTTTTTAAACTAAATGTAAATGCCGCTTGAGGTGGACAGGTTGTCATGTCCATCCAGTCATATGTTGCGTCATTTTGGTGCTAGTGATTCCTATATAGAAAGCCATGTGGTGAACCGGTCTCAGCTGATGAACAAAATGGGTAGGAGATCCACCAAGAATGCAGAGAAATATAAGTTACATATTTACAAGCAGATGCAGGCCCTACAGGCTACTTATGTTATATATGCTATTAGCCAGTTGTAGCTCTTCCTTTTGTACTTGCATTGTTAATTACAGGAATTACTTATAGATTGCTCTGTTTTATATGGTGGTGTTTTGTAGCGCCACAGAAGGCAGCAGTTATTGGAAGAGACTGACTCACAGTTTGAAATATGTTGTTCTGTCTGTCCTTGGGTGTAAAATCGCATCCACACACCGTAATAAAAGTCATTTGTGTCCAAATGTATGAATCATTGCCAGTTGACATTAACTGCATGAGTGTTACTGTGTATAGTGTTTGACATCATCATTGTTCTAATTTCAGATGGAGCAGTAAGCAAGTTGAGCACATTTTCAAGTGGTCCTGTACATGCTAGCAGCAAAAGCAATCTTGTGCAGCTTAGGAGGCCAACCAATCGTAAAGGCAAACAGGCTCCTGCACCACCAAAACGTACCAGGTATCTATCCATACTGTTTAAAAAGTTTGGCTGTCACATTGCCAATAGTCATTTGTGAATATTAATTTTCATTTATCAGGATTAAATATAGATATTTGTTTTAACTCATACTGTTAGAGTTGTAGAACAAAATTTTAAAATGATAATCAAACAAGAACAGTAAATCACCCTACTTTCTATGTAATATTACAGATGGATACAAAGAAAAATGATAGGGTATCTATTTGTGTCTCATTTGAGCCTAGGTTCTGATGGGTCTCTCTTACACTTACTTAGACAGTAATCCCATTTATCCAGATTTTTCACCTGGTTTACCATATTGAAGGTTCTCTGCCTCCAAAAGCTTGCACTTGTCAATTCTTATACTTCTTTTTCTGCTGTCACTCTATAGCTAAAGTTATTATCTTCTTTTGATGGCAGTATAATAATTTTGAAGAGAATGTAGCAATTCCTCATATAAATCTTATTATAAAGTAACATAATTAGAATTAGAAGCAGGTGGCTCATCACCTTTAATTGTCGAAACATTTTAATTCTTTCTAAAACAATTTTTCGATGGTAGACAGTAAAATGATAAATGATACTAGTAATCTAGTATGTACCGGTAATGTAAATGGAAGTAACTAAGTTAACAGAATCAACACAGAATAGCAGATGAATCATAAGCTTATAGAAGTAGAGTTCATTTATCAAGAGTGGCATTCACTGTGAGATGATTTAGAAAAACCTCTGGGAATATTTGAGGTCATTTATTTGTTAGAACTCAGAAGTAATATGGCTGTGTAACTCCTGAGATGAATTATAGTGGTGTGGACATAAAAATGCAGGTGTGTAATAAGTTTTAGGGAGAGAGAGAAGGGAGGGGAGAGGGAGGGGGTGGGGGTTACAGGAAGTACACTTAACTGCATCACCAGTTTGTTGTCATATACAGTGTTTCTATTCAGGACTCTCTTTCAAAATTTTATATAAATGAATTAGAAAAGTTCTGGCAGAATGTAAATAATTTAGAAGTAAAGGAGACCATTCACAGAATAGCAGAAGCATTGAGTCATTGACAAGCGCACACAAAAGAATTAGTACTTGGCCACAAAGGTGCGCACATTCATCACACACACACACACACACACACACACACACACCTGTGACTCTACACCCTACATTATTGCACTGGCTGGACACATGATGCCTACGTTCGTTGCGCTTCAGCTGGTGGGCTAGGGTGGGGTGGCAGTTGTGTCAGGTGAGGTGGGTATAGAGGGAGAGAAGGGGGAGAGAGGCAGGGAGAAGGGTTGGGGTGGGTGGTTAGTAACTTGGAGGTGAGGTAGCAAGTTGACTGGTTAGGATTGAGGAAGGAAAGGGAGGTAGATGCACAGGCTAGGCATGTTACTAACGAATAGTAGACCTGTTGAGGTATGGTGCACAATCAAGGTGACATGGTGTGGTGTGGATTGGGAGGAGTTGACCAGATGGAGAAAGGGGAAGATACTGGCTGAAAGAGTGGAGACTGTGGGTTAGTGGAGATTGAGGTCAGGAGGGTTGCAGTAGTGAAGGACATGTTGCGAGGATAACTCCCATGTTCGTAGCTCAGAAAAGTGGTGATGGAAGAAAGGATACAGATGGACCACATTGTAAAGCAACCATTGAATTTGAGTGTGTTGTGCTCAGCTGCAGGTTGTGCCATTGGGTAGTCAACTTTGTTCTTGGCCACGACTTGGCAGTGTTCATTCATTGAGATGGACACCTGGTTGGTTGTCATACAGACATAAAAATCTATACAGTGTTTGCAGCAGAGTTGGTATATGACATGGAAGGTTTCAGAGGTGCCCCAGATCTGGTGCGATAGTAAAAGCCTGTTACAGGACTGAAGTAGGAATTGCTGGGTGGGTGGATTAGAGAGATCATACATTTGGGTCTTCTACAGGGATATTACCGCTGTGGCAAGGGCTGGGAGTGGGAGTTGCACAGAGATGAACCAGGGTGTGCGTGAGCATGGAATAGTGTGTGTGTGTGTGTGTGTGTGTGTGTGTGTGTGTGTGTGCATATTTTTTTGCTCTAACTTGATAAAGAATTTGTTCTGAAAGCTAGCAAGTTTTCTTTCTCCTTTATGTGGCCCTGTCGACTCCTAAATTATGTATGTGAATGGAACATTATTGCTTTCACTTGTCATGTAACCCCTGGTGCATGTCCCTTGCCACTCTTAATGAATACTACTGTGGCATAATGGCCAACACCATACAGGCAGTATTATAAAAAAATCAATGCTAAATGTTGAATTCATGGCAGACGGATACTCCAGTACTGCAGTATTGTCTTGTGTGGCACTTTTTACACTGCCTCTTACTAATGAGTCTGTTGCCACCGTACTTAAATTTCGTCTTCTTCGTGGTATCTCTCCTACATCTTTTTCTCTCTCTTACCTGGCTTATAGTTTCTGACAGAAGAACTTGTCAAAATTAATAGTCTACATCCTGTCAGAATATTTCTGTACTGGTCTTTTCTGATTGCGAAATATGCCATTTTATCTATTTGTGTGTGCTGTAAAATGAAACTTTTATTTGCAATTCATACAACTTTTAGTCTTACATCGTTTTAAGAAATGGCATAGGGAAGACATCTAAAGAAAAATATTTTTGTTTATGGATTTCCGTTATAAACTATGAATTCTGTTTTATCTTACAATAGTCATTAATTGTTAAGCAACTAAACATAATAGACAAATATAATTATTTTTAGTACTGAAGATATATTTTAAAAACTTGTTCTAATATGTCATTGATAACATTATTATATAAGTCTTTATTGATTATTAATGTATTAAGAGAGTTTATATTTACAGGCTTGCATTGACCCCTCGTAGTCTGCTCTCTTCTTGCAGTTCCTTCCGTGACAGCACCTATGTTGACCATGACCCATTGCAGCCTCCAGATCAGCAAGACGAGACAACCTCTGATTTAAATGGTATTGATAAGATATTTGAAGGTATCCATTCTGCAAACTTTCTGCCTGCCTGCAGTGGACGTGCTGCTTTGAGTGTGCCTGCATTTTTTATATCTTCTGCATTTTTTATATCTTCTGCATTTTTATATTTGTAGCTGCATCTGAATGAAGTATATTGTTGCTCTGAGTGAAAATTATTCAGACTTAATATTTTGAGCTGTCTGTTCGAAGCAACTTCAACTTAAATTGAATTAGACATATCGTATTTAGTTTGCTTACCTGCCAAATTATTTTAAAGTTATATCATTTTCATTTTTCGTGTCACAGAGTACGTGTCTGTCATCCTGAAGGTAGTTTTGATAAAGACAACAGACAGAAAGCTAATATCTTAAAGTATATAATATTAGGAACTGATAGTGGATTCAAGCATAAATTTGAAAGTAAAGAAATCTTCAATAGGTGCACATAAGAAAGATACAAGAGACTCCCCAGAAGAAGCAGGATTTATTACGACAATTAGGAACACTAGGTGCCTAGAAGTCTAAAATTAATCAACGGCAAACTCATATAGACTATAATTACCATATGTTTCTAGCATTTTTCTGGATGGGTAGAATATTCCGCCATCTTTTGAAGCTGCATATGAGATAGTATTATTTCTTCTTCTGATATTTCAACTGATGTCCATACATCCTTCTTCAAGGTGAGCTGCTGACAGAATTTAAACTAGTTGACACAATACTGTGGAATAGATATGGATGCATAAGAGAGGATACGGTTAGAAACAAGAGCATGAGGCATAGCTAAAACTATGCATCTAAGAGTAAAACATATCAAATGCAGAGTCAGTGTCTCCATAGTACTTGCAAATCATGTGACTTATTATTAAAATGGATGGCACGTGTTGGAATGCCAGACAGCAAGGGCTCAGAACAATAATTTCTCTGACAAGGAAAGTGCCTACCTCCAACACTCAGAACTGCATAAAATGTGCTTAGAATATAAATTACTCAACTCAAAAACAGTGGTATGAATCATTCGCACACAACATTGTCTTACCATGAGAGACATTTGGAAAGTATAGATTGCTACTCACCACACAGAGGAGACATTGAGTCACAGACATACACAATGAAAATGACTGCTAAAATATTGAATATCTCTCTCTCTCTCTCTCTCTCTCTCTCTCTCTCTCTCTCTCTCTCTCTCTCTCTCGTGTGTGTGTGTGTGTGTGTGTGTGTGTGTGTGTGTGTGTGTGTGTGTGTGTGTGTGTGTGCGTGAGTGTCCGTCCGTCCGTCCTACTGTCCTACTTTGGAAGGAGGACTTTGTCTGAAAGCTAAAACTTGTAGCAGTCTCTCTCATTGTGCCTGTCTGCAACTTGATACCTCATGTATGTGATGGGTAGCAATCTATCCTTTCCCATCGTGACATTCCATTGTTTGTTTCACAAAAGACATTGGAATGGTCACCCATTCAAGGTCTGAGAGAGGAACTTTGGTAACATGAAGAAACAAAATACAGACATAACGAAAAACACACGTGTTTCAATGTTGTGACTTACCACTATCTTCCCCTCTGCTTAAAATAATTATTCCATCTTAATAACAAACATTTTCTACTTTCCTCTTAATGTAGGACAGCTATTCAATCTTGGAAGTGCAGGAGGTTTTTTTTTTTATGGAAGTGGTAAAAGCAATATGGAGCACCACAATGCACATCTGAGTAAAACCATTCTTTCACATTTTATATCACTTTCGAATTCAAGCAGTCTGATATCAAATGTCACACTAATTAGTTTTCCAAATGATATTGGTATGTCAATTTTCAAATTATATTGGTATGTCAATGCCCTAACTCCGTTTTTTGCCATTCATATTGTATGATATGCTTGCACTTTGGTCAGGAAAGTTGATTGTATAGCACAGAGTGAAATCTGATAATGAAACTATTAGTTGTGTTTTCTGACATTTTAGTCTTACAAAATCTGCAGTAATCCTCACATACAGCTTACATTGTGTAAAGAAATACACATCAAGAGGTTGGCAATATTTTATTATCTTTGGTGTGTTGTTGATCCTATCACATGGATATTTTGCTTGTTTATGTTGTCAAAGTCCCTGTTGTAGACCTTCTATGTTTCTCATGGTAAGATGCATGGTTTTGCATGTGAATGGCTCATACCACTCATAGCACATTTTCGTGCAGTTCAGAACATGTTTCATGATTTGTTCAGCTTAAGTCCCTCTCTTGGTTCAGTAAGTGGTCTGCTAATTTTCATTGGTCATTGCATGGATTACAGGAAAGTCAAGATACTGGTCACAGCATTATACTGTTGATATTCAGTGGTCAAGGAAGCTGTGGAATTAAAATTAGCAGACAACCTGCTCAACTGAGATAATGGTTTCCCGCCCAACAAATTAAGGAAACCACTCATTTCACATAGGTGTTCTGTGTCTTCTCTGTATGGCATTCTAACACATGCCCTCCGTTTTAACAATCAACCACATAAATTGTGAGCGCTGTGGAGAAGTTGACCTTGCATTTCCTATATTGTACCCTTAGGTGCATAGTTTTATTCTTGTTGCTTACTCTGTTGCCTATGATGCGTATGAATGGACTCCAAAATATTGTGTCAGGTGGTTTGCATTCTGTTAGCGACTCACCTTGAAGGTGGATAAGGTTACCACCTGAAATATCAGAAGAAGAAATAATACTATTCTGGGTTCCCAGACACATGCTCGAGAAATGATGGATAATTACCATAGTTGGTGTACTTGGATTGACAAGAGGATGTTTTTATTAGCTGCCAGATGAGACAAATCAATGATAGTCATTCAAATATACCCGGAACCTGACAGCACAGAAATATCTCAACCATACAGTACTAATAGAGGCAGAATTTAATCAACCTAGTAATAATGGATGCATTAAGAAAAAGCTGCTGTGACCAACTAGTCCAACAGCCCATTTTCTAGAGAGATGGTTTAGATGTATCGGCTACAAACAGATCTTATCTTTTTGATTATTATTAGAAAGTCAAGATCATCAACCACAATGCTATTATAGTGGCAGCACTCATTTGGGGAAGAAAGTTCATCCAGTAAGATAGGAAAACTTCTGTGTTTGAATAAACTGATAGACATTTAGTAACAGTCTACTCAGTATGAGTTAACCACACACACACACATACACACACACACACACACACACACACACACACACACACACACACACACACACAGATTTATTGGCTACATTGTGCCAGGCGAATATGCTGTCGTGGCACAGTTTATTTACTGTGTGCATGCGTGGGATAGCTTGAAAAAGGATTCATCCAAAAGGTACCATATATTTGATGTTGTTTATGTGCCTGTCAATAACTCACCACCTTCTCTATTTGCTGAGTCATTATCCATACATCTAAATTATTAATATTCTACCAGAACTTTCCATTACATAATTGCCACTTATTTGGTGTCAAAGCCGAAACACATTATTACTGATACTCTGTGAAGTACAAATTTTCAAGAGTCAGCAATAGATAATATCCTCATACCTAATGCAGCTAATATTGGAAACATCCTGCAATTGCAAGTAAATTTCATGATGTCTGCCTGTTGTAAAGCTATTCTTAATTTGAAAATAATGATGATGTCCCTAGAGGAAAAGATGTTCTGTTGAAAAATGGACTCGGGCACAGAAAAATTAACCTAGTAAATAGTAAATGCACATTAACTGGTAGATTCTGTTCCTCTAGTTTTCAGAACAGTAGTAAATGTCATGCAACACTGCCGGCTGGTCACGACAGCTAGCAAATACAGGTGACCTGAGTTGTATGACTATGAGTGACTGGGATCATCCACTGTAAGAGATTTCACGTGACTGTCATTTTGTGACTTGGGTTTGTAGGCAGATGATGAAATCATTACAGTGAGGCAGTTCAATTATTTTTGTGGATAGGACTTACTGTTTGGGCACTCCATACCTGATGAGATGTCAGATGGAAATAGTTAAAAGAAAATGTAGGTATGGGGTAAATCCAATACTAGTTAAAAGGAAAGCTATGGGAGAATTCCATCACTTCACAAGGATTTTGAGAGCAGTTCTGAGAAGTTCTGGGAATGTGTGAAGAGATGTTGCACAAATGCTAGTTTCAGAGTCAGTTATGTCACTGCATGTTCTTTTGGGGATATGAAGCATATCGCTGAAAACATATCTAATGAGGCCATGTCGCACACAACTTGGACCATCAAAATAATATGTAATAAACAACTTTCAAAGACAAGGCGCATTATTGAGTGTGTCTTTGGTATTGCGACCAGCAAGTGCCAAGTGCCTCAAACGTATACTGAGGTCAATCCTGATTTGACTGATACAGTTGTGAAATGTATGTGCTTGTTGTATTGCCATCAATAAATAAGGTGAAAGATGTTCTGCGTCATTAGAACAACAATCACAAACTGAACATAGTGAAGCTAACATCGGAATTACTTTGCTAGGTGAAAACATAAATGCCACTACTGCTTATATGATCAGAGGCAAATTTGCAGCATATTTTTGTGAACGTGAACCAGATATGTCAGTATTTGCATGTGTGTTAATGTATTTCATTAGTCAACCAATTACTTCAAAACTCTTCTGAACTATTAAGATGACATATGTATACTAAAAAAAGTGACTATATTATAAACAAAGATTCCAAGACTTACCAAGCAGGAAAGCACCGGTAGATAGGCACAATGAATAAAACACACACACACACACACACACACACACACACACACACACACACACACAAACACAGAGAGAGAGAGAGAGAGAGAGAGAGAGAGAGAGAGAGAGACTATATACTTACAATTGCTGACAGCCACTTCCTCTGCAATTTCATCCATAGTTTTCACTGAACATCATAAGAATGATACTGAACGTCTTTCATGTTCCACAGGTGTGATTTCTGCACAAACTAGCCTAATTAACTTCTCAGAATCTACATTAATGACATTTCTGGTTGTAAAAGAGTCTGTACCAACAATGAGTTTCTAATCGTGCTGGAGGTGGATTTATCACTGTTTGCTTCTTATCACCCATAGTAGTTTCAAATATCTACTTGTAATGGACATTATCCTGTAACAGTGTTTGTACAGTGATCTGTCACACAACTAGCCTAAGATAAGATACAAATAAGTGATAGGCTCAAAGAAAATTTCTATATTGGATAGCAAATGTTCAGCAGGTAGAAAAGTAACATAGAGTATCTAACAAAGAAACCCAATACAACTGCTAATGCTCTCAATACACATAAACAGCTTATCAGGAAGGATCGGAAAGCACTATCAGTTTTATTATGGACCCTATTGTTTGCAAGAAAGTATCATAAATGGATGGTGATCGGGAATGCAAGACACCTTTGATAGAGAGAAAGAGAAATGAGGGGGTAGCATCTGATGGAAAAAATTGGTGGTAAAGCTTAGGAGCCTATCGCATAGTGTGAATATTTTGGGGAATTGTTAAGGGCATTTAGAAAGTGGATGAACATGGATGGGATGAAGAGTAGGGGAGGCAAATGTGAGATGTAGAGTTACTGGAGTATCCCTGGAAATTCCAGTGAATCTGTAACTGAAACCACATGCAAGATTTTACTATGACCATCTGTATAGAACTGCTCCTGCATTGAGAATCTTTGTAAAGTAAGAATGTCAGCAGACAGCTCTGGAATTAAGATTTGCTGTCAAGATTCTAGCAAGAAAGAACTGCATATTCAAAAGCGTAACAGAGATGCTTGGGGAACTTTGGAAGAATACAACATTGTTCTTTTGAAACCATGTTGGGCAAATTCTGAGAACCTATTTTTGTTACAGGCTGGGCAACAGCTACAATGCTTCCATCATATATCTTGCATAATAATCACAAGAATAAAATAAGGAAGATCGGACGTGTACTGGGGTGGCTAGATTAGCTTTTTCATCATCATCATGAAAGAAATAGGCATGAAAAACTTAACTTCTGAATAACATACTGACAGTAGTTTTACTTACAATGTACGTATGAGAACAGGCACATGAGATCAACTGTTGTTGTTGTTGTTGTTGTTGTTGTCTTCAGTCCTGAGACTGGTTTGATGCAGCTCTCCATGCTACTCTATCCTGAGCAAGCTGCTTCATCTCCCAGCACCTACTGCAACCTACATCCTTCTGAATCTGCTTAGTGTACTTATCTCTCGGTCTCCCTCTACGATTTTTACCCTCCACGCTGACCTCCAACGCTAAATTTGTGATCCCTTGATGCCTCAAAACATGTCCTACCAACCGATCCCTTCTTCTAGTTAAGTTGTGCCACAAACTTCTCTTCTCCCCAATCCTATTCAATACCTCCTCATTAGTTACGTGATCTATCCACCTTATCTTCAGTATTCTTCTGTAGCACCACATTTCGAAAGCTTCTATTCTCTTCTTGTCCAAACTAGTTATTGTCCATGTTTCACTTCCATACATGGCTACACTCCAAACAAATACTTTCAGAAACGACTTCCTGATACATAAATCTATATTCGATGTTAACAAATTTCTCTTCTTCAGAAACGCTTTCCTTGCCATTGCCAGTCTACATTTTATATCATCTCTACTTCGACCATCATCAGTTATTTTACTTCCTAAATAGCAAAACTCCTTTACTACTTGAAGTGTCTCATTTCCTAATCTAATTCCCTCAGCATCACCCGATTTAATTTGACTACATTCCATTATCCTCGTTTTGCTTTTGTTGATGTTCATCTTATATCCTCCTTTCAAGACACTGTCCGTTCCGTTCAACTGCTCTTACAAGTCCTTTGCCGTCTCTGACAGAATTACAATGTCATCGGCGAACCTCAAAGTTTTTACTTCGTCTCCATGAATTTTAATACCTACTCCAAATTTTTCTTTTGTTTCCTTTACTGCTTGCTCAATATACAGATTGAATAACATCGGGGAGAGGCTACAACCCTGTCTCACTCCTTTCCCAACCACTGCTTCCCTTTCATTCCCCTCGACTTTTATGACTGCCATCTGGTTTCTGTACAAATTGTAAATAGCCTTTCGCTCCCTGTATTTTACCCCTGCCACCTTTAGAATTTGAAAAAGAGTATTCCAGTCAACATTGTCAAAAGCTTTCTCTAAGTCTACAAATGCTAGAAAGAAATGAGATCAACTAAAGAGAGAAAATTATTAAGTAAAAATGTTCAACACTGTGATAAGAAATTCTGGAGATGGAACCGAACAGGATGAAACAGTTGGAAAATTTTTTGGCAGAAGTAAATGTAAAAGGATATAAAATGTCAAATAATATTACGGACTGGCATATGAATTTGTTATGTAAAGATTTAGGTGTGGGAAAGAATTGTTAACACTGGGAATCAGAAGCTATAGGTTCTGTTCATATTTGCAACCACAGAATAAATTGAATTTGAAAATTTTCAACTACGCTCTTCATCTAAATATATGTGATGATCGGTTTTGCTCCTAGCACATTGTGTAGGAAGAAATTTTATATATATAATCAGACTTTATTTTAAGTGGTTTTGGTGGTTAGAGTTACTGCACCAGTGAGATTTAGTGGAGGGGTTAATGGACTCTCACTCTCTCTCTCCCCCCCTGACTCTCACTCTCTCTCTCCCCCCCCCCTGACTCTCACTCTCTCTCTCCCCCCCCTGACTCTCACTCTCTCTCTCCCCCCCCTGACTCTCACTCTCTCTCTCTCCCCCCCCCCTGACTCTCACTCTCTCTCTCCCCCCCCCTGACTCTCACTCTCTCTCTCCCCCCCCTGACTCTCACACTCTCTCTCCCCCCCTGACTCTCACACTCTCTCTCCCCCCCTGACTCTCACACTCTCTCCCCCCCCTGACTCTCACACTCTCTCTCCCCCCCTGACTCTCACACTCTCTCTCCCCCCCTGACTCTCACACTCTCTCTCCCCCCCTGACTCTCACACTCTCTCTCTCCCCCCCTGACTCTCACACTCTCTCTCTCCCCCCCTGACTCTCACACTCTCTCTCTCCCCCCCTGACTCTCACACTCTCTCTCCCCCCCCCCTGACTCTCACACTCTCTCTCCCCCCCCCTGACTCTCACACTCTCTCTCCCCCCTGACTCTCACCCTCTCTCTCCCCCCCTGACTCTCACACTCTCTCTCCCCCCTGACTCTCACACTCTCTCTCCCCCCTGACTCTCACCCTCTCTCCCCCCCTGACTCTCACCCTCTCTCCCTCCCCCATGACTCTCACTCTCTCTCCCCCCCCCCCCCATGACTCTCACTCTCTCTCCCCCCCTGATTCTCACTCTCTCCCCCTAACTCTCTCTCTCTCTCTCTCTCTCTCTCTCTCTCTCTCTCTCTCTCTCTCTCCTCCACCACCCACCCCCACTACCCTCTCCCCTACCACTCCGCCCCCTCTCTCTCTCACTACGCCCCTCTCTCTCTCCCCCTCCCTCCCCTCTCTCCATCTTCCCCCTCTCTGTCCCTCCCCCCTCTCTCCAACATCCTTTCCCTCACTCTCCCCCTCTTTCCCCCCTCTATCCCCCCTCTATCCCCCTCCTTCCCCCATCTATCCCCCTCTGTTCCCCTCTCTCTTCCCCCTTTGTTCCCCTCTCTCTCCCCCCTATGTTCCCCTCTCTCTCTCCCCACTCTTTCCTTTGTCCCTCTACCCCCCTCCCTCTCTACCCCCCTCCCCCTACTCTTCCCATTTTCTCCTCCCTATTCTCTTCTCCCCCCTATTCTCTTCTCCCCCCCTGTTCTCTTCTCCCCCCCTGTTCTCTTCTCCCCCCCTGTTCTCTTCTCCCCCCCTGTTCTCTTCTCCCCCCTGTTCTCTTCTCCCCCCTGTTCTCTTCTCCCCCCTGTTCTCTTCTCCCCCCTGTTCTCTTCTCCCCCATGTTCTCTTCTCCCCCCTGTTCTCTTCTCCCCCCTGTTCTCTTCTCCCCCCTGTTCTCTTCTCCCCCCTGTTCTCTTCTCCCCCCTGTTCTCTTCTCCCCCCTGTTCTCTTCTCCCCCCTATTCTCTTCTCCCCCCTGTTCTCTTCTCCCCCCTATTCTCTTCTCCCCCCTATTCTCTTCTCCCCCCTATTCTCTTCTCCCCCCTATTCTCTTCTCCCCCCTATTCTCTTCTCCCCCTATTCTCTTCTCCCCCTATTCTCTTCTCCCCCCTATTCTCTTCTCCCCCCTATTCTCTTCTCCCCCCTATTCTCTTCTCCCCCCTATTCTCTTCTCCCCCCTATTCTCTTATCCCCCCTATTCTCTTATCCCCCCTATTCTCTCATCCCCCCTATTCTCTCATCCCCCCTATTCTCTCATCCCCCCTATTCTCTCATCCCCCCTATTCTCTTCTCCCCCCTATTCTCTTCTCCCCCCTATTCTCTTCTCCCCCCTATTCTCTCCTCCCTTCCTCCTTCTCGTCCCCCTCCCCCTCTCTCTTTCCTACCTTCCTCCTTCTCGTCCCCCTTCCCCTCTCTCTTTCCTACCTTCCTCCTTCTCGTCCCCCTCCCACTCTCTTTTCTACCTTCCTCCTTCTCGTCCCCTTCCCCCTCTCTCTTTCCTACCTTCCTCCTTCTCGTCCCCTTCCCCCTCTCTCTTTCCTACCTTCCTCCTTCTCGTCCCCCTCCCACTCTCTTTTCTACCTTCCTCCTTCTCGTCCCTCTCCCCCTCTCTCTTTCCTACCTTCCTCCTTCTCGTCCCTCTCCCCCTCTCTCTTTCCTACCTTCCTCCTTCTCCTCCCCTTCCCCCTCTCCATCTCCTCCATTGCCCCATCTCCTCTCTCTCCCCTTTCCCTCTCCAAACTCTGCTCCTCTCATTGCCCCCTTGTTGAACTAGACTGATAATAACACTTAATCTTTTAATGTCTGCTGCTTCATAAAGCTCTCCTCTAAAAGTGTTTATTCATTACCATCTTGAATTATAACCATGCATGCTACCCCTGCATTTTTTCTAATGTTGTCTTTGCTCTTCACTTATGTTTTAGAATCTGGCAAAGAGTTTTCGTGACACACGTTATGTCTGGCTTTATGCTTCAACCATTTGCATTTTATTTTCCTTAGTGTTAGATTTACATTTAACTCCAGACTATTCCCAGATTTGCACCATGCCGCCCCTCCCCAGTAGTTCCTGACATGAAACTGCCCATTACCTGCTGAGAAACCCCAGATCTTGCAGGGTTTCTGCATTTAAAATCCATGTCATGTTGTCACAAGTGAAAACTGGTTATAAGTGCTGGCTGTAAACTTTTGTTGGAGGCAGATTGCAAGCATAGTTTTGAAAACAGATCAGTTTACCAAAATTACTGCAGGACAGTTTTTAATACTCTATCTATTTGTTCCTGTCTGTTCAGTCATTTTCTTAAACATTACTCCGTATAAAAATTCAGCAGTTGGTTCATGACTTATTGTGAATTTCTGCTATTTACATGTTGTCATTTTGTTGGTAATGGATTACATTAGTCTTGTTTCAATTGATTTTTCAGGTCTACTTTCAGACTTGCTTTATTAAGTTCTTCCATTTGTTACTGAAGTTTATTTGCACCTGGGTATGTTCTATTAATGTGTATTGTTTCTTCTCTTTTCGGTTTACTGGTCTGAAAACTTTGTAAAGGCCTTCTGGAAACTGTTTTGTTATTAATAGAAACTTCTTGCCCGACTTCTCTTTCACTCTGACTATCCCCATGGGGTTTAAACTAAGCCTGAACATGGACATAAGGGTTCTTTAGTGTACTAATATTGTTTGAATTAATGTTTTGTTTTACAAAGTCTGTTAGTGCAGATTTGTTTTGAACTAAGTCAAAGGCTTTCTTAAAGTCTGTTTCTTAAAATCTGTTTCTTAAAGTCTGTTTCTTGAAGTCTGTTTATCACAAACAAATAGGTAGGTAGGTAGAGAGATAGGGGGAGAGAGAGAGAGAGAGAGAGAGAGAGAGAGAGAGAGAGAGAGAGAGAGAGATAATGAAATGGCATTATGTGAATGCATGACTTTGCGGCAGTAAGTATTGATAAAATTCTCTTGAGCTTCCGGCTGCATTGTTTGATTTAAAATCCAAATGGCACTGTTGCTTGTGAGAGCCTAATAGTAATGCGTAATAGTGAAGAGTTCCCTCTCTGGGCGCAGTGGGTTCTTTCCTCCTCATACGTGGAAGTTATGGCCAAAACGTATATGTTCAGTGTAGGTGATGATAATGGATGTGTGTAAAATATGATGCCATATTTGTGTTGTATTATGATGAAAGTAGAAAGAGGGAATGAAACATGGCTCAGGCATAAAGCTTACTTGTATGATTTCATTATTGTTTGATCAAATGTAATCAGTTTCATATTTTTGTTCCATTTGGTCTGTGCCAGATCAATTTGGTATTTTTTTCTGAAAGAATGTGTTATGGACAAACCACATGACTTTTCCAACTATTTCACTACTTTGTGACTTGTCATTTCTGGTATCATATTCAAAGTCTCATACTGAAGAACAACAGTTTAGCTTTCGTTCTACTTTCACATTAAAAGCAGTCTTATCATGTTGTAGTATAATGAACTGTCCTTAATGAAGTTTCATCACTCTACATAGAGATCTAATACATTTTCATCACAAGACGAGTACATTGGTGTATATACCTGAATAATTTTTGCGGAGTATATTTCATTTACTAAAACAAGTTCTGCTATTTTTCTTGAGATGCATTTAGTTTCAGTACTGTTATTTTCAATTGTTTTGTGTGCAATAAAACCTTTAACAGAATTTTCTCCCTGTTCTGTTTTTCTGTGGTAAAATGTATATTCTGGAGTTAAATCTAATTGGTCCTCATTTTTCTCATTACAATTCTGATAACTGTACTATATCCCATTTAACTCCCCTCACAACTCACCTAACCTGCCTTCAGATTCCAGTGTCCTCCAGTTTATTGATGCTAAATAAAAAATAATAAAAGTAGTTGGGTATCTAAGGCCCTTGTAGTTGTCTATTTAGTCAAACATTGTGTAATAAGCTATAGGTACAGAAATTAGTGGATGTGCCTCATGACCTGAATCTACTGCTCTACTTCTTTCACTCAATCCCGAATACTCGTATTCCAATAATTCGCACATGGAAGTCGAGCCTGTGACAAACCTGGCCATAGTATTCTAGGGAGCCAGAGCATGATGAGTTTTCTAAGACCCTTAACATTACTAAACCTTGCTAGAACTGTACTTAAGCAGTCTCTTCTGAAATTTGAGTGCTTCTGGAAGCCTGGGATCAATACATCCTGTTTGTGCTAGCAAGGATCTCAGGTCTCCAGTCATGTAGCAGTTACTACATTTTTGTATCAGATAATAACCCTTTTGGACCACAGGGTAACGTATTCCTTTTTACGCCTTGCTGTGTGCAGTTCATGGGGTTAGAAGCCAATACTTGTGCTTCTACGCAAGCAGGACAGAAGCATAATAATCCCTTCTAGCGTTGTGAGAGTAGTGCTCAAATCCCACAATGGACTAGGATTAACCTCTTCTCTCTTTCCAAAATAGGAAATGAAAACAAGAAGTAGTGCAGAGCTCAAAGCAAAGCGTACACAAAGATTTCGCTAACAGTTACAGTGCATCTGTTTGCTGAGGTTGATAGTGTTGTAAATGTGGTACTTCAGGCCCATTAGCTACTGGAATCTTATGCAACCGGTAGTTCAAAACATCCCCTCCTAAAACTGACATAATAAAATGCCCAGGTTTCATCAGCTGCATAGTTTGAAAGTCTTGAAAGGTTACTGGAATCCAGATGGATTGGTTCTCTTAACTCTCCTTGAGAAGTAATTAAGGGCCCTCCACCCATATATTAGTAGAGTCACTGTTTACAGCCACCATTATCAATAAATAATAAATTTCATTTTTCAGTTAATGACTAGATTCCTTAGCAGGTTCTTATGTAATTCTTGATATATATGTTACCTTCCTGCTATCCTAATTAGAAGCTGAGGGCTCTTCTCTAACATACTCATATTACTCATTACATGTACACTGTCTTCTATCTGTTCACTGTTGTGCACTATATTCTAAATACAGGGTGTACACGACCCGTGACAACCGGGAGATCCGGGAAAAACCCTGGAATTTTTTCATCCGGGAGAAAACCAGGAAAAACTCGGGATATTTTTAGAATTTTGGGAATTTTTCATTGTTTTATTTTTCAGTTAAATTTTTGTAATGTTGACTGGTCAGAACAGATACTCTGACAAAGGATATTACTGTATCCCCCTACTGCAGAATAACACTTCAACAATAAACCATAAACGAGAGAAAAAAATAAAAATAACTTAAATTGCAAAGGAAATACGCCATATACAATGATGACACTCAGTGCTCATGCAAGTGTTTGCCAATTGAAAATGTTTCAAAGGCTTTAGGAAGACTATGCAATGCTTCATAACAACAAATTGCCTCCAATGAGCATGAAGTCACAAATATTTACATTTGATTTGTTTTAGCAGTTACGTGAGGGCTCATGCGCATGCGCAGTTGAGTCACTTTTGAGTAGTAGAATCTCCCACTTCTGCCAACAGGAATGTGGCTGTTGGCTGTGCAAGCAGTCACAGCAAGCAGCTAGATGCTACCAGGAAAAGGAGGCGCCAAATTCATATTCTTGAGGAGAAAAACTTGTTTCACAAAGCACCTAGATCCAGTGCACGTTTGCCTATTATTCATATGATTTTGAAATGCTTCCCTGTTGGTGTTTGAACATTTTTGAACACATTTTAAGTTGATTTCTGAATGAATCATAAGTTGACTTTTGAATGAATCATAAGTTGACTTTTGAATGAATGCATGCATAGTGTAAGTTATCTCTCTGTCAGGAGAATCCTCGTCGCATCAAGAAATAAACTTTCCACAGACAAAAGGGGACGGGGCTATATGAGCTGAGGGAGTAAAGCCGAATGGACGAATACCAATCGCTGTCTGGTTATGTGGCTGATTGGGCTTGCGAATGATCAGCATTGTTATAATTACTAGCGAAATCCATAGGTTCAGACTACCAGAGTGGAAATAAATGACTAACAGGAATAACAGGTAACAAAGATTACGTATTATCTTCTCGGTGTATCCTAGAAAACGAAATTTTGCCAGAAAATGTTTGGCCCGATAGCTACACTAGTAAGGGCCAGTAATACAGTCCCCAGCTAGCAGCCGCGTAAGTTCTATTCTGGAAGTAACGCGGAAAATGTATTGTTCAAACACGTAATAACACCTAACCAAAAAATTTCATTTTCAAGCACGTATGGCATTATGCCATAATAAAGACCCAAACATGATATAATACAGTACTGATGCTCCAAGAAAATTTACATCCCGAAAACCACACTGAAAAGCTTAATATCAGGTCTTGGTCTACTTCATTGGGAATCTAGACATACAAATTTGCCCTTTAAGTATGCACTTCAAATGTGCACATTTTAATATGGTTCACGAAATTTCGATGCTTTTGCAGTATCCTCTGATGTCTTGTTTCTTTTATGACACAATGTATGATCTTTCAATGTTTTACACGTACGTACATACAGGCTTCCTACGCCATGATAGCTATCCAAGCGCAGTGTCGCCTGCTATCTGCGCTCTCTGGCAACTGCTGAAATGAATCTATTTCTAGCAGGTCGCAGGAAAATATTGCGAATAGTGGTTTGAATAGCGATACTTTCAAAGTATATATCCTTTTACATAAGTTGAACTGTGTGCTGCAATGTACCAGAATTTATTAAACCACAGAGCATTGGACTCTCATTTATAAATCAACTCTTTGATGATGAGCCATTTGTAAGAATTTCGAACCCTGAAGATCAGACATTTATGCCATTGATAAAAATTTTATCAATGTGTGATGTATCTTAAAGTGTAACACCTGCAAAAAAGATCAACAGTATATGCAAAAGCTTAGCTTCTCTTGCAGCTTGAGACCAATATTATATGTGAAAGCTTTGCTTTTCTTGTAGCAACACTATGTATATTAATTTAAACAATTAACTTTCCTTGTTTGTGTGTTCATGCTACTTAACAGTGATGTTGCTATGGGCTGACTACATCACGTGTCCTAAGCTCTGAATATGCGCTTTCATCGGCTGGCGAGATACCGTGACATGAGCTACAAACGGCTTACAAAAGTGCATCGAAATCTTGATTTCAATGATTTGGAAAGTAACATGCGGTGTTTGGTGGAAATCCAATTTATACCTTCATGTTGTTGTTGTGGTCTTCGGTCCTGAGATTGGTTTGGTGCAGCTCTCTATGCTACTCTATCCTGTGCCAGCTTCTTCATCTCCCAGTACCTACTGCAACCTAAATCCTTCTGAATCTGCTTGGTGTATTCATCCCTTGATCTCCCTCTATGATTTTTACCCTCCACGCTGCCCTCCAATACTAAATTGCTGATCCCTGGATGCCTCAGAACATTTCCTACCAACCGATCCCTTCTTTTTGTCAGGTTGTGCCACAAACTTCTCTTCTCCTCAATCCTATTCAACACCACCTCATTAGTTATGTGATCTACCCATCTAATCTTCAGCATTCTTCTGTAGCACCACAATTCGAAAGCTTCTATTCTCTTCTTGTCTAAACTATTTATCATCCATGTTTCACTTCCATACATGGCTACACTCCATACAAATACTTTCAGAAACGACTTCCTGACACTTAAATCTATACTTGATGTTAACAAATTTCTCTTCTTCAGAAACGCTTTCCTTGCCATTGCCAGTTTACATTTTATATCCTCTCTACTTCGACCATCATCAGTTATTTTGCTCCCCAAATAGCGAAACTCCTTTACTACTTTAAGTGTCCCATTTCCTAATCTAATTCCCTCAGCATCACCCGAGTTAATTCGACTACATTCCATTATCCTCGTTTTGCTTTTGTTAATGTTAATCTTATATCCTCCTTTCAAGACACTGTCCATACCGTTCAACTGTTCTTCAAAGTCCTTTGCTGTCTCTGACAGAATTACAATGTCATCAGCAAACCTAAACGTTTTTATTTCTTCTCCATGGATTTTAATACCTACTCCGAATTTTTCTTTCGTTTCCTTAACTGTTTGCTCAATATACAGATTGAATAACATCGGGGAGAGGCTACAACCCTGTCTCACTGCCTTCCCAACAGCTGCTTCCCTTTCATGCCCATCAACTCTTATAACTGCCATTTGGTTTCTATACAAATTGTAAATAGCCTTTCGCTCCCCCTGCCACCTTCAGGATTTGAAAGAGAGTATTCCAGTCAACATCGTCAAAAGCTTTCTCTAGGTCTACGAATGCTAGAATCGTAGGTTTGCCTTTTCTTAATCTAGCTTCTAAGATAAGCCGTATGATTAGTATTGCCTCACGTGTTCCAATATTTCTACGGAATTCAAACTCAACTTCCCCAAGGCCAGCTTCTACTAGTTTTTTCATTCATCTGTAAAGAATTTGCGTTAGTGTTTTGCAGCCATGACTTATTAAACTGATAGTTCGGTAATTTTCACATCTGTCAACACCTACTTTCTTTGGGATTGGAATTATTATATTCTTCTTGAAGTCTGGGTGTTGTGTGATGTCTTTAGGTTAGTTAGGTTTAAGTAGTTCTAAGTTCAAGGGGACTGATGACTATAGATGTTAAGTCCCATAGTGCTCAGAGCCATTTCTTCTTGAAGTCTTAGGATATTTCGCCTGTCTCATACATCTTGTTCACCAGATGGTAGAGTTTTGTCAAGACTGGCTCTCCCAAGGCCGTCAGTAGTTCTAATGGAATGTTGTCTACTCCCGGGACCTTGTTTCGACTCACGTCTTTCAGTGCTCTGTCAAACTCTTTGTGCAATATCATATTTCTCATTTCATCTTCATCTTCATCTACATCCTCTTCCATTTCCATAATATTGTCCTCAAGTACATCGCCCTTGTGTAGACCCTTTATATATACTCCTTCCACCTTTCTGCTTTCCCTTCTTTGCTTAGAACTGGTTTTCCATCTGAGGTCTTGATATTCATACAAGCGGTTCTTTTTTCTCCAAAGGTCTCTTTAATTTTCCTGTAGGTTGTATCCATCTTACCCCTAGTGAGATAAGCCTCTACATCCCTATATTCATCCTCTAGCCATCCGTGCTTAGCCATTTTGCACTTCCTGTCGATTTTTAGATGTTTGTATTCCTTTTTGCCTGCTTCATTTACTAAATTTTTATATTTTCCCCTTTCATCAATGAAATTCAATATTTCTTCTGTTACCCAAGGATTTCTACTAGCCCTCATCTTTTTACCTACTTGATCCTCTGCTGCCTTCACTACTTCATCCCTCAAAGCTACCCATTCCTCTTCTACTGTATTTCTTTCCCCCATTCCTGTTAATTGCTCCCTTATGCTCTCCCTGAAACTCTGTACAACCTCTGGTTTAGTTAGTTTATCCAGGTCCCATCTCCTTAAATTCCCACCTTTTTGCAGTTTCTTCAGATTTAATCTACAGTTCATAACCAACAGATTGTGGTCAGTCCACATCTGCCCCTGGAAATGTCTTATAATTTAAAACCTGGTTCCTAAATCTCTTTCTTACCATTATATAATCTGTCTGAAATCTGTCAGTATCTCCAGGCTTCTTCCATGTATACAACCTTCATTTATGATTCTTGAACCAAGTGTTAGCTATGATTAAGTTGTGCTCTGTGCAAAATTCTTCCAGGCGGGTTCCTCTTTCATTTCTTAGCCCCAATCCATATTCACATACTAAGTTTCCTTCTCTCCGTTTTCCTTTGATTTCCTCATACATTTCTTCAATTTCTTCATCATCTGCAGAGCTAGTTGGCATATAAACTTGTACTACTGTCTGGGCCTCGTGTCTATCTTGGCCACAATAATGCGTTCACTATGCTGTTTGTAGTAGCTTCATAATAGTTTGTAGTACCTTCATAATACGAAAATATGCAGCGTACATGTTGCTGCACATCAAAGGTCTTTCAAAACTTGTTTTTCCCCCCTGAGTTTGGTTTTCTAAAGTGCCATAAAATTGTACACCCGTGTATAAAACCATTCAAAGGATTGATAAGAGAAAATATACTGTCACCATACTGTCACCCGGGAGAATGCGTATTTTTAAACAGGAAAAATGCGGGATTTTTTTTTTCCTTGTCCACGTATACATCCTGAAATAGAAACCAAGTGTACTTTGTATCTAATGCACTCATCGTTAAACATCTCCTTTCTAATCAGAGGTTGATAAAAAAAAAATAGATGTGCTCAATTCAGTACAGTATTGATGAATTTCAGACAATATTAGAAAATTAAAGTTTAAAAGAGTTAACTGAGGGGTGGGAATGGACCTAAAACTTTACTGAAAATTAGTAACCTTTATTTTTTATAGCAGCAGAAAGGACATAGAGCATCATCATTTGAAGGTCTTATACATCTTTTATGTTCATTGAAACATAATTGGAAAACTGTGCAATTTGGTTGTGGAGAAAAAACAGTAAAATCTGCAATATCTCTGTACATTTTGTGGCATGGTATTATTTCAAATTTTTTAAATGCATCAAGTTGTTGAGTAGCAGCACGTTTGTTAAGTAGCTACATTATTGCATGTTGGCGGCATGCTATTGGATGTTCTGCAACAGATGACACAACATTTATATTATTATTTAATTGTATAGATAAAAAATCTATTCACCAAGTGCCAGGACACATATAAAAGACTGTTGTGATTGGCAAGCTTTCGGAGCCAGTGGCTCCTTCTTCAGGCAGGTGGGTTAAAGGGAAGGGAAGAAGAGTGAAGGAAAAGGAATGGAGAGGTCTAGGAAAAGGGGTAAGTTTCACGAAAGTCACCTAGAACTGCAGTTCATGGGAGACTTACTGTACGGGATGCGAAGGAAAGACTGATTGTTGGGGACTGCATCAGATGAGATATGAAAACATGAGACCTTAAAGGTGGAAGACAGGTAATATGCAAGACAGAGATTACTGCTAGAACATCGTGCACAAGTTAATAAGAGTGAAAAGCTACGTGCATTGTACATAACAATGGTGGGAGGGGGGCAGTGAAAAATAGGCGTGAAAGACAGAGAAAACTGAAATGGAGTGAAGCAGAGTAGTTACACTGAAGAAAAGCCGAGACAAAAGAAATTAACGTAAATTAAGGCCAGTTGGGTGGCGAGAACAAACACCATGTTGTAGCACTAGTTCCCACCTGCGGAATTCCGAAAAACTGGTGTCTGGGGGAAGAATCCAGATGGAACATGTGGTGAAACGGGCGCTGAGGTCACGAATGTTGTGTTGTAGAGCATGCTATGCAACAGGATATTGTGAGTTGCCAGTATACAGATTTTTTATCTATTCAATTAAATAATTTTATCAATAATTGATTGTTTTTGTTGTAACATTTATTTTGTGATTTATGCTTTGTCAGTGGCTTCATGGTTTCATGACTATTTAATGCAGTGATAGTCAACCTGATCCCTACCACTAACTAGTGGAATTCCAGCTTTTGTGGTGGGCAACAGGTGGTAGGAATTTTAAACATTTTCATTCAGTTTTCATAAAATTTTGGCATAAAGTATTTGGTAAGTTATTATTATTATTATTATTATTATTATTATTATTATTATTATTATTATTTGCTTTAACTTGCTATAACTTTGCTTTATAATTTTTATAAGGAAAAGTTACTTCTCAACATTATAAATTGCCATTACTGTTGAATCAATGGGCGGTAAGAAAATTTCACTATCAACAGAAGTGCAAAAGTGGGTGGTAGGTAAAAAAGATTGACTACAGCTGCCTTAATGCATGTAACAATATATTGCACTGCATGACTGCTGGATGTGTTGGCACCATTTTTAGAAAATTTGAATATAATGCAGATGTTTCAGCTTCAAGTAATTAAAATAAACTCTACATTTTGATCTGTCCAGATGACTGATATATGTATTTTTCCTTGAGTGAAATTTTTATCTGTTGCTATATTATAACATACTATGTGATTAGTGAATATCTCTCTCTCTCTCTCTCTCTCTCTCTCTCTCACACACACACACACACACACACACACACACACACACACACGCACACACACACTCACTTACACCATCCACCTCCCTCTCCTTGTCACTTCTCACCCTTCCTGCCCATCCCATACACCCCGTTTCTCTGTGCTCACTCCTTTTGTCATACTTGTATCTTTTTAAGGATTGGTTGCTTATCCATGAAATATTTTACCTTCTTACTTGTGTTGAATATAAAAAAGGAAAATAAGAGAAAAAAAAGTCTCCAGAAAAAAGAAGTTAGCAATGCATCGAACTGTTTTCGACATCCTCCAGTTAACCAATCAGAGTGAAACTCCATTTAATAAATTTCTGCCGTTAGTGAAAAGACATCAAAATACTGCATTTCTGTTGAAATTAGTGCAAGTTGTGGATCCAGAGTCAGCAGTTGAAGGAACATATACATTTCGCCTTTTAAACCAGGAATATTAACTATATAGCAACGTCTACTTTTTTATACTGTAGTACAAAAATGAATAAGTAATAATTTGCATTAGAGTATATCTGTGGAATTGTTGTGTAGAAAATTTAGTAAACCTTCATTGCAATCTAACGAACTTTTAGCATTTACCAGAAATGAACCTCTATTTTTAGCTTGCATAGAACAGTTCAAAACTTAAAACAAAAAAAATCTAAAGTCTACCTACAAATTTTGATTAGGGTGACAACCAATGGGCATTCAGAAGCCCAAAAATAAATCTGTATTTGAAACCTGGCAAAAAAGTTGTAAATTGTTTTCAAGCTGTCAGTGAGCTGTATGTGTTTGTAGAAAGTGAAATTGAAAGATTCTTTGCATCAAATGTGTAACTGCCATAAGTTACACAGAGTAAACATGAAAATCCTCCCGTCATGCAACTCAACATGAACTGAATGTGACCAGTAAAGTAAAAATGAGCCAGAGATTGATCAGTTACATTTTAGTTCTTGCATATTATTACATTAACCCCGTAACTTAACAATTTTTTTTTCCAAATTATGTTCCAAAACATAATATTTTTTATTAATAAAAACATCATATAATGAATGGCATTACATACAGACATATAAAGAACTTTTAAAGCTCAGAATAACGAGTTACAAAATTTTGAAGATCAACAATAATAAAATCACTAGTATACTCATGTACTGGACTGTCTAAAATACCCTGGAACTTGAAGTCATTTTTTAGTTCCTATGTAACTATGAAGTCTAACCATGTATTTCACAATGGTTTCGTGTTACCATAACTCTTGGAGAGGCTGGATGAAGCACAGCCGATGTACTGGTATTTATTTCATACCACTGGCAAGCACTTGTCACTCAGCTGACAAAATGTCGTCCTTTTCAGTAACTAATGAAGTGACTTCACAGTCTTCTTTCTTTTCCGACCTGAATTCAATGTCATACAGGAGAGTGTCTGAAAGTGCATATTTTGTTGTCAAGTATCCACAGCTGCACACAGTGAATATGATATCCAGTGGCCACCACCTCAACCAAAACACAACATTCAGGGTACAATAACTGTCAGTGCTGAACTGAATAAAAGCATAGTTGTATTTGTAGAGGTCTTTCCTTAAGTTGCCTGAGTGTACTTAGGATTTTAAGTTTCTGTCAAAATAATAAAAAACACCATAACTCAGGGCTTTAAGTTGAGGGATTAAAATTGTTCATTGTGGTGCAACTAGATTTTTAGTACATAAATACCACATGTTTAACCAAGGATTGCTTGTTTAGACATTAGTAAAATTACTTTTCTCTAAAACCTGATGTTAGCTAATGAGTACCTTCAGCATCAGTGGAAAAATGCTCGTATCACAGCACAAAAATGGCTAATATGCTCATGTTTAAAAGACTATGACTGAAAACAGGGTTTCAACTGCCTCATTATACCTTCTTCAGCGCCTTTAAAAATTTTCCCAAAAATTTCGGCATGGGAACATACTTCCACTCTTTTTAACTGCTCACTCCCACAAGCTCCCCTAGCTGTAACTTGCATTCACCCACAAACCCATTGCTGTCACTCAAACCCATCCGCTCCCATATGCCATATGCCATACGCCCATTTGCATTCATTCTTTCAGCCCAGCCCATTGTCTATATCTCTTTATGTTCCTCTGTCACTGTCCCACAGCCATAGTCTCCTTCACTCTGTACTACTACTACTACTACTACTACTGCTACTACTATTACTGTCTGTTTTTGCTGTCATTGTCTCCTTCTTGTCTCTCTTACTGCTAGTTCTTTGTTCATTCCTTCCCACTGCTGCTGTCTGTTCTCTCCCTCACCCTTGCCCCTCCCCCTCCCTCTCCTGCTCCCTGTCCCTCTGTTTTCGTTGTCATAGACTCTTTCTCCTTATCACTGGTTCTCACCCACTTGCACTTCCTCCTTCTCTTTATTCCTCTCCCAGTGGCACTGTCTCCTTCACTCCTGGCACTGTTCTGTCACTGTCAACTGTGTTGCACAGCCACTCTGCCCCTCTCTTTCTCTCACACTGCCATTGTCTCCTTTGCTCTGTACTACAGACGCTGTCTACAATCTTCCAGTATTTATTACTTTTCTGCATCTTTCCTACTGCCACCATCTCCTCTCTCAGCATACAAAGTGCAAATGTGTTCCCATGCCAAAATTTTTAAAGGTGATGAGGCAGCTGGTACCCCATTTTACACTCACTCTTTTAAAGAGGAACATATTCGTCTTGTGCTCCGATAGGAGTATTTTTCTGTTGATTCCCTTGTTTTCCTTGCCACAGCAGAGAATGTCACTTAAATATAAAGAACTTTATCGTTCAGTAAACTTTTGATAGTTTATGCTAAACTAATGCTACTCCTTGATTTTAGGTGCACTAAAATTTTTAATGTCCTTCAGTACAACAGGGTACCCAGAACCCTTCTGAAGATAATGGATATATTTTACATCATATTTCTTCATGTATCATCATTTTATATACTATGTTTCCTCCTCACACTGGATTTTACATGCGTATTTTATCTGTACAAGAAGGGTAACTCTGAGCTGCTGTACCTTGGAAGCAAATGAAGGTATTAAGGAAATTTTCAAGGTTGTTTGAGATCAGGATCATAAAAATTTCAGTCATTTGCTCTTGGAATCTGTGGCTCAGCTTTGGTACAAAAAATGTAAAAAAGCTTTTTGGGGGTTCTCTAAGGAACTGTCAGTGATCTAATAAGTTTGGACTTATGTATCTTGGAAACAGATAAAGATGTCTAGAAAATTTACAAAAACATTCAAGATTGGGATGTTAGAAATATACTGTAAAAAATTTCAACCATTTGCTGTGCATAGCCATCTTGGAATCTAATTTGCCTAAGCAGGAGGAAATGTGTCATAATCATACTTTGACCTGTATTGTAGGATAATGGCACTAAAAAGATCCTTCGTTGGGTATACAAATGGTCTCTTGCCCAACGGCTAATGTAAAACACTTGCCCTACCTTTCTGTCACCAATAGTACCCTGGAGTATGAGCCCCAGAAGAATCCTATTTTGGGACATGTTAGGTAGCGCATGCTGTCACATGTGTACCAATAGAGGTGGAGGGGGAGTAACAAGAAGATAAATCATTGAGTTGATCATTAATGAGTGCACTCATGCTTTAGTTCTGGGCTGACATACCATTTTGAATTGTTACAAATCCTCGTAGCGATAAGATACCCACATTGATTTTCATTTTCCCCAGAGCTTAATGTTTAATACAGTCTCTGCTTGGAACAATTTGACTCCTGCTGTATCATCAAAATAGTTTTTTGTATGTTGTGCTCATTGATCTGTATGATCTGTAAGTTGACTAATTTGTGTTGGATGTGTTCTGAAAATAGAGAAACTGAACAACTATTTCAACATTCTGATTATCTGTAATTTTCCACCAGCCTACAAAGTTTATCTCAGAGTATTATACTCATTCACTTTCATTGTAAATGAAATACAATATGCAACAGGTTTTCCTATCCTTGGAAAAAAATAATTAAATTTAACTGATATAATTATGAATTGTCCAGTGTATTTATTGTTTTAAGTTAAGCAATTTACTTTTTTGATTATGCTCATTACAATAAATAATTCATGTGGTGTCTTACTAGACCCAACAAAGCCTTTCATTCTGTGTTCCTTGTATTTATACTTGTTTTTCCTTGCATTCTTTGATTTCTTGTTGTGAAAGACTAGCTGCATTTCTTGCCACTTGACCAGAATTCAATGTTTCATTTCTTGTAATAAACTGGAACATTGTCTATATAGCTTTTGAACATGATGACCTAAAAGGTGAGGAAGACATTTCTTCTGAAGTAATCTGATAGTGATTGTCATTGTCAGTTTCCTTTCATGGTCACATTTTTGTCAAACTTTCAGCTCAAATCCTTCTAAAGCAAGCAGGTGAGAGTTGTCAGGTATCATTCTATTTGGACATAACAGAAAGTGGTGTACAAATGATGTTGATTTATTGTGAGATAAACAAGAATACATTACAAGGGCTTTGTCCCAAAGAGTACAAACACAATTTGATCAAACTTGTCAAGACACACATTAGCGGACAACATTAACATGGCGCATGTCCACCCTCGTTCTTTATGACAGTTTCAACTTTGCCGGGTACACTTTGATTGGTGTGTCTGAATGTCTGTTGAGAAATGGCATTCCATTGCTCTACAAAGAGGTGAAACCAGAGGAGGTAGTGATGTTGAGGTCTGAAGTGAAGTTGGCATCCTGACTCATCCAAAGGCGTTCCATTGTGTTCAGGTCAGGACTCTAGGCAGACCAGTCTATTTCAAGAGTATTATTCTCCACAAACCATGCCTCACAGATGCTGTCTTGTGACGGGGTGCAGTCAGTCATCATCTCCAAACTGTTCTCCTGCAGTACACAATACACAATGCTGTAAAGTGTGTGCATGTCCTTCTGCATTTCACCTTTTCATAAGTGCAGTAAAATGGCTATACCTTAATCACAAGAAATACCCACAAAATCATAACAGCACCTGCACCATATTCACTGTTGGCACTAAGCATGTTGGCAAGTAAAGTCCTCAAGACATTTGCCAAGCCAAGACCGTTCCATCGGATTGCCAGAGGTTTTAACATGTTTCAACGCTCCAAATCGTTCATTTTCGGTCCTCTGCTGCCTTCATACCAGCTCTAGTGTCACTTAATAGTGACTATAGCAATGTCTGTCTTATTAGGAACTACTTGACCATTGTACCCATTACTTTTGGTCTGCTGGTAGCACTTTGAAACTCATGAATGATTTTTTTCAGTCTACTGACTGGTTTGATGCGGCCCGCCACGAATTCCTTTCCTGTGCTAACCTCTTCATCTCAGAGTAGCACTTGCAACCTACGTCCTCAATTATTTGCTTGACGTATTCCAATCTCTGTCTTCCTCTGCAGTTTTTGCTCTCTACAGCTCCCTATAGTACCATGGAAGTCATTCCCCCATGTCTTAGCAGATGTCCTATCATCCTGTCCCTTCTCCTTATCAGTGTTTTCCACATATTCCTTTCCTCTCCGATTGTGCGTAGAACCTCCTCATTCCTTACCTTATCAGTCCACCTAATTTTCAACATTCGTCTATAGCACCACATCTCAAATTCTTAGATTCTCTTCTGTTCTGGTATTCCCACAGTCCATGTTTCACTACCATACAATGCTGTACTCCAGATGTACATCCTCAGAAATTTCTTCCTCAAATTAAGGCCGGTATTTGATATTAGTAGACTTCTCTTGGCCAGAAATGCCTTTCTTGCCATAGCGAGTCTGCTTTTGATGTCTTCCTTGTTCTGTCCGTCAACTGCCTAGGTAGCAGAATTCCTTAACTTCATTGACTTCGTGACCATCAATCCTGATGTTAAGTTTCTCGCTGTTCTCATTTCTACTACTTCTCATTACCTTCGTCTTTCTCCGATTTACTCTCAAACCATACTGTGTACTCATTAGAGTGTTCATTCTGTTCAGCAGATCATTTAATTCTTCTTCACTTTCACTCAGGATAGCAATGTCATCAGCGAATCATATCATTGATATCCTTTCACCTTGTATTTTAATTCCACTCCTGAACCTTTCTTTTATTTCCATCATTGCTTCCTCGATGTACAGATTGAAGAGTAGGGGCGAAAGGCTACAGCCTTGTCTTACACCCTTCTTAATACGAGCACTTCGTTCTTGATCGTCCTCTCTTATTATTCCCTCTTGGTTGTTGTACATATTGTATATGACCCGTCTCTCCCTATAGCTTACCCCTACTTTTTTCAGTATCTCGAACAGCTTGCACCATTTTATATTGTCGAATGCTTTTTCCAGGTCGACAAATCCTATGAACGTGTCTTGATTTTTCTTTAGCCTTGCTTCCATTATTAGCCGTAACGTCAGAATTGCCTCTCTCGTGCCTTTACTTTTCATAAAGCCAAACTGATCGTCACCTAGCGCATTCTCAATTTTCTTTTCCATTCTTCTGTATATTATTCTTGTAAGCAGCTTCGATGCATGAGCTGTTAAGCTGATTGTGCGATAATTCTCGCACTTGTCAGCTCTTGCCGTCTTCGGAATTGTGTGGATGATGCTTTTCTGAAAGTCAGATGGTATGTCGCCAGACTCATATATTCTACACACCAACATGAATAGTGGTTTTGTTGCCACTTCCCCTAATGATTTTAGAAATTCTGATGGAATGTTATCTATCCCTTCTGCCTTATTTGACCGTAAGTCCTCCAAAGCTCTTTTAAATTCGGATTCTAATACTGGATCCCCTATCTCTTCTAAATCGACTCCTGTTTCTTCTTCTATCACATCAGACAAATCTTCACCCTCATAGAGGCTTTCAATGTATTCTTTCCACCTATCTGCTGTCTCCTGTGCATTTAACAGTGGAATCCCCGTTGCACTCTTAATGTTACCACTGTTGCTTTTAACATCACCAAAGGTTGTTTTGACTTCCCTGTATGCTGAGTCTGTCCTTCCGACAGTCATATCTTTTTCGATGTCTTCACATTTTTCCTGCAGCCATTTCGTCTTAGCTTCCCTGCACTTCCTATTTATTTCATTCCTCAGCGACTTGTATTTCCGTATTCCTGATTTTCCCGGAACATGTTTGTACTTCCTCCCTTCATCAATCAACTGAAGTATTTCTTCTGTTACCCATGGTTTCTTCGCAGCTACCTTCTTTGTACCTATGTTTTCCTTCCCAACTTCTGTGATGGCCCTTTTTAGAGATTTCCATTCCTCTTCAACTCTACTGCCTACTGCGTTATTCCTTATTGCTGTATCTATAGCGTTAGAGAACTTCAAACATATCTCATCATTCCTTAGAACTTCCGTATCCCACTTCTTTGCGTATTGATTCTTCCTGACTAATGTCTTGAACTTCAGCCTACTCTTCATCACTACTATATTGTGATCTGAGTCTATATCTGCTCATGGGTACACCTTACAATCCAATGTCTGATTTCGGAATCTCCGTCTGACCATGATGTAATCTAATTGAAATCTTCCCGTATCTCCCGGCCTTTTCCAAGTATACCTCCTCCTCTTGTGGTTCTTGAACAGGGTATTCGCTATTACTAGCTGAAACTTTTTACAGAACTCAATTAGTCTTTCTCCTCTTTCATTACTTGTCCCAAGCTCATATTCTCCTTTAACCTTTTCTTCTACTCCTTCCCCTACAACTGCATTCCAGTCGCCCATGACTATCAGATTTTCGTCCCCCTTTACATACTGCATTACCCTTTCAATATCCTCATACACTTTCTCTATCTGTTCATCTTCAGCTTGCGACGTCGGCATGTATACCTGAACTATCGTTGTCGGTGTTGGTCTGCTGTCGATTCTGATTAGAACAACCCGGTCACTGAACTGTTCACAGTCACACCCCCTCTGCCCTGCCTTCCTATTCATAACGAATCCTACACCTGTTATACCATTTTCTGCTGCTGTTGATATTACCCGATAGAGAGTGCCCTGAACCTCTATCTGCTCCTCCGCCCTCTTTGACAAGGCTGTTGGCAGAATGAGACTGACTTCTTATGCCAGAAGTCTTCGGCCGCCAATGCTGATTATTTATCAAAATTTAGGCAGTGGCGGGGATCGAACCCCGGACCGAAGACATCTTTGATTATGAATCAAAGACACTACCCCTAGACCACGGGTGCACTCTCATGAATGATACCCTCTGCTAATTTCACACAATTTTTTTGCAACCATTCTCTGAAATACTTGATGGTTCCTGTCCAGCACTTCAGTCACATCATCGATGGTCCATTTAAGCAACTTTAGAGGGACTGACTCTCCCTGGTGGATTTGTTACTCAGGTAACATCCAGTGACTAGTTTACATACATAGTCACTGTTGCCTCCTGACAGACCCACTCTGCTATTAAGATCCACAGTACCGTACAGTACAATAATAATAATAGTAGCAATAATAATAAATTTACATTCACAAAAATTTCAATTAGAAAAAGAATTATATAAAGGAAAAAATGAGAACAAATGAAACTATCAGTATGATTAAAATGATGTGATGAAAGCGCAGAAAAAAATTACATTTAAACCAATTAATTGAATAAATATAATGATGAAAGTAAATTCAATAAAAATTTAAAAATAAAAAAAAATTAAAGTACGAGATGAGCTTCATGCCCACAACCTTTTGCACATGAAGGTATTACCCTACCTATTACACCACCCAACCACTCCATAAAATATCACTTTTTTGACAATGTTGAGGGTTAAGTAATATTCCAAATTTTTTTCCATTGATTACTTGCAAATGAGAGCTCACTCGTGTGAATTGCTGCAGGGCATTGTACCTAGGATCTTGACCTACATCACCGTGTATACGGTGTTAAAAAGTTGATCCCACCACTGGGGACCTCTCCTTGTATGTTCCAAATCTTTCTACAATCTCTGTACGTAGAGCATTAAAAAAAAAAAAAAAAAAAGTGTTGAATACTTAAACAGGTGGTAGTATGCATTGAAACAAGAAAATTATGTCCATTAAATGCAGGCCTGGAAATGCGTACTTTCTGTGATAAACATGTGTTTATAGGAAGGGCTGTGCGACTCTTGGTAGTAGACATTAACACAGTCATTGCATTGGTGCACCGTCAGATTTCGGCAGGGTATTGTGATGTCTTACTCACAGTTCTCTACCTACCATTGGGTTGTCTGCAGTCATTTGTGTGGTTCAAGTCATGTTGCAAGCTACAGTAATTTTTGTCATGTTTGTGTGCCTTATTGTACAGTACTGTCAACCCTGGATATGCATAATGGAGTTTGCCTTCTTTCAAATGTGGATTCACTTATGTATTTAGTGTTATTGAAGGTTTTTTACATATAAATTGTGTAGTACATTTACATTTCTCTCTTTCACTATTTGTTAGCAATGGAAGCCTACTACTCAACAAGTGAAATGACAGTTATGATATACTGCTATGGTTTAGCAAATGGTCGGAGCCTGTGAGCCCATGCCCTCTACACTGAAAAATATCCACAGCACAGAGTGCCCTACGGTAAGCTGTTAGGCAGACTTTTTCAGCATCTGAGGGGCACCCATGCAAGTCAGAATGCTGACAGGGGAATGCTTCACATAGTCTATACACATGACATGGAGCAGCATGTGCTACATTCAGTGGAAGAAACCCCTCGGACCAGTGCTCAGCAGAAAAATGCATGTCTCACTCTCCTGTCTGAGGGCTACATCATGGCAGACGGCAGTTCTGTCAGTGGCTGCTGCAGAATTGTGCAGCAGATCCACTGTTCACATCAAAGATTTTATTTACTGATGAGGCAGAATTCACAAGAGAAGGTGTTGTGAATTTCCATAACCAGCTTGTATGGACAGATGTAAATTCCCAAGCAGTTCAGGAAAGAGGACATCAATACGGATTCTCAATCACACTATGGACAGTTGTACTTGGCTATAGATTAACAGGGCCCTACATGCTACCACAAAGCTTAACTGGGGCACTTTTCTGGATTTTCTCATTAAAGTATTATGTGTCATGCTGTAGGCTGAGTCAATGCACAAACGAATACAAATGTGGTTCGTGCATGACGGTGCACCCGCAAACTTTTGTCACAATGTGAGCAAACGTCTGATGCAGACATTTGAGGACCAGCAGATTGGTCGCGGGGGCCCACAATTTGGTCTGCTCATTTCACCAGACCTCAATCCCCTAAACTTTGGTTATGGGGACACTTGATGGGATTGGTCGATGCCACACCAATCAATGATGTGCAGACACTACATGGTCGCATCTTTAGTACATGCCTGCAGGTAGAGCAGCAACTGGGTATACTTCAAAGTGTGCATCTTTCTTGACACTGGAGACAGACAGTGTCATGAGTGGCTGCCACATTAAACACCTCCTGTAAACATGTGTTCATCACAGAAAATATACATTTCAGATCCAAGTTTATTGGACTTACTTTTATTGTTTTGGTGAGTACTACCACCTCTCAAAGTATTAGACACTTTTTTTAACACCCTTTATAAAGGCAATGCCCTGACTGACTTGACTCATCATCGCATGGCCCAAATGGTGAAGCATAGCAACTCAAAATTTGGAGGGGGTGTTGATGGTGTACTGTAAATTTTTCGAAATAGGTGATGAAAGATTTATTGAAAACATGTTGCTGTTTGAAGCTAGATATTTTATTTCTCAGTCAAAAATAAAGAAATACATGCTTCAACAGTTTCGAAAATTTGGCTATGTTGGGGTTAAAATAATGGTTGAAATTAAAAAAAGAAAAGTCTATGAAATCTGCTATTTTACTTCCTGGTTACAAATAGACAGAAATACATGTTTTAGTGTTTTTGTAAATTCAACTCCTATGGGGGTGAAATAAGGCCAGACTAATTCACTGGTATATCACCACCCAGAACAAACTGTGAAGGATAGAAACTTGAAATTTGGAAAGGGTGTGGATCTTACACTGTAGGCACGGTTTAAGAAGGGATTATTTGAAATTCCACTCCTAAGGGCTGAAATATGGGATGAACGCCTTTGAAAATATATCACCATTAAGGCAATGTTGTAGCTAGAACTATGAAAATTGTTATTTGGTTTCACTGTCAGAAATTTAAAAAAACAATGTGTTTTTCGCCGGTTTTGGAAGTTCAGTGAGTAAGGGGGTAAAGGAGTGGGTGATTTTTAAAAAAATAAATGTTTATTAAAAAGCTACTAAATCGTTTTCAAAGCTACATCAAAGAAGGTTAGGAATGAAAGAAAAATTGATGTTTGTGTTTTTGGATATTCAACTCCCTAAGGTAGTGAAAAAAGGATGAAATTTTGAAGGAAATATTTCATTATATTAAAAAAACTTTAAAGCTAGATCTGTGGAACTTGGTATTATTAACACAGGAATTATTTTTTCTCTTCTTCTTATTCTTATTCTTATCACTACCCACCACCCCGTACAGCAATTCCCCCTTCCAGCCCGAACAGAATTGTGTACCCTATGTATCTGCATCCAGTGTTATCCAAATGTTTGTGAACCGTGTAAGTTGATACCAGCCCAATATATACCTATTCAGATATTGGTAACTGCCTAAAAACCATATCTTGACTGGCCAGCATAACGGACTTCCTCATTAACCCACCAGGCGGATTTGATCTGGGATCAACTTGTCTCCCCAAATCCCAGAAATGGCGTGTAACGTGGACGACTACCCAGACAGGTTAATACAGGAATTCATTATTGTCTGTAATATTCCAGCACTGTTTATGGTAGTGTGTGAGATAGGGTCTTGAATAACCAAGACATTAGTCTCAAACCAAACACTGTGTGTATATTTGTGGATGTGAAACAGGGACTACTTGCAGAATACATCCGAAGCATCTTCAGATGTATCATCAATGATGTCATAGATGGATCCTTCAATAGAATCGTTGAGGCATGTACACAAATGTCAATTCGATCAAGAATAACTTAAAGATCAGTAGCCCATGTTCACATGCCTAATTCTTATGTTCCACAGGCGATTATATACTGATAAAAAGACACCAGGAGGGCAGCAAAACCAATATAAAGGTGTCAATATGAAGAAATGTCAAATTCGTGTTGTTAAGGGTGAGATTATTGCTTCTATTCTACAAGTACATATATAATTCGCAGGCCACCCGTTCCTTCCATGGAGAAGGATTCATTGCATCACTACTAATCATTTCCCTTCCTGTTCCACTCACAAATAGAACAAGGGAGCAATGACTTATCTGTATGCCTCTGTACAAGCCCTATTTTCTCATACCTTATGTTCATGGTTCTTAGGCAAAATGTACTTTGGTACAGCAGGATCATTCTGCAGCCGTTTTAAATGTTGATTCTCTAAATTTACTCAATAGCCTTCCTTGAAAACAACATCACCATCCCTCAAGTGATTCCCACTTGAGTTCCCAAAGCATCCCCATAATGCTTGCATGTTCATTGAAATCTAGCAGCCCGCCTTGAATTGCTTTGATGTCTTTCTTTTATCCAGCCTGGTGGGGATCCTAGACCTTGAGCAGCAGTCATGAATATGCCGCACTAGTGTTCTATATGAAATATCCTTTACATATCAAACACACTTTCCTATAACTCTCCCAGTAAACTGAAGTTGCCATATGCCTTCCCCACTATGTTCCATACATGCTTGTTCCACTTTGCTATGCTATGCCTACATATCTAATCAACATGACTGTGTCAAGTAGCACACCATTAACGCTGTATTCAAACATTATGGGATGGTTTTTCCTGCTCCCCTGCAATAACTTAACATTTGTCTATATTTAGAGTTACCTGCCATTCATTGCACAAACTAGAAATTTTTTCGATCTGTATATTGGCTATGTGTCGCTGAAGACCCGTGGCATTTCAGAGAATGACATTGTAGACAAAGCAGCTAAGTGAGAATAGTTGCAACTTCAATCCCCTTTAACTAGTGCCAGGCACAGTCAGCATGGACCACCACTATGAATGTGTGTGTGGTTTATGAATTGGGACCCCCAGATCACCTAGGGAGCAATAATCAGAAGAGAAATAGAGGAAGAGTGTCAATCTTTTACTGGGTAATAACCTATTATTATTATTATTATTATTATTATTATTACTATTTGATGATGATGATCATGTAACAGAAGTAGGTTATATATTCATCTTGTTTTATGCTCTATCAGCCTTTCACTTCTGAAATACCCCGTAACAATACAAACTCAACATTACACTGCACATGCACTTGGTAGTATCAACAACGTTAGACACATCAAAAAATATAGATAGAAAAAGGCAACAGCAGACCAGCTGCACTAGGACCATGAGAGTGCCACATTGCCGGTATGTTCTGTCACCAAATAACGTGATTCATTTTCAGAGAATATTATTTAATGCAGTGTCGTGAACATTAGGACTGTTTCTCTTTTGGTTGTCATGTAAATATTGATGAGCATGCGTAACAAATTGGATTACTGTCACAATAACACATTGTATTACTGTCACAAATTTTGCTGCTGTAGTTTTCACTTGTTGCAGGACTTTCATGGTATTAACTTTGAAGTCTCCATTACAATATCTAAATTCTGAGACTGCAAATACATACGCATTATAGCTGTGATTCATGAATAGATAGGAACTTAGAACAATTTGGAGCAGGTTACACCTGTGATTCATGAATAGATAGGAACTTAGAACAATTTGGAGCAGGTTAGTTTTCAAACCCCATTCTGTCCTAATTATTAATTTCAAACAACATTAAGTGATGAGTTCCAGACACAGTAGAGCACCACAATAACATCTTTAAATTGATCATTCCAAAAGCAATCTGTGTGTTTGTTGATTACTTTGAATTTTCATTTGGGTTGAAACATGATGACCCTTTATGTTTTTAAATATGCCAAAATCAAAAGTCACGAGCAGTTTCTTTACCAGTGCCATAGTGGTGTGCGTGTAAGAAGGTGGGTATTGGGGTAGTACACAATGATAAGGAGTAGTGTACCACAGGATGCTCCAGCCAGTAGCATCATTCTACCACACCTGACCATAGCATCTACTCCAGGGTGTCGGTAGAATGTTTAGCTTTGATTTCATGTTAGTTAAGGCATGGTGAAGGTACTTTTCGCACTGTAGTGTTGTTTGTAGATGGGGTAAAGCAAACAAAACAAGTATGACATTAAGAAGCTACATTGACAGTTTTATGAGAATATAAATTTAAATAGTGACTCAGTGTAACATTTATCATGATATGGCCAGTTATAAGGATAGGTAATGGCTGAAAAGTACAGCACGAGACAAAGGCAGAGACCACCCTGGTGGCAGCGGCACTGGGTATGCTCAGCTTTGCCACCATGCAGCTGTCTTGTTACTTGCACACCACTATAGATCACTTCGATTCACTATTCAATGTGACAACAACTCTGTTTTTAAAAATGCCAGTGTATGTACATAAATAATAGAGGGAAACATTCCATGCGGGAAAAATATATATAAAAAACAAAGACTTACCAAACGACAAAGCACTGGTATGTTGATAGACACAATAAATGAAAACACACACACACACACACACACACACACACACACACACACACACACACACACACACATATGTAAATGCATAGAGGTTGGGCAGAGATGTCAGTCGAGGCAGAATTACAGAGGCAAAGATGTTGAATGACAGGTGAGATACGAGGGGCGGCAACTTGAAATTAGCGGAGGTTGAGGCCTGGTGGGTAATGGGAAGAGAGAATATTTTTAAGGGAGTTCTGATAGGTTGGTGTCGGTAGGAAGTACCCAGATAACCCGGACGGTGTAACACTGTGCCAAGACATGCTGGCTGTGCACCAAGGTATGTTTAGCCACAGGGTGATCCTCATTACCAACAAACACTGTCTGCCTGTGTCCGTTCATGTGAATGGACAGTTTGTTGCTGTTCATTCCCACATAGAAGGCTTCACAATGTAGGCATGTCAGTTCGTAAATCACGTGGGTGCTTTCACACGTGGCTCTGCCTTTGTTCGTGTACACCTTCCGGGTTACTGGACTGGAGTAGTAGGTGGTGGTGGGAGGGTGCATGGGACAGGTATTGCCACATTGTGGAAATCATCAATGAAAGTTGGGAGTTGCAATGAACTCTTTTTTTTTATTACTGTGTAGATTGTGTGCAACAGTGAACCATTGGGGTTAGAAACTGAATACATCTTGACACTCTGAAAACTGGCTACAATCTGAATCATAACAATGCTGTTGCACATCTACACTTACAGTAACACTTAGTAGTACTGTTTAAGATATAAATTTACAAAATTACAACAGAATTTTAGTAAACAGAGATAAACTGTGCACAGAATAATTTAGGTACATTATTTCCTAATTAGTATGTATAGGTAGTTTTGAAATAAACAATTCAGAAGCTTGAAACCCGATAATATACAGAAATTAACAATGTGAGTTACATTTGATTAATTTATAAGCAAAGTATAAGTTGTGTCATTTTCCTAACATAAATTGGAGTTACAAATTAAATATGAGTTTATTCAGTAGTAGCCACATAGTTCAAAATGGTTGCTAGCACTGAAAATCAGTATATGTTTACATTTGTAATAAAGGGCTGCATAATTTGCTTTTAATTACAAATGATATTGCAAGTATTTTACATTGCTGATGTATTATATGTAAAACTTTGATGAAATAATGCATACAATGTGAATAGAATATGAGGCAAATATAAATTCTAATGAACATTGGTAGTCATTAAAGAACTTAGCTAATTAATGGCTTCACTGTTAACAAAAAATCTTTCTGCCTGTTACAGAGTCTGGATATTAAGTATACTCAAATCTGACATTGTCATGAACTTTCTGTTTTGCTTATAACCAGAACTTCTTTGTTAACTGCTTGTAATTCACATAGTAATTAGCATCAAACTACAGTATTTTATATTCATGTTTGAGACTTAAATGGCTCATCAGAAGGTGTTCTGTAACAGTTCGAATACTTAAAACATGTTACAAATAGTCTAAGACTAATGGATGGACTAACTGTTGGCAAACATCACTCAGATGGATGTTCATCTGTGTATTCCTGGCTCTTCTACTTCTTATTCCCATTCCCTGTATCACAGTCATTCAGTTTTTCAAGATTTTCATATATTTCCTTTTCATAATTTTTGTAATGCGATCACACTAATCTGTTTATCTGTACTGGCACATTCCTCGCTTAAAAGTTACAATTGTGATTTTGATGTGGGTGTGGTGGTGGTGGTGGTGGTGGTGGTGGTGGTGGTTATTGTTTTCATGATGGTAGATGAACATTTTGAGTAGTTGTAGTAACAGCTTTTTCCTCTCTATGGAACTGCTCCATGAAAAACTGCAGTGTTGTGTTTCTTCGCCCATCTATGTCTTATCTATCCTCTGAAATTTTTAGTAAGTTTTTCTCTATTTATTCAGTTACATCACCATGTGATGTGATAAGCACATTACATGTTTAGCTTGGATATCCAATGGTTAGAGTATATTGTTTCTCAATTTATGTGTCATTTGTTGGTGACAAGTTGAGAATTTGTGATGTAGAGCTTTCTGGGTATATCAGAATTAAAATTTGGATTTGGCTAATGTTTTGAAGATACAAGGTGTGTGTGTGTGTGTGTGTGTGTGTGTGTGTGTCAGAGAGAGAGAGAGAGAGAGATTTATTTTTTGAGTTAGTTTATTTAGCATATCTTATCTGTAATTACACTTATTGAGGGTAATCACAGATACTGTTTCTCTGCAGGTATAACGCGAGATCTGCAGAGCTTGGCAGCTAGCAATAAAGGTGACAGTGAGAGTGACCTTCAAGATCAAACACCGGATACTGATGACTCAGGGGCACACTCTTATCCTGATGCACCCACAGGAGCTTTCTTTCCTTCCACTAGTTCCTTCAAGCGTGCGCCAATCATGGGTAATCGAGGCTTAGAGCAACGAGGAAAGAAGTCTCGAGCCTCGGCCACTAAAGAATCTTCATCCCAAAAGGTAAAACTAATTTGACCACTCAAAACACTAATGTCAATATACAAAGAACATGTATAGAGATTTTTAATGATGATGTACCTTGAATTTTAATTAGCAAACCAGGCTGTATGTTATTCTTCCGTTCAGTATCAAAATGAAACTGCCATGTAACCAGTCCATTTAGAATGAAGGCAGTAGGGCCCTACTGGTTTACACACAATTTATTTTATCCTGTTCATCACTGTTTGAAGTTACGATACACAGAAAAGAACCAGATGGTACACCATGGCCTACACACATAAACTCACACACAGAGTTGCAAACATCCTAAAGAGACAGGGCTTCAAAATAGCACATAAGCCTGGGCAAACCCTCCAGTCACACCTAAGCCAGCCAGCTACCGAGAGGGACAAATTCCAGCAATCAGGAATATGTAAACTTGAATGTCAAAATTGTGATGCAGTATACATTGGCATGACACGCAGGAATTTTGAAACACGATACAAAGAACATATCAGATGTTGGAAGTATGAAACAAACCATTCCACATTGCAGAACATTTAAAACACCATAACCATCGTCCTACAAACATGGAACAAGAAATGAAAATAATGAGAATAAGCAACCATGACAAACATCTTATACAAACACAAGAAAACTTCCACATCCAGAAAGCCAAAGCAGGAAACAAACACATGATAAGTGAACAAACACACATCAGCACAGGCTCCCTACTGCACTTAATAAAGGAAATGATAAGATAAAACACAAAATCTCTTTCTCCTTCACCTTCTGGAGACACACACACACACACACACACACACACACACACACACACATACACACACACACCACAAAAAAAGTGTGTCACACCAAAACAGACACCAGCAGAGCCAACAATATATATACCGAAACACACATACACACACATGCACATGTACACAAACACACACAGAAATACATACAAAAGTAAATCACAGATACTTCAATAATACACAATTCGATCTTTGGCAAAAACATTTGACAGAAACCAAAACATTGCACTGAAACAAACATTCAGTTCATAGTGCTGTGGAATGTTGGGGGGGGGGGGGGGGGGGGGGACACAAATTGGCATTCATAAGAAGAACAACACCAAAAATACAACAGGAGCGTAATATGATGTAAGAAATTGTCCACACAACCTGTAAGTACAGTTCAAAACATTACTACTTAATAGGAAATACCAACCACCAGAACTGTTTATAACCTATAGGTACAGTGACAAAAATGGAAATTAAATAGCAAGCATATGTACGTATTCCAGGCCACTGATGATGCATTGCAGGAAATAAAGGCGAAACGCGTATGGTACTAAAATAGTGTTTTATTCAGTTGTTGTCAGATGGTTCATAAGTAAAAATTATCAATATACTGTAATATTACACGCAACTGAGGCAGACCAGGATACAAAAGTTGAAGATGCCTGTTTGAAGTTAACCATCCTGCTCCCAACTTTTACTTCACTTTTTAAAAATGCAGTTCTTGTTACGTCATATAAATAGCATCATTTTTTTCTCAGAATGTAATGCTCCAAAGATATCTTGCAGGTTTTCCTGCACTTTGTGTCTCATTTTTCATTCTAGCCTACTTTAAAAGTGAAAAGTTTTAAATCTTGTTCGCACTTTCTGAAAATGGGCAGTTGTTTAAAGAAAGGACATACAAAGGTAGAGCAGAGTTCAAAATGAGTGTCTGTTGTGACACCAGTATAATAATTCACAAAAGATAGTGTTATTAGAGGTACCAATTTCAAGGTTCTTAAAAACCCAGTAACATGTAGAATGAAATCCAAAGAATTCTTACCTATGAAAGCACTAGCTTCCACAAGAACAGTAGTGACGGACTCTTGCTATCATATAAACGTTGGCATTCCGTGCTTTGGAGATGAGTGATGTAGCCTATCCTTTGCATACATTACACTCCAAAAACGACGAGTGACATAGGACCTTTTTTGGTCATTTTTCAGGTTTGTGAATGTACTCCAACATTTCTCTTAAGTCTGTCATCTGTGTAAAAGTACTTTATGATACTTCTGCTGCCACGAGAAAATGCAGTTGGAAGCACACATCACTCATATTGCCGAGAAGGGGTTAAGACAACAATGCAACTTTTTCTTTGTGGCATTCATGTTCCCTTTGTTGGCACGCATCATACTCATACCGCACAATGTCATATGCAGCGCAAAAGCCGTCAGTTGTCTTCTGCTGCTTGCTTTGTATGTACTTTCCAGAAAGCCTTACAGTACTGTGCTGAAAAATAGAATAGGGCTAGCTAAGATCTAATTGGCCAGAAGCTTAAACAAAAATTAACTTAGGTTTTGCAGACAAGATGCTTTGTTGTTAATGAAATGGAAATACACTAAATCCATATGCAAACTCTGCAGGCCGCCATGTGGTGCATGGTGGAGGGTCCCTGTACCACGTCTTGTCAGTTCCTTTCTTTTTCCCCTTTGCAAATAGAGCAAGGGAAGAATGAATGACTGTCTATATGCCTCCATACAAGCCTTAATCTCTCTCGCCTTATGTTGATGATCCTTATGTGAAATGTATGTCGGCAGCAGTGGACTTGTTCTGCTGTCAGCTTCAAATTATGGTTCTCTAAATTTTCTCAGTAGTGGTCCTCAAAAAGGACGTCATCCCCTCTTCAGGGGAATTTGAGTTCCCATAGCATCTCCGTAATACTTGCATGTTGATCAAACCTGCCAATAACAGATCTAGCAGCCCACCTCTGTATTTCTTCAATGTCTTCCTTTGACCCAGCTTATCAGGAACCCCAAACACCTGAGCAATGCTCAGGAATGGATCCCACTAGTGTTCTGAATGTGGTGTCCTTTACAGATGAACCACAATTTCCAAAAACTCTACAACTGAAGTCGACCATTTGCCTCATCTACTATGATCCTTACATACTCATTCTATTTCATATTACTTTGCAAAGTTATACTGAAATATTAAATTGACCTGATTGGTCAAACAGCTCACTACTAATGCTGTATTTGAACATTCCGGAATTGTTTTACCTAGTCATCTACATTAACCTTCATTTCTCTGCATTTACAGCTAACTAGGTTTCACCATACCAACTAGCAGTTTTGTCTAAGTCATCTTGTATCCTCCTACAATCACTCAATTTCAACACCTTCCTGTACACCACATCGTCATCAGCAAACAGCCACAGGTCGCTGCTCACCCTGTCCATCAGATCATTTGTGTATATAGAGAATAATAGTGGTCCTATAACTCTTCCCTGGGGCAACCCTGGTGATAGTCTTGTTTGTGATGAGTACTAGGTCCTGTTACTTTAAGAAGTCTTCGATCAGTCACGTATCTGGGAACCTATTGAAGAGTCTGCAATGGAGTACTGTAGGAATTCTAGGAATGTGGAATCTGCAAGCGGTTAACAATATTAGGGTATATTTTTTGCTTTAAATAATGTTACTCATTTTGTAACAGTATTGACTGATGGGAATAGTGTTGCACACAGACTTCATTGTCATCACAACACCTGCAGCTTACTTTTACCTAAGTGTTCATTTGACGCTCACAGTCCATCTACGAAGATGTATTGCAACCTGAAGCAGGGTGGATGATGATTCTTGTGATTCGAATAACGTCTTACAGATCAAAGAATGTTTCGATGGGAGAAAATACCAATTCAAGAACAACTTACATCGACCTGAAATGAGAATCAAAAAGTGTAGAAAGGAATCTATCATCAAATTCAATCATGGACCTGAAGTTTTGCCTTCAATAGCTAAGGAATGAAAGAATACAAAGCTGTTGAACTCTGTCATGGAGATATTTCCCACTTTCATCATTACATGACACCATTAAATAATAAAATGAACCAAGATAAGTTTCTGTTAAAATTTATTAATATTTCTTCACCTCAGTGCAGAACAATGGACAAATGGAGAAAGGAAGAATACAATGACAGTGAAATATACCATTAAAGACATAAATGGTGAAGTAGTGCCTCTATGTACTGCCACTTTCCAAGGAGTCTCAGCCATGTCAAAGGAGAATTATCATATCTAGCAAGATGATTTCCTGTAGAAGAGAGGTGTCCAAAGGAAAGGAGAGGAGGCGTCAGAACAGAAAAGGGTCAAAAGGAGATAACTGTTGTCATTAAGATTGATATTAAAAAAAATATAGATGCAGAGAGAACCACCATGAAAGGGGGAAGTCTAAGAGATTTATTTGCCTTCTGTCAGTCAAATTTTAGAGAGATTCTGTGAAGAAACGAAAAAATTTAGAACTGGAATACTAGCATATATTGTACAAACATGTCAGTCTATCATTCAGGGCACCTCATAGTGATTCCTGCTCCACTTGTAAGGTCGGTTTAATGGAAATAAAAACGGAAACTTTCCTGCAGAAGAAGAATGAACTGTAAACTAGATACAAATTACATAAAATTTGTGCAAAGAGGTTTTATGATACAATGAAGGAAGATAAACAAACTGCCCTTAAGATTTGCTTTGGCATGTAGCAAAACCAGCCTATTCCAAAATTATGATCAGTGATGTTTTGTATGCTAAACAAGTATGATTACACAACCCATGCACCATGACCCATGTTAAGGAGCAAAAGACTGAAAGCATTGTTTTCTACACCCAGTTGGAGACAAAATCGTCAAGAGGATGCAATCATATTGCTTCGGCTTTGCTGGACTTCCTTTCTGACTTAGATAAGAAACAACCAAATAATGGGACCAATACTATACATCTGTTCTCATATTGCTGCAGCAGCCAAAATAAAAACATTTGTACGACAACAATCCTACAGCATTCTTGGAAAAGAGCACGAAGTTCAATAATATTTGTCACTTTTTCCCTGTTGGTGGCGATAACTACATACCTCCACACCACAAGGCTACAGAATAGGTTCCCAGATACGTGACTGCTCAAAGACTTCTTAAAATAACGGGACCGAGTGTTTGTCTCCTAAAGAATATTATGATATTTAAGAAAATCATGATACTTAAAGTCCTAAACACCGACTGGGCTGTTAAAAACCTAGAAGATAGTGCACAGAAAGTACTAAAATCCAAGCTACCTTTCAAAATTAACAATCAGCATTTCATCTCAGACAAGAAAGAAAAGAAGATTGTTAATGTGTTTGTGAGTGATACATACTGTGGAGATCCAGCACAAGTTTACATCCTGAGATGAATGAAACCATGCCATCCAACAGTACTAACATACACAGTTCTACCAAAACAAAATATGATGAACAAAGAAAAGAAGAAAGATGTAATTTTGAAATTACAGATGATGCAAAGAAAAGAAGAATGATGTTTCTGCCTTGCTAAATATTTTGAAGTTGCAGATGATGCAAAGGAGTTTTACCAAAATGTCCTAGAAGAATAATGTATGACTGTAACAGGAAAAACTTCCCAGTAAAAAATGTGATTGCAACATGCAGTAATTTTAGTGTTACTTATTTCATACTTCATGATAATAACGATATGAGTTAAACAATTATGTTAAAATAGTTACCATTGCTATTATTGTATTTCTCTTATTATTGTTTGTGTTCTCAACAAAGTCAAAAACTATAAATTTAAAAAAACTGCTTTATATAATAATATATTCAAAAATGTGCCTTTTACAATGATGCAGGCATATAATAAACATTATAAAAAATTAGTTGTGGAAAAAATACATTTAAATAAAGAAGGCAACATAACTGATACTAGCAATGATTATAAGCATTTATCATCTCCTGTTACAAAAATCAGATTTTAATCTTATTTCGTTGAACATTTTCTTAATATCACTGAGATTTAGTAGTCATCTAAAAATTCAAACACTCAAATGTATTTAAGTGAAAACAGAAAAACTCCTTTCATGAGAAACAGTATCTGTTGTATTTATGAAGTTTTGAAAAAATGCTCCCTCAATTTGTAAGTTTTATATATAAAAGTAGAGGCTTGCTGTCACATACTTTTATGAATTTGGAACTGAATTGTAACATATTTGATAAACAAAAGCTGTCTAGTTGAATTAACTCTCACCCCAAATAGTTCACCTGTAAACAGACTCAGTGAGATAACATTTTCTTAAATTGATTCTGGCTGCAGAAATGTCTAAATGGCCTCGGAGGAGATGTAATGTTTGTGCAGAATGAAGCAAAGCAAGATCTGAGAAAGTGACAAGGAAAGGTACCTGGTACTATTGTGAAGAATGTGACACATGACTTAAGTTTTCAAAATGCAACCGATTAATTTTCAGTAAAAATGTACCCTTTAAAAGGTTTTATTTTCAGTACTAGTGACTTGGAATTCTATCTCAATTTAGAAAATGAAAGATTTAAAAAGATTGCTGCTTTTGCAAAACAATCCATTTTCATTTCAAAATAACTGAAACAAGTCTGTTTCTTTGCAGTATTTCACAGAAAATAGACCCTTCTTTCAAATGCAATAAACTGATGTAAGTCACGTGCAGTAGAGCCTGCTGCACAAAATTCAGAAAAACTATGTAAAAGCACACTATCAGTCAATTGCACTACATCCCCTTTGCCCAGTCATGAAAGCGTTAATATTCAATTGCCAAGAAGCATGTTCAACTACTTATTTCAAGACTTGCAGTGGCTAACAATGAGTTGCAAATGTGTTTATATTACAGTCATCCATGGTAAGGAAGAACACAAAAATATATTTAGAATGTTGTCGCAATATAGATAGCACTGAAAATGTGATAAAAGCCCAGGAAATGTGTCATCAGTGAAATGCTTGTAGGACCTTGTAGCATATGCCTGTAGCATATCAGAAATGGAGATAGCAGGACAAGTTTTGATTACTAGGTTACAAGAATTGGCAACTCTTTTGGAATCATTATGGTAGGAAAATAGAGAAATAAACTTGTCATGAAAAGGTATTGGAGTAATGTCCAGAAAGATGCAGAACAACTCGTTGTTCAAGAGAAATGTGACTTCAAGGAGTGAGAGAGTTTATGCCAGAGAGGTAAATGCACTAATGTGACTTCAAGGAGTGAGAGAGTTTATGCCAGAGAGGTAAATGCACTAAGGTGATCGTGAAAATGAACAACTGATCGATTTGAGATACAGGAAGCAGAACAGTCGGTAGGGTCCTCACATCAAGAAAGAAAAAAAAAGTGTTGCACTTGTGGCATTCAAAGTGTCTGATCCATTGTACCAGATTGTCAAATTCTCATCTTGGCAGAATACTCATGCTTTGATCAGTTACAATAAGTTACTGCTGGTAACGATTATGTTATGTATTACAGACTACTTGAGAAGTATGAGGGATAGTGAACGGGAGATAGATGACAGTGACAGGAATCATTCCTAAGTTGTGGCTGATGGAAATTCACTCCACATTATGTGCTTAGCTACCATCTACAAAGTTTTTTGATGGCAAGAATTCAGATATCATATGTAGTAAAGCAGACAGCAACCGCTGGAAATTGTGTTACAAAATATGTTCTGCTGTAGGGTATTGCATGTAAAGTTTATAGACCTATTTACCTATTTTTGTTGAGTTCCAGCCGGGCACAAGAAAAAGAGTCCTATACATTTTAAGATTCCGGTCAGACATTCACACAAGCACAACTTCCTCACATGATCTCTGTCCCTGGTCATTGTGGCTGAACTGTGTATATCAACTGTGCCTAATGTGACAAGCAGTCTTTGGGTGGTGGAGATCAGAAAGAGGTTGGGTTGGGGAGGGGAAAGTATAGCAAGCTAGGGTTAAGGTGGGGGAGGGTGTAGTGCTGCTTGTGGGGGCTTGCAGTTACGTGGTGGGGATGGGGCATGGCTGCCAGTTACAGTTCGGAGGTTTGAGGAGGGAGGGAGGAGGTGAGGAGGGGAGCAGAAAGGAAGAGGAGGGGAAAAAGACTTTGGGGGGGGGGGGGTTGCTGAAATAGAAGACTCTATAGTGCTGAAGTGTGGAGATAGGAAAAGGGATAGGTGGGCGAAGGCTGGTGAGTGGGGGTTACAGGCAGGTATGTGGCATATACTGCAAGGTGAGTTCCCACCTGCACAATTCAGGAAAGCTGGTGTTGGCAAGAAGGATCCAGGCAGGCCTTGAAAGAGGCATTGAAGTGAAGCACATTGCTGACAGACAGCTTGTTAAATGTCTTGCCCATGTAGAAATCAGCACAGTGGTTGTAGCGTAGTTTGTAAATCACAGGACTGCTTTCACAGGTAGCCCTGCCTCCGATGAGATAGGAGAGGCCTGTGACCAGACTGGAGTAGGTGGTAGTGGGAGGACATATGAGACAGATCCTGCATCTAGATCTATTGCAAAGATACAAGTCAGGGGGGCAAGGGGTTGGAGTGGGGATGGACAAGGTTATTGTGTAGATTTGATGGGTGGTGGAATACTACTGTGGGAGGAGTGGGAAAGGTAGCAGATAGGATAGTCATCATTTCAGGACACGACAAGAGGTAGTCATATAATGCAGGTGGGAAATCTCTCTCCTATATATCCTATGTTTCTACAAGAACCCTGGCCCCAACCTTCATTGGTCCCTGTCCTTTCACCCACTTATCCCCTACTGTGATCCCATTATTCGAGCACTACGTAGCCTTCTGTTCCACCAGCACACCAACCAGTCTGTTTTATCCTCCTATAGTACTCTCCTTTTCTGCTCCCCTTGCCCCTCCCCTCTACCTCAAATCCCCCAACTGCACCTGGCAGCCCTATCCTGTCCCCACAATGTCGTGCATGCCCCCACAAGCAGCAGTACACCCTCGTCCACCCCTACCCTTTTATTGCTCCCTGTCCCTGACCCAGCCTCCTCCTCACTTCCTCCTCCCAACTCCACCTACAGATTGCTTGTTCCATCAGGTGCAGTTGGTGTACTCAGCCTGGCCTCAATGGCCAGAGACAATGGTCGTGTGTGTGTGTGTGTGTGTGTGTGTGTGTGTGTGTGTTTTCCAATTCTGAAGGAGGTCTTGCTCAGATGTATAGCAGTCTTTTTGTTGTGTCTGTCAATAACTCAACGTCTGCTCTGTATGGTGAGTAGCAAATCTTATCTTTTTCATATGGTCCCCTAGATTTTCCATTGATGATAATATACTCAAAGCTTTCAGTTGAATCACGTGCATATCTAGTGCATATCTATGGGTTGACACAAACTGTTTACCATTTTTGAGAAAGGATGGTAGCAGATTTAGCCTTCTATGTATCAGAACTCATTCTGCATTCTCTGTACCAGAAATTATTGTTTCGTTTATCAGAACCTGCCCTTAAAGTTAAACGTTATAATAATAGCAAAAGGAAATCTCTCATGTTTGTTAATGGGTCCTTGGACAAAATGACATAGGGAATACAAGATTTTTTGCCAGTTAGTGTATATAGACTTAGTCTCTTCATGGCTTTTAGATAGTCAGGTAAAGAATGGCTGTATATGCATTTGCAGCCGGCCGCGGTGGTCTCGCGGTTCTAGGTGCGCTGTCCGGAACCGCGCGACTGCGACGGTCGCAGGTTCGAATCCTGCCTCGGGCATGGATGTGTGTGATGACCTTAGGTTAGTTAGGTTTAAGTAGTTCTAAGTTCTAGGGGACTGATGCCACAGCTGTTAAGTCCCATAGTGCTCAGAGCCATTTGAACCATTTTTTTTTTTTTTTTGCGTTTGCAATAAGATAATCTATATTAAAACCACTATAATTATTGCTGCAGTAAAACTGTGTAACTCTCATAATAAATCTATTTACACACTTGGCAGATCAGTTCAGAAAGAGCAACACACACAATGTCAGGCAGAGAACCTGGAGTGTTTTTAAATTTATTTATAAGTTTCATGAAAGGATCTACAAGAATTATTTAAGTGGTTAGCTTTATGGTACAAATAATATGCAATATTTTCTTAATGCTTTGAGAGTTGAGTTTCAAAAACTTTCCTTTTTCAGGTCGTGCAAGTTGTAGCTCTTGAGGTGAAAAATGTAACACGAGCCATAAATCGATATGGCACACTACCCAAAGGAGCCCGCATTGGAGCATACCTGGAGTCATTGCGGCAGAGTGGTCTAGCAGGAGGAACAGATGCTGATGAAATGGACCAAGGAGAAGAAATGGTAGAGCAGCAATCTATGAATGATCTTCCTACTCCCCATCGTTCAGTGTCACCAAGAACTAACATACGTACCCAGCCTCAGATGATACGTAGCAACTCGTCTGGAGGAACTGTTGGAGGCTTCCATCAGCATCACCATCCACCTTCTTCACCAACTGCAAGCAAATTACAACGACCTCGCACAGCTGGAAATACTCGTAATCATGGGCCGGAGATGCGTACATTCCGTGCACCAAACACCTCAACTTTCCGTGGGGGCAGTCCTTCAAGAGTACTTCAGCCTTCATTGGCTGATTTGGAGTTTCCACCACCACCTTCAGATCTACCCCCTCCCCCAGAAGAGTTTGACTGTGTTAGTGAAACCCCAATGACCCCAGAACCACCTCCACCTTTGACTGCTGCTTCCCCCAGCCCAGAAAGACGACGACTCCGCTCTGGTGCTGCTTCTGGCAAGCCATCAGGACTTTCTTCACCTCGTAGTTTGCGGAAGTTAGGTCACAGTTCCAGTTTAGACCAACCTTCTCCTCATTGGGCCTCATCAAATGAGGCTGAACGGAACTATCCAGTTGTAGAACCCATTTTTCCACTGGATCATAGTGATCAAGAGCGGGATAGCCCTCATACCACGCAAACCAGCGATGTTCGAAACACTGAACCATCTGTAGAGGAGGCAAGTTCTAGATTTGGTGTGAGCCTGAGGCACCGTGAACCATCTACTGACTCCTGCAGCAGTGTTAAGTCAGGAAGAGAAAGGGAAGATTCCTGTCAGTTGACGCAGAGTGGTCGCCGAAGTTCGAAAGGACGACCTCGAGATCGCCCTCCAAGTCCACCGAGATCCAGCAGAAGTTTAACATCTCCAAGTCTTGAAACAAAAAGTCCTCTCTCCCCTGGTAGTGATGCACCTGCACTGTATTCACCTCCAGCACTTCCTTCTGAAACTTGTTCCTCCCCAACCCAGAATAAGGATTTTCCTAACTTCAGTGAACCTGATTGCCATCATCCAGACGAAGAAATGTGCTCCCCAAACGAGAATGATGAAACAGAGAGGAGACCTTCTTGTAGCAAACCTGCAAAAAGTGTACCATCAGATGTGAAAGACCTGTTGGAACTTAAATTGATGGCAGAGATTAAAGAGAGAGCTGATAGAGGCTTTGGACGGAATGGGTCAAAAGAATCTCCACATGGTGATCAACCGTCTGCATTAATTGACCCATCAGCACAAATGGTTTCAGAACTTAATGAAACTCTGCTGCAAGAAAACAGCCGACAAGAATCAGCTTCTGATATTAACTTTAATAAAACTTCTCCTGATTTAGGAGGAAAAGCATCTGGTTCTCCAGTTGATATAAAATCGAATCTGCGTAAGTTCAGTCGAGGATCAGACAGTTCAAAATTGTATGATCAGCAGACGAGCTCTAACCAGGAACCAGTAGGTAGTAACTTAGGTGGGTTTAAAGCTCAGCTGAAGAAAATTGAAGCTGCTCCTAAGAGAGTGGGTGCAAAGGAGGAGAATGAGGACCATTCTGTTTCCATCATAGACTTTAAATCTCGTTTACGTAAGGTAGATAACACTGGAGATAAATTATCTGAAAAGGTTTCAAAGAAATCAGAAAATGAAAAAGCAGAAGAGGAGCAGGGACAAGAGGATGAGAAGCGTCGAAATAGTGTACATTTAGATGGTGACTATCATGAGGACGATGCAAAAAAGAGGGACAGTACAGTGAGCGCCCATAGTCTAGATGGAGGATCATTGAAAGTAGACGAAACAGAGGACAAACGACGTAGTACAGGTAGCATAAGTAGTTTAAAAAAACTGTGGGAAAATAAAGAATCAACATCCGAGTGTGCCCCTGGCCAAGTGAGTCCAAAATTAACATTAAAGACAGCAGTCAAGCCTGAAGTTCCTTCTCGAACGTGTCGTGATACACCGTGTGATGATGATGATAGGTCTAGGAGTGAAGAAAATAACAAAGATCATAGTTCTCCAGAAGATGCACCAAGCAGGATTAACAAGGTATCTGTAGGTGAAAGAAGAGTGTGGCCCCCTACAACAAGTGATGAAAAACCTGCAGTTCCTACTAAACCATTAGTAAAAGCTGCCAAGCCAGTTATATTTTCTTCCAAACTTCCTACAAGCTCAGCAGCTATTTATGCAACACCTTCCATGTCAAAACCTTCTGTCATACCAAAAAGCAGTAGTAGTGATAGCAAAACAGAAGACGAGACATGTGGGAAACTGGAAAGTGAAAAGGACGCTAAAGACGAGCGGGAAAGTGTTCTCGAGATTTCACAAGCCTTAGAAACGAGTTTATCTGTGTTAAGGTCATCTCCAAATGTATCGACAGGCAGCTGGCTGCAACTGTCAGACAAAGTTGGTTTGTTCCATTCTTCATGTGTAGGTTATGCTGATAGGGTACCACCTCACACACGGTTTCACTTCCGTGAATTACTTACTAGACTGGAAACTCAGGCTCAACAGTTACGCTCAGCCAGTGTTAGAAACTCAGCTGATAATACGCGGCTTTTCACTGAAGTACAGAATACTGTGAAAGATGTGATAAATGCTGTGCAAAGATAGGTCCATTAAATGTATGATAAAGACTGATTTAGTTTATGGTAACTGCACCTACCGTAGAAGATCATTGATGTGTTTCACGTGTGTGTGTAGGAATGAGCACACCTCATCTGATCTCTTCTGAGATATAAAATAGAGTCATCCGTGTTCATCTAGGTGAATGTGTGTGTCTTTTTTTTTAGGCATTATGCGTACTTATTGTACTTGTGGAATTTTCTGTGATGTGTGTGAGACTCAGTGGTTTTTTCCTCAGTCGTGAATATTCATTGTAAGAAGTGAAGATCAGGTTATAGTTTCCTGTTGAGGAATGTAATCAGAAGGTTATTAAAGCAGGAAATATGTGTTAAGATGGTAAAATGTTTGTGCTGAGAGCCGAAGTCTGGTAAGTGTTGAGAAAAATATCCACTTTTGAGTCATATATTCAGGTTTTACCAAAAAAATATGAAACTATAGACTATTTTTCATACAGTATTTGCTGATACATTGTTTTACAGCATGCATCATCCAGAGAGGTATGTATGTGTGCTGTGTGTATGCTTCATTGTATTGTGTGGAATTTACTGCATGTATTAAATTTGAAGGCTTGAGCACAACTTCAGTCTGAATACCATTAAACAATAGCTGTTATTTATGAAGCTGCTCTAGGTAAATGCAAATTAACAAAAAATATCTACAATTGATCTTGGTTTGAGTTCTGTTGTATTTGCTCCCCCTCCCCCCTTTTACCTGTGATAACGTTGTACATTGGATTAGATGCTTGACAGATATGAATAGCACGTGCTCAAATATAATTTTATGCAGTATTGAATGAGTGTTGTTTGTCTAACAAAAAATGCAAGCAAGAAATTAGGACAGGGACCATAATGTGCTATTTGTTTCCAAGGAGTATTTTCTTCCGGGGCTGCAGTGATAACTTTCTCCCCTATAATGTTACTGAAGAATGGAATTCAGAAATAAGCAGTATTTGAACTTAAAGGACTATTATTTTATGCTAAGTACAATTACTGCTTACATTTTCTGATTATTTGCATAATTTGCATTGTTTATGCTAGTCTATGTAATGTATAGTTAAATTGAATAGAGTTGAGAATTGGGATGTAACATCTTGCAAAGAGTTTTTATAAACCCAAAGATTTTAAAAATAACTTTTCTTACTGTGCACATACAAATATTCCCACTGTTATTGTGTAGTGACTAATTCATCCTTTTTTTAAATGAATTCATAGTTTCTTTAAATGAGCCAAAAATGTTTTTCAAAACAACGAACTGGAAATCATGTACTGAAAAATTCAGAATCTGCCTAATATTGCAGGTTTAGTATTTGCTCATGCCATTTCTTGCATACTTTTTAAAATTTCTTTTGTAATGTAAATAGGTTTTGTATGAAAACATTTCCCACTTGGCGCTCATTAACAAAGCAAAGAAAATCGATTGTGTACTGTCTTAATTTAAAACAGACTGTGTATGATACTTTTATATGGCAGTGAATAGCAACTTTGGAAAGTGTGTTTGTGCAAAATAAATCAGAAAAAACATTGTGAGATTACTTGAATACTCTGTGATCTGTTGATGCTACTTTGGTTCTTTATGTTATATATTATTTATTTTTCATTTAACGTCAGCAGTAGTGCAAATTGTACCAGCTGTCTTGTAATCCTGTCAGTGGATTTTTTTTTAATATATATATATATATGTACTATTTTTACACTAGCATTATATTCTAGGTACAGATTTTTTTGTTCCTAGATTTCAAACCAGTGAAACTTCACATAGGTAACTGTTAGTATAGTACCAGTATCATGGCTCAATATTTTAGAATGAAATTTTGAATTTGAAAATTTTTTGGAGATTCGAGAGAGAACTCTGTATGTCTGATCGTAAGGATGAAGATGGAAAAATAGTCTTGATTTTGTATTTCTCATGTTTACACTTTATAACTGTGAAGTAATTTTCGCAAGGAAATTCTGTTTTATATATGAAGATTATATATATTATATATATATTTCTCTGTACGAATGCCAGATTACTTCATTATGGTTTCTTTACTTTGTATGTTGATGCATGCATTTTGTACAGGTAAAAGTGTGTTCCTTTGTCAATGTGTATTGCTGTATGGATGTTTGTACAATGATTATAAATATAAACAAGAAGTAGAATCAAAATTCATTTGTACCCTTCATGAATCCTTCAGAGCATTTTCCTTTCCATAAATTGCAGTTCATAAGCTTGTCATTTTGTTTGTCATTGACATAACATTTTCAGTTGTGTTATGGTTTCTCTGTGTATTCCTGCACCAGTGTTTTACTAGAATGGCACTGTTTTTAACTGCACTTGATCAGTTAAGGGACGTGTAAATGCTACTCAGCTGAAATACTCTAGTTCAGTTTATTTTTCATTCAGGATACACAGTTCTGAACAGGAATGCAGATCTCGTTTTTCACATTCTACTCAGAAACACAAAGAACTCCATTTATTTAGCTTTCTTTTTTTAAAATTGAAACACCCATAATGAAACTTCATAGTTAAAATTACACTATGCAATCAAAAGTATCCTGACACCCCCAAAAAGGAATGTTTTTCATATTAGGTGCATTTTGCTGCCAGATACTCCATATCAGCAACCTCAGTAGTCATTAGACAGAGTGAGAGAGCAGAATGGGGTGCTCTGCTGAACTCACGGACTTCAAACATGGTCAGGTGATTGGGTGTCACTTGTATCATACGTCTGTATGCGAGATTTCCACACTCCTAATAAACATCCCTAGGTTCATTGTTCCTGATGTGATAGTGAAGTGGAAACGTGAAGGGACACATACAGCACAAAAGCGTACAGGCCGACCTCATCTGTTGACTGAGAGGCTGCCAACAGTTGAAGAGGGTAGTAATGGGTGATAGGCAGACAACCTGTCCAGATCATCAAACAGGAATTCCAAACTGTGTCAGGATCCACTGCAAGTACTATGACAGTTAGGCGGGAGGTGAGAAAACTAGGATTTCATGATCGAGCAGCTGCTTATAAGCCAATGTCGGTAAATGCCAAATAATGCCTCGCTTGGTGTAAGGAGCGTAAACATTGGACGATTGAACTATGGAAAAACGTTGTTTGGAGTGACAAATTACGGTACACAATGTGGCGATCCTATGGCAGGGTGTGGGTATGATGAATGCCTGGTGAACGTCAGCTGCCGGTATGTGTAGCGCCAACAGTAAAATTCAGAGGCGGTGGTGTTATGGTGTGGTCATGTTTTACATGGAGGGGGCTTGCACCACTTTGTTGTTCACCTTGTTTTGCGTGGCACTGTCAGAGCACAGGCCTTCATTGAAGATTTAAGCATTTTCTTACTTCCCACTGTTGAAGAGCAACTTGGGGATGGTGATTGCATCTTTCAACGCAATCGAGCACCTGTTCATAATGCATGGCCTGTGGTGGAGTGATTACATGACAGTAACATCCCTGTAATGGACTGACCTGCACAGAATCCTGATCTGAATCCTATGGAACACCTTAGGGGTGTTCTGTAATGTCGACTTTGTGCCAGATCTCACCGACCGACATCGATACCTATCCTCAGTGCAGCACGCCGTGAAGAATGGGCTGCCATTTCCCAAGAAACGTTCCAGCACCTGATTGAACGTATGCCTGCGAGAGTGGAAGCTGTCATCAAGGCTAAGGGTGGGCCAACACCATATTGAATTCCAGAAATACCAACAGAGGGTGCCACAGACTTGTAAGTCATTTTCAGCCAGGTGTGTACCTTGCCACATAGTTTGTTGTTTTTATTGGCAGGTGAGGGAACAGAAATAAATTTTGGATTCATCCATACAAGGCGGCTAATTTGGAATTTATTTCATATATTTGCTTCCATAATCTTTTCTGAATATGATCCTTAAAAACTTTGTAAATTACATGGCTTAAAATTTTGCCCTATTCAGATCTCTGCAAGTTATTTACTGTTATAGTCTGCTTGAACTTCCTTTGTCGCCTTTTCATCTCCTCCCTTCCCGTTTCCTGCCAGTATTCACTGAACCAGCATGCAAAGAATGATAGTTGAACCATTTGAAAGTATATAGTGTATTAGATTATCTAATAAAATAGTCATCTGAAGACAGACTCGAGGATTATAGCTGCATGATATTTTCACATGTTCAAAGTACATTTCCAGCAATTAAAGTTATGATAGGAGTCTGTGGAATTCAAACTTGAATACTTATCTGCTGATTCATATGGCAGTGTTATGTCATAAACACCTTACGAAGGAGATGCTGGTAGTGATTAGCAGCAACAAAAGCAATTTTTGTAGATTTTAAAACCTTTTTTTCATGAGGGAATGACTTACACTATTTGATCAGAAGTATGAAGACATCTCTATGTAATGAGGAATTGACCACAAGTGGTAGATCCGACAGTATAAAAGGAGGCAGGTAATATTGTGTAGTCAGTAGAGAAGCAGTAACAGCAGATTGGGTTGGTTAGGAGAGCTCAGTGACTTCACATATGGACGACTAGTCATTGGGTGTCTCTTGAGTAACAAATTCATCAGATTTCAGTAAGTGGCAAAAAGAAGGAACAACCACAGTTAAACCAAGACCAGACATACCTCATGTACTGACAGACAAGGAACATCCAGCACAGTGGAGGGTGGTTGTAAAGAAGTAGCATTAAATTAGCAGAAGGAATCACTCTTGTGTTCCCATCGGTGTTACTATCCGTGCATTTAACATAATGACTGTGCATTGGAAGTTAAAAAGAATGGGGAACAGTGGTCGAGCAGCACTTAGTAAGTCACATATTTCTATATTCAGTGCTACATTATGCTCAAAGTGGTATAAAGAGTGTTGGCACTACACATAGGATGACTGGAAATGAGTGATTTGGAGTGATGATTCATGTGGCATTCCAGTGTAAGGTTTCGGGTTCGCCACATGCCTGGAGAGTATTACATGCCATTCTGCGTAGTGCCAACAGTGAAGTACAGAGGAAGTGGTGTTAACAGTGCGAGTGTGTGTCACGGCTAGGGTGTGATCCCCTTATTTTGCTTAATAAAACACTTAATACAGGAGGATATGAACAAATTTTACAACACTGAATTCTGTGTACAGTAGAGGAGAAGTTCCGAGATGAGTGTTTGTGTATGTGCCTTGTCAAAGCAGCGCCTGTGAGGCAGTAGTTTGTGAAAAATAGCGTTGTGGAAATGGACTGACCTGCTCTTACTCCAACCTAACCCTTGGGGTGAGTTAGAATGTAGATCTTCAGGAACAGGCTGCCGTCCCTCCACGCACAGACACCTCATTGAAAGTATGCACAGCAAAGTTTGTCATGATAAAGGGAAAGGATGCACTCACCTCATGTTAATGTCCGCTAAAATGTGTCCAGATACTTTTGATCAGATAGTATACTTCAGGAATTTTCCCCCACTGGGAAGTGCTGTAGGATTTATAACCACACCTGAATAAAAATTTATCAACCCCAGGAGACGTATACTAATACCATGTAACAAAACCACTATCCTCAATAATAGTCTCATTTGATGAGGAAGAGTGTCTTCAGAAATTCTGCATCTAGTTGAAATCACTCTTTTGTTATTAGATTCCATAGAACTGTCAGACTGTAGGAATGTTGAATGCTGCATTTCATTTGCTGTTCCAAATAATACCAGACATACTCTATGAGATTAAGACTGTGTAATTCAGTGGGCCCACTGACATGCAGTATAGTGCCAGAGTGCTCATCAAACTAGGAACTGTGTGTGTAACACAGTGAACACAGCTGTCCTCATCTTGAACAGTATGTATGTCCACAGTATAGCCATCATCAAAATGTAAAAGAAAGGGCAACACTGCGCCACAGGGAATGTTGAAATAAACATCCTGGTGGTTCATGTTCCTGGTACCAAAATGAGTAGCCTCAAGTCGTGGAATGGAAAACATACCCTAAACATCTCAGAACCCTCTCCAGCCAAAAGTACACCTTCCACATGCTACAACTTAAATTCCACATTGGACTACCAGTGCACTCAGCACCTTGTATCATTTGAAAGGAGGAAAAATCGTGACTTTTTGGACCACATTACATGCCTCCTATCAGTTACTGTCCAGTTTCTGTTTTGTTTAGTCCACTGAAGACATGCAGCTTTTATTGTGCTGCTGTCAACAATGACCTTTAGCGAGGTACCTGACTCAAAAATGTCACTTTCATGCAGTTACTCTCTGTGTTTGCTCAGGAAGTGGTTGAGATGTACCGGCATTCACTGACAGCAGCAATTAATATTGGGTTTGAAACCTATTGCTATTGGCAGGGGGTGGCACTCATGTCCAGGCCTTGTCGGTTAGAATTCTTTTATATGGGCAGTCCACACTGAAAACCAACAAATTGGACAACTTCATCCATGGTGTGGTATTGGACACATCCAAACATTATAGCTCGTTTCTGCTATATTGTCTCATCTCTACATTGACTTAATGCACTGGTTCCACACAACCAACTGGTACACCACATCAATGCTACGCTGTTAATCAGTGATGGACGATCACATGACTACCTGATACTGCAGTGGCAGATGCACAAGACGATGTGAATGACTACTACTTCCAAATGCAGAACTCATACGCAGATGCTAATACATACAGATGCAGATCCTTGGCACTTAACAGTGGGAATAAATTCCTGAAACACCTCATGCTCCACGTGAAATCATAACTGCTGCAATGAGTTTGTTCTTTTTTCCCTATAGAGACTTTCAACCTCATGATTTATTGTGGCCAGTATTGAGCAATGTTTATTGTTGTTTGACAGGGAAATTTAAGAAAAGGTGGTTTGAAGAGACATTCTATAACACAAGTTTCAAGTATTATTCTGATAATTACACTGGGGTGACAAAAGTCGTGGTATAGTGATAGGCACATATGCAGGTATACACAAAGTATAAAAGAGCAGTGCATCGACAGAGCTGTCATTTGTAGTAACGTGATTCGTGTGAAAATGTTTCCAGTGTGATTATGACCTCATGATGGGAATTAACAGACTTTGAACATGGATTGGTAGTTGGAGCTAGACGTGTGGGACATTTCACTTTGGAAATCATTCGGGATTCAGTATTCAGAGATCCACAGTATCAAGAGAGTGCCAGGAAGAACAAATTTCAGGTATTATCTCTCACCCTGGGCAACACAGTGGTTGACAGCTTTCATGTGTAGAGCTGTCAGTCCTGAAAGACAAGCAACACTCCATAAACTAACCACAGAAATCAATATAGGATGTTTGACAAATGTATCATTTACGACAGTACGACAAAATTTGGCACTGATGGGCTAAGGCAGCAGACAACTGACGTGACTGCCTTTGCTAACGACATCACCTGCAGTGCCTCTCCTGGGCTTGTGCTCATATTGCTTAGACCCTAGATGACTGGAAAACTGTGCGCAGGTCAGATGAGTCCTGATTTCAGTAGATAAGAGCTGGTGATAGGGTTCGAGTTGGACACAGACCCCATAAAGCCATGCACCCAAGTTGTCAACAAGGCTCTGGTGGTTGCTCCATAGTGCTGTGTGCTGTGTTTTATGGAATGGACTGAGTCCTTGAGCCAGCTGAACCTATCATTAACTGGAAATGGTTATGTCTGGCTACTTGTAGACCATTTTCAGCAATTCGTGGACTTCATGTTCCCAAACAACAATGGAATTGTTATGGACGAAAATGTACCATGTCACCAGGCCACAATGTTTCATGACTGGTTTGAAGAACATTATTGACAATTCAAGTGAATGATTTGGCCACCCAGATTTCCCGATGTGCATCTCATTGAACATTTATGGGACTCAGTGGAGGATCCATGCACAAAATCCTTCACCAGTAACAATTTCGCACTTACAGACTCCTTAAGCCAGCTTACAGCACATGGTGAGGGTACCTGGTACCACTACTATTCAATTCCTTTTCTCTTCTACTTGCAATTAACAGTGAGGGGAAAATGACTGGCTATATGCCTCCATTAGTGGCCTAATTTTGTTACCTTAGTCAGATAAATGCTGGTTCTCTAAATTATCTCAATAGTTTCCCGTGAAAAGGAAGTGGTTTTCCCTTGAAGGGTTCCCACTCAAGTTAACGAAGCATCCATGTAATACTCCTGTGTTGATCAAACCTATTGATAACAAATCCAGCGGACCGCCTCTGAGCTTCAAGCATTGTCAGTGAGACTGTAAGAGAGATAATAGTGCATATGCCCCTTGTCTACTGTTAGTGATGATATTCATATCAGAAATGTTAGAATTGAAGGCCTAATAAATTAATTGAAAGGGTGGCCAAACTGCAATGTGTATTGTATGAACCAACTGTCAATACATTCTTGTCAATAGCCCGTGCCGTTGCTGAGAACACATTGATGACATGTGAATACGTAACTTGTACATACAACTCTGTCATTGATCCATAGAAGGGAGGAAGGTTTTATGCACAGATGAATTAACTGCATGATGCAACAGTCTAATTAGATGAGCAAATGTATGGCCAGTAGTATTTACTTCAACATGATTGTCAAAGTTGATAAAAGACACATGATGATAGAGGACAGATGAATTCAATCTACTCTCTGCACACAGCAAGACAGCAATGGCATCGCTTTTTAGTCTCAATCGATGGATCTATGTCTCAAGAAACTGAAACTGGCAAAACCTGCGTTTCCAGTTTTTGAGAAGTTATCCCCCTTTAGTAATTAGCAATTCAATTTGTTCTTAGAATGATGCACTGAATTTACAAATGATTTTAGTGAGTTCTAAGTGTACTTTTACTACACCACTGTATATAAATGTGCACCTGACTTTTCACAACTACATTCCAAAGAAATATAAGTTGCTAAGCTGCATTTCACTACTTCTAGCTGTAAATGTTAGAAAGTGTATCAAAAGTTTGACCTGAGCTTCAGTTACAACGTGTGAGACTGCTTTTCAACAGATCACAGTTCATAGTAATTGATGGAAAGTCATCTAGAGGGAGCAAAGTGATATCTTGGGTTGTCCAAGGAAATGTTGTAGACCCTGTGCTGTTGTTGATGTACACTGAGGTGCCAAAGAAACTGGTATAGAAATGCATATTCAGATACAGAGATATGTAAAGAGGCAGAATTTGGTGCTGCAGTCGGCAGTACCTATAAAAGACAAGTGTCTGTCGCAGTTGTCAGATCAGTTACTGCTGCTACAATGGCAGGTTATCAAGATTTAAGTGAGTTTGAACGTGGTGGTGTAGTCGGCACACGAGCGATGGGACACAGCATCTCTGAGGTAGTGTTGATGTGGGAATTTTCCCATATGACCATTTCACGAGTGTACCGAAAATATCAGGAATGCGGTAAAACATCAAATCTCTGACATCACTGCGGCTGGAAAAAGATCCTGCAAGAACGGGACCGATGACTCCTGCAAGAGAATCGTGGAACGTGATGGAACTGCAACCCTTCTGCAAATTGCTGCAGATTTCAATGCTGGGCCATCACCAAGAGTCAGCGTGCGAACCATTCAACAAAACATCATTGATATGGGCTTTCAGAGGTGAAAGCCCACTCGTGTACCATTGATGACTGTACAAGACAAAGCTTTACACCTCGCCTTGGCTTGTCAACACAGAGATTGCACTGTTGTTGAGTGGAAATAAGTTGCCTGGTCAGACGAGTCTCATTTCAAATTGTATTGAGCGGATGGATGTGAATGGAATACATTTACCCTGCATGTCAGCAGGGGACTGTTCAAGATGGTGGAGGCTCTGTAATGGTGTGGGGCATGTGCAGTTGGAGTGATATGGGACCCCTGATATGTCTAGATATGATTCTGACAGATGACACATTCACAAGCACCCTGTCTGATCACTTGCGTCCATTCATGTCCATTGTGCATTCTGACAGACTTGGGCAATTCCAGCAGGACAGTGCAACACCTCACACATCCATAATTGCTACAGAGTGGCTCCATGAACACTCTTCTGAGTTTAGAAACTTACGCTGGCCACCGGACTCTTCAGAAATGAACATTATTGAGCATATCTGGGATGCCTCTTACGGGTTTACGGACAGCCCTGCAGAATTCGTGTTGTCAGTTCCCTCCAGCACTACTTGAGACATTAGTCAAATCCATGCCACATCATATTGTGGCACTTCTGCATGCTTGCGGGGGCCCTACACAATATTAGGCAAGTGTACCAGTTTTTTGGCTCTTTAGTTTGTATGCCCTATTTAGGAGATGTGCAGCCCTCTAAATTTTTTGCAGGCGGTGCTGTCATTTACTGTCTCATTAAGTCTTCAGGAGATAAAACAAATAGCAAGATGATTTACACAAGTTATCTACATGGTGCAAAAAGGGGTATTTGACCTTAAACAATAAGAAGTGAGAGGTCCTTAAATGATTACATACTAAAAATGGAAAAATTGACGATTCTACTAAATACCTAAGGATTGAAATTACAAACAACTTAAATTGAAAGCCTCACACTGAAAATGTTGTGGGAAAGGTGAACCGAATATTGCATTTTATTGCCAGAACACTTAGAAGGTACAATGAAGAGACTGCTTACTTTACCCTTGCCTGTTGCCTTCTGGAATATTGATCCATTGTTCTAACCAGATAGGGTTGACTGGAGACATTGGAAAAGTGCTGAGAAGAACAGCTGATTTTGCATTATCATGAAACAGGGAAGAGAGCATCAAGGATATAATAAGTGATTTGGGGTGAAAATCATTAAATCAAAGGCAAAAACTTATCACAAAATTTTGATAACATGCTTTTTCCACTGAATGTGAAAATATTTTGTAGACTTCCACATACATAGGGAGCAATGATCAGCATAATAAAATAAGAAAAATTAGATCTAGCATGGAAAGATTTCAGTGATTAATTTTCCCACTTGTTATCAAGAGCAGAACAGACAAGAAACAGTCTGAAAGTGGTCATATGAACACTCTACCAAACACATACCACATTGGCGCAAAAAATAAGGCACCACTCACTATATATAAGCCACACCTCTAAATTTTGAGGGAAAAATAAATACCTGAAAATAAGCCGTGCACTTACTGAAAGGAGAAAAATTACCAAAACTTTATTTTTACTTACATGTAAGACTTAGGTAGGTACCGCAATCATTTGTTTTAACATTTGATACAATAGAATATGTTGGTGACATATTTTGTCTTATTTACTCTCATCAGTAACAGTACCAGTAGCCACTTCATTACTCTCACTACTACCATTTTCTTCATTCTCTTCCCACAGTACATCGTCCTCACTGCCATCCAGCACATTCGATATGCACCATTTCTTGAACCCCTTGATGATGGACTCTTATGATAATGAGGGCCATGAAGCAAAATTTGACTGCCCCTGCACAACATTCAAATATCTGTTCAGTGCATTGTCTTGATACGTCCATGGACTCAAACGGAATACTGTTTTTTACATACAAAGTCAATGTTGGCATAGTGTGTCGGATGTGTAAGAAAGTAGATCTATTTGAATGCAGCAACTGCAGAGGCATAACAATTTTAAATATTATATATAAAGTACTATCAAATATCCGGTTTAGTAGGCTTTCACCTATAGCAGAAGGTATTATAGGAAGCTATCAATGCGGGTTCAGACCAGGAAAGTCAACTGTAAATCAGATATTTACTCTAGGACAAATAGTAGAAAATACCAATAAATTCAATGTTAGTATGCATGATCTTTTCATTTACTTTAAATCTGCATATGACACAATAAACCGGCCAAACTTTATGAGGCAATGCAGGAATTTCAAGTGCCTGGAAAATAGGTGCATTTAATAGAGGTCACCCAAAAGTATCCCCAGTGTACTGTGTGAGTGCAGTCAAGGCCATCACCTCAGTTTCCCACTCGAACTGGGCTAAGGCAAGGAGATGGGCTTTCCTGGCTACTTTTCAACTTGGCGCTTGAAAAAAGTGTACGTGGATCGGGTACTGAGATAGGAGGAACTATCTACTGTAAGTCTGTACGATATGCTGGGATATGCAGATGACTTGGATTTAATGAGCAGATCTACAGAGTGCATTTTCAGCTCTAAAACTGAGTTCAGAGAAGATGGGTCTGAGAATTAATGAAGGAAAGACGAAGTATATGTATAATGGACATTTGAGCAGGTGGAATGTTTCACCTATCTGGACTCAAAGATAGAAGCAATCGGCACCACGTTTACTGAAATTATTGCTCTCATAAATGCTTCCAACTGATGCTACTTTGGAATGTTAGGACATTTTAAATCCAAGCTTATACCACAAGGGACTAAGTGCGCCAGCCGGGGTGGCTGACTGGTTCTAGGCGCTACAGTCTGGAACCGCATGACTGCTACGGTTGCAGGTTCGAATCCTGCCCCGGGCATGGATATTTGTGATGTCCTTAGGTTAGTTAGGTTTAAGTAGTTCTAAGTTCTAGGGGACTGATGACCTCAGAAGTTAAGTCCCATAGTGCTCAGAGCCATTTGAACCATTTTTGAGACATAAGTGATAACTTTACAAAACACTGATATGCCCAGTACATACTTATGGCTCAGAAACATGAACAATTATGAAGCAGGGTGAAAACAAACTGAGATCACATGAAAGGAGATTATTGAGAAGTATTTTCAAACTTTATGACTGCTATGAGGAGGAAGATGTTAAGTTCATAAAGCTGTGTAGACTGAGATGGGCTGGACATGTAATGTGATTTGATGAGACAGATCCTGTAAGGAAAGCCCGCTGCAGTGAACCTGGAAGAAGAAGAGCAAGAGGATGACCTAGGTTGAGATGGAGAGACAAGGTTGGAGAGGACGCTGCCAGATCTTTTTTGTGAAGAACTTCAACCTCAACATTAACGAGTGCTATACCACTGTACCAATCTATTCAAGAGGTTTCAGATGCTGTAAAAAAGTATATCATGCTATTTCAAAAAAACATACTTGTCTCATCAATGCAAGAGCTAAGACATTTTATCACATACCAAAACACTTGTCCCTTGGCATACTGCCATTTGCAAAAACATCATTTCAATACCTGGAATTGTTCATGAATTTAAAGGAATGTTATATCTTATATGACTCCCCCTGTATAACATGGTAGCTATCACACATAACCCTGACGTATTACTGGGTAGGAAATGCCTGGACTGGACTGTAGTAGGAGGTGATAGGTGGGAGTATGGGACAGGTCTTGCACCTGGGCCACCCACAACAGAATTACCCATGGAGTGCAGGGCTGGGAGTGGGATTGGAATAGGAATCGACAAGGATATTCTGTAGGTCAGGTGGGAGGTAGAACACTACTTTTAGGGGATGTGGATAGGATTTTTGATAGGATATCCCTCATCTCAATGCATGACTGAAGTCTTGGTGGTGGATTTGGTAGAACTTTTCAAGGCCTGAGTGATCAAAGGAGAACTGTCGGTGGCTGGTTAACAGGTTTACTAGTATCAGAGTAGCTGATGGCATGGGAGATTTATTTATGGACGAACTGGATTGGCTGTCAGAAAAGCTTCTGGTAAGGTTATCAGTATATTTCTAAAGCTCCTGGTGTCCACTGCAGATGAGACGTCCACTGGCGAGTATGTAAGCAAAAGACTTTTGAACACGGAACATGTGACAGCTGTCACAGTCGACATACTTTTGGTGGTTGGTGTGTTTGATATGGACAAATGTATTTATTGAGCCATCTGAGAGGTAGAGACAGGCACCTAAGAAGGTGGCTCGATGAGTTAAGATGGACCAAATGAAGTGGATTTGGGAACAGGTATTGTTGTTATGGAGGAAAGAGCAAAGATTGTCCTTGCAGTGTGAGTCCAAATCATGAAAATGTCATCAGTGAATCTTAACCAGATAAGAGATTTTAGGTGTTGAGGGGATAGGAAGGATTTCTCCCAATGGCCCATAAATACGTTGACATGGAATGGTGCCATTGGAGTACTCATGGCAGTGCCACAGATTTGTTTGTAGATTTGGCTTTCAGAAGTGAAATAAGTGTGGGTCATAAAGTGTAGGATTAGGAAAGAAGTGGTGGGTTTGGTGTCAGGAGGACATTGGAAACGTAGGGTTCCCTGGCCCCCAAGGTTATGGGGATGGGGGGGGGGGGGGTGTAATAGGACTTAGCATCCACAGTGATACGGCACTATTTCACTTGAATCCTGTACTGTGTGTCACAATGTTCTGTTACAGGATTACCTCTTTTTTTATGAATCTGGGTTGTATGTAATTTTGGTCGCAATGTAGGATTTTGGCCCAACTCTGCTGTGCCACATGTGTGCGGACTTCTCCGAAGAATCTTCTCCTCTGCTGGTAGTAACAGGATAGGAACTGTGGTGAGACAATGAAGGGACTGAACAGTCCTGACTAGAATGGGATGCTATGGACAATAGTTTGGTGTTGGTAAACAAAGGGACAGGTTCACTCTTGGAGAGCTTGTACTCAGCCACAATGGGACAATCATGTTGGGTTTGGGGAGCAAGTAAAATTTAGGAGTGCAGAGGGTGGTTCATTCAGATGTCAGGTTTTGGGACAGATCTCAGGCCGTGAGGAGCTGCTTAAGGTCATGTTGGTCTTCCGGGGTTGGGTCATGGTTGTAAGGTTTTGTATGAAAAAGGTGTCAGAAATGTGGGCAGAGATCTTGTCCGTATAGGTAGTCACTATGGTTCATGACATTGTGGTGGAGTCTTTGCAGGAAGGATGATAAGGTCTGGATTGTTTTTCAAGTTATGTGTAGCAGTGTGTTCCATAGTACCGATGTTGGATTTTCTACGGAGGCATTTGGGAAAAGAAAGTAAGGCCAGGTTAGAAGCTAAGAGTTTCTGATAGATTACCAGGGGATGGGGAGAAGGATCATGTTGGAGGGAAGTTGGAACTGTTTTAAACAAGGTTCTGTATGGGATATTGGTTGGCTGTTGTCAGCGGTGTGTGTGGCAAAGAAATGTTTCCACTGCAAAGGATAAGTAAGGAAAGGGAAGTCCTTTACATTTCCAGCAAGGTTGAAATTACGTTTGGGGCTAAATGTGAGGCCTTTAAAACTGCTAAGAGTTCTGCAAGAGTCACAGTTTTGGCAAAAAGATTGACAACAGTGATATGGGATGGGTGTTCAGGAACAGTGTTTTTCATGGAGAGTGGAGAAAGTTTTTGGGGCTGCGGAAGGAGGAGTGAGTCAGCAAGGCATGGTCAGAGAACTAAAGGAGTTGACGGAGGGGTAGGACGAGGGGTGATCAGAGTGGTAGTCTCTTACTTGGCAATAGGTAGTCCCATGCACACATAGGGCAGGAGTATCTAGGACAGCTTCCTCAGATGGTGCTGAAAATACTATACCAACTGTTGAAGGGCAGTTCATGGCAATGTTTTTCAAACTCCAGATCATAAGGCACACATGACTAGCTTGTGCGCGCATTATCCTCCGCTGCTGACAATACAATGACCATTGTATTGTGCGACAGATCAATTGTTTATTTTTTTCAATAACAACTGTTTTATTCGCAGTCACACATTGTCAGTTTGGCTTGCCGTAGGTGAGGAACCAGTATCTGGCATGTGTCTATCATTCCGCCTGAAGGAACACTTATCATTTTTTTAATACTGCTGAGATCAAGAGAAGGAATAAAATCCTTTGGTAAGCTTCCATTCCAGTCACTCGGTGTTAAAAATGCGATGGGTTATGGGGATTCCACCAAAATTCCAACAGAGTTGTAATCTATTTTTGTGTGAGTTGTTAACTTTTTCTCATTTGAAAAGCATCACCGTTAGTGAGTAACAGCCACATTTCTCTTGGTGACTGGTTTAATTGTACTTTCATTGTCACAGTGTAATTTGCCAAACTCATCACACAGCAGCTATTGAGACAGAATTCTGAAATGGAGTGCCTCATTAAACATGTAATTGGCAATCATAGAGCTCAATAGCTTATGGAAAACCTCATAATGTCGGTTTGCAGTAACATAAAAGAAGAAATTTCATGTTTATTTTCATACTAGTAAGCTCTTGTTTCGCTAGCTGTCAATAACTCTTAAAAAATTACAGTCACTGGAGTGAAATAAATGAAAAGGGAATTATTAAGTACTGATATATAGATAAGTACTGATATATAGAAAAGAAAGTTCCACGTGTTTAAGAATTGGCAAAACACTCTCCTCCTTGTGTGCTATCATTCGACAAACTTTCATTTCAATGTCTCGAGCGGTTTAGGAGATATGAAAGATGATGCGAGTGTTTCATTCCTGCGGGCGTGAGATCAGAAGTGACCGCGCTACATGGGATCCATTTTCTCGAGATCGGAGGCAGATAGAGACCACCTCTCAGGTCTAAACAAAAATTCAACATATTAGCTAAATTTCATATGAGCAACATATGGTTTAATAAGCACCAAACGCAAAATCATAGTGACCCCTAATTTTCGTTGCAAACTTTTTGAGTTTTGCGTAGTGTCTTATTAAAATGTGTACATCACAATAAGAATAGTCATTAGCAATATCATGGGCACTTCGCCAAGAAGCTGACATATAATGCTACAAGTAAGGCAAAAATCAAATATTTTCAGTGAATATTTTCTGGAAAATCGTTTGAGAAAGATAACAGGTTGCATGCGCTTCGGTTCTGTCAGCACAGAGCGTCGCCAGTCGGTGCGTGCGAAGTATCATGTATGCGTCACAATATGTGCTCGACTCGTGCGGCACGTGCATGTCGCGCTGTAGTGTTGTGTCACTTCACATGTGCTATACACACCTCAACTTGCACCTAGCCTAATGTTGTGGGTAGTTAGTTCATTAAAGAAAGTTACAGGAATACGGTTTTCAACAAAGACTTGTTACAAAACAAATATTTTTCCACATGGTTTATGAAAGAAGTGTGTGCTTTACCCAGCCACGTTTTCGATCAAACTTGAAGGAAGAAAAGCTGTATTGGGTCATCAGAAGATACTAAAGTACTTCGTGGCACAACAGCAGTGTCGAAAAATGCTCAGTTGCATTCGTTTATTCATGTGTAAAACACAGCCTTCACTAACACTTACTGGATTCCCAAATAAAATTGCATCATTTCCTGTTTCAAGACAGCATTCCATCTAAAGTTTTGTGTAGAAGAACCAAGGCAACGGCTATCTCACAAAATGTTCCTGGTCTATAATACATCCAAGATGTAGGCCCTAGTCATAGGTGAGCTTCATAAATCCTTTCATTCTTCTGTGTCCTCATGTGCTTCAAACCCAGGAAATATAAAAACTTTTCCTTTTCAACTCAGTAGATACTTTGATGTTAAATCACAGGATACGTCAGAGATTGCTAAATGTTAATGACGACTCCAAAGACACTCACTAAGACATTTTCGATGCAATAAAGAACATTACAGTATCTGTCTATCTAATGGCTTTCATATGAATTAAGAATTTGTATACCGTGCTTACAATGCCTCAGTGCACTATGGATAAAGCAATTCAGCTTCTGTCTTAACTGAGAAATCAAACTCCATCCATTCTAAGGGCTAAGTGCAACTTCCATTCCATTGTAAAAATGGCCTAAAACATTTCACTCACCCCATTTACATGGTGCTGCCAAAACTGGATTTCGGAAATCGATTTCTCAACACCGCTTCTGGGTGGTCATGTAAATACTTCAATATATGTTGTGAAAAATCTGCTTCTGGGTGCCAGTTTTGCAGTTCTGCAGTTGATTTTTGCTCCCGTATACCTAACACAATCGGTTTGGAAACGTGCTTGGGCTGTTAGGTTTCGTCTTGTTTTAAAAGTGTTTTGGATAAGATGAACGGAGAGGCTTTTTGTACACTGAAAGATAAGTAGAAACAATAGGCTGAAGCTGTTTACCCTTGACTAACTGACCAGAAACAGGGATTGTGCTGACTAAACCATAAACTGGGACAGTTCCTGAAATTCAGTTCTCGTCTTTCGAAAGATGTGTCGCATGTAAATGCAGTGAACGATGTACAGTACGGTTGCCATATGGCACGATGAATTGGGAATGTTCCCATTGTTTACTCCTTATCCCGCTGTTCCAAAAAGGCACAATTGGGGCACCAAATGTCCCGAGTTCTAAATAAGAGGAGTGAAGATTTATGTTCTTCTCCTTCAATACATTATATTATGTCTGGTTTAGTTCATTGCAGTTGGCAGTGTTGTATAAACTTCATTATTCACTTGTTCATATTGTTGAGTAATTTGAGTTCCTTTACTTCTTTTACCATTGCAGTGCATATGGTTCTTTTCTACTAGGTGAGTTCTCACTGTTTTGTGATGCCAAAAGTGAAACTCAAGTGCTCTTTCAGTGATGGATGTACATAAATATGGGCATTCATAAAAAAAGAGGCAACACAGGTGGGGAAGTATGCTGCGAACTAAGTTCCTGTTTTTATTTTATTTTTTTCAGGTGAGCATTGAGGGATATCTTACTTAAGTCGTCGTATTGAGACCTAAAAGCACAGAAGTAGTACTTTTGAGGAGGCATCCAGTCCAAAACTTAAATGCTTTTTTGTAAAATCGGGTGCAGGAGAAAAAATTATCACTGCTACCGCTGAATTGACAGCAGCATGTGGAACTGTAAAACATCACCATTGATTTAAGTCACTTGATTGCATGATGAAATTGTGTTCAGTTATGTATCTCGATTTTGTGATTGCAAAAATGCCATGTCACAAGAACAAAAGCCACAGCAATGGCCAAACATACTGGTATTCTTGCCCCTCATTCTGTGTTAATTGAACTTTAAAAAAAGAAAAACCTCCGTTTTGAGCCTAGCAACTAATGGCAGTAATCAAAAAGCGTGGAAATTATATGCCATCGTTTTTCAGTCTTTTGATGTAGTTGAAGGGATAAAAACGAAACCAATTAAGCGGTATTCTGCATAAAATGAAACATCAGAGTCCATATCTAACTTTTACATTTCAGCACTCACAGATGTTAAAATTAATTTAAAAATTGTGTAACATTTTGTGCCAAGAACTGCAACATCAGTTTCTGGGATTGAACCATAGAGGTGAAAACAACATTCAGTCACTTCAAACCGAAACTTGGGAAGAATTGTGGAGTGCTGTACATAACACTAACGCTATTTCAACTGCTGTGGTCATTATAGCAGTTGGTATTGAGTTAATTGTGCTGAAACTTTTAAACTACTTTTCCATCTAACAGTAGTTCAAAAATTGCCAACATTTGTGAACTTGTGGATCTGCTATAGAGAAGTTTTTCTCACAAAATAAAACTAGATGGTCGCCTTTAGTGCTTGCAGTCAAGACAATCTTACAACTGTATGAAGTTCTGAAATCTTTGTTCTTGTTTGTTAGAAGAAAAACCACCAAAGATCTTTTTTTCAGCTCCTTAAAGTGGGGCCTACTTCCAGTTTAATAAAAAAAATCGAAAGTAGTGACATGCAGTGAAGGTCTTCATTGAGAACACAACTTGGGCATGAAAACTAAAAAAAAATTAAAAGTGTAGAAGATAACTGCGCTGAACTAACCACTGAAAAATTTCACAGTGACATAATGGAGTTTTATGACAATACCATTACTTATCTTACTAAACAGTCTCAGCAACTAGCAAGTTTTGACATATTTGAGTGGACAAAGTTTGTGGAATGGGAAGATATGGGCAGGACATTGGTTTACTTAAAAGGGAGAGAAGCTGAAATTTTTGAGTCATTGTGTGCCCTGGCACAGTGGCTTTGCACAAGTGCATGGACTATCCTAGCATTTCTCCCTTCTCAACCCAAATCCCCACTCACACCTCAGCCCACTTGGTATTCCCATAAACTTGAACAGCATTGTAGAGGCTCTCCAACTGTATTGGAATGTGACTCAGCACCAAACTAAGTGGGTAATACTTCCAGAATCCCAGGTATAAGCGTTTTAATCAAATGAAACTGTATGGTTCCAGAGACCTTTTAAAATCTCAAACATCTATGATGTATGTACACAGAAAATTTGTGCCAATGCCTGATTTGGACCTTCTCTCCTGTCCACTAGGCAGATGCAATATCCACTATGCCACTCTGGCACAGTGGCTTCGCACAACTGCATGGACTACCCTAGCACATCTCCCTTCTCATTCCAAATTCTCAGTTGTGGAAAGCCAATGTGCCAGGGTGGCATAGTGGATAGTGCATTTGCCTGGTGGGCAGGAGACAAGGTTTGAATCTGGCCTTGGTACAGATGCACTAACTGCTACACCGTCCTTTTGCACAGTGGCTTTGCACAACTGCACAGACTACCATAGCATGTCTCCCTCTTCAATCCAAAATTAACAGTTCGGGCATCTATCTAGTAAGCAGGAGACGTGGGTTTGAATCCTGTTCTTGGTACAAATTTTCATTCATTGCTTAAGTGTGCATACATACACAATGAATTTTGTGATTTGTTGGTATGCATATGCTGGACTTGATAAAAGTAAAGCAGATTACCATATTTAGGTAGATTTCTTTAAGCAGCAGTACACAATTGTCATCTCCCATTTCCCATGCATAGGCTTACACTATAGGTACACTAGCTATACAGGCGAACTTCGTTCCACCTCTAAAAAGCTTTGTATGTTATAGCTGACCCGGCAAACGTTGTTTTGCCATATAAAATATCTCTAGTCTATAAGAATAATGTATACAACTAACACAATGTATATTTGTAACACAATAGCTGTTGTTGGCAGGAGCTCATGACACAAACAATAATAATTTTCGAAAACTGTGTAGGAAGTGAGAAAAGGCTTAGGGGGAAGTCTGGCAGTATCGGCCACTATTAGTTCTAGCGTTTCTATGGTAGATCGCGTGGATTTAACAACTGCAGCCGATAGACCACTCGTCCATGAGCAGGCAATTTCGTGTCGAAACATGTTCGCCAGCATTATGAATAAGGCCAAGCGCACACGCATCAATTTTTATCATACACAAAAATATTGTATGATTAAATTCTTTTAGAGGAACTAAGGAGAGCATAGGAACTTCTTTGTTCCACTAAAAGAATTTGATCGTTTGATATATTTCTGTATGATAAAAATCGTCGTGTGTGCGCTATGCATAAATGTGGGTTTGGCGTATGATGCGTGCTACCTAGTTAAACTTCTCTGTCTAGTTACGTCAATTCAAAGAATAGTGAAAGACTGTCACCGGTAGACACCTGGTAGGGGTAACTGATCAAGTGATAATTGATCAGTTATTGACTGGGATTGAAAATTATTAAATTACTAAAATCGCTATTAAAAAATAGGGGTTGGTGGTAGAAGGGAAAACATTTAGGCTTGTGTGTATTTTTTAATGCCACATCATAAAAAAATAAAAATAAAAAGTTCTGTCCAAAAAATAAGAAAAAACATATTGGGGGTAGACCACCCTTATCACTTAGGGGTATGAAAAATAGATTATGGCTTATTCTCAGACCTACCTAATACACATGTAAAATTTCATCAGAATCGATCAAGCCGTTTCAGAGAAGTATGGCAACTAACACTGTGACACGAGAATTTTATATATAAGGATATTTTCAGTTCCTACCAGTAATTCATTTTCTGAAATAATCTTCCAAATGATGAAGATAGTTTTGTAGTCAGAAGAAAGAAATCAAATGTCCGTGGCCTTTGAGAAAAGAGAACTTCAAATAAATGTGAACCCTTCTGAAAGTGTTGGTAAATCCTTGAATTTTCTGAAACAGGGGGGAGGTGGGGATAGTAAAGGACTAGGCTACTGAAAGCAGTAAAGAAAAACACAAAATATGCATTCAGAAATACAAAACAGTGACCATGTTACTGCTAGACAATTTCTTCCAAATTTTTTTTTCAGAACTTTGAATTGAACTGATTATATTGCCTGCATACATTGTTAAAAAAAATAATTTTATGTCTAAACAACAAATCCATACATTAAAAGTATGACTGAAAAAAAGATTTCATTTTTTATTTTTCTGTTAGCACACTATTAAAAATAATATTGATATGTTCAGAAATTACAGGTACAAAAAATTGATTATATTACTTACGAAATTTGTAGCAAACTATTGGCATTTTCTTTGAGAAGCAGTCCAGCCCAGGGTTTCTTGAAAGGTGGCATCCCTAAGTGCTGTTTATTGTGGTAAACCATTACAACAGTAGACATTCAAATGACGCAAGAGGGTAGCTGTTATGTTGATTGAAGGTGAGTTATGTTGAGGAATTGTGCACTACAATTCTCCTAGCCTCCTCACTTTGCCCAGTAGGCATGCAATTCAGCCAACATCTTGGAGTTATCATCTTGGCCAATGTGGCACTAGTAATAGACTCGCACTAGAGAAATATTAGAATCATTTGTGCAAATTGAGTAAACATTGTTTCTCTGTCTACATTTACAAGGGTATATTGAGGTGTGATAAAGGAATAGTGATGGATTTATTTAATTGTAAGGAGGTATGTCATAGTATCATAGTAGTAATTTAATATAAGAAATCACTACACAGATTGCATGAATCCAATGTATGTTTTGTGTTTCACATGCACACTCTATTTTTCCACCCAATTAGCACATCTGCTCAAATTAGTTATTTCTTATAATTTCACCCTACATTTAATTAGTAGAATAACATCTCGTTATAGGGTTAAGTTTACCAACAGCAATGGTGTATTACTGTGTATCTTTCTGAACAAGCCAAAGTGGTTACGTGAAAGGAGTTTCATTTAATGTATTTCCCAGCCAAAGTGATCTCACAGAAAAATGCCTTAAAGCAATATCAAGAGCAGATTTCAAATCCTATTTATCTCTAGATCTTATGTGATATGCAACCTTCATTTCTGAGAGTCTGAATACTGACCTGGATTAAAATTTAAGAAATTTCAGGATGCTGTAGTTCCGCCAGTTGTCCCTTTTTATTCAGCTTATAAAGTTTACAAGTCTACAAAGAACATAAGGCTTATTATCAAACATTCGATGAGTGTGCCATACAAAAAACCAAAGCATGAAAACACAGAAAAACCATGATCAAAGCATTATTTCAGGTGTCTTACACTATCATGGCAATAATTTTGCCATTCTTCTTTTCATATCTGATGTAACATTTTAGACAGAAAGATGATCAAAATAGAGCAAAGTAAATTGCAACTGAACTGTGGAGAGTGCAAGTTAAACTTTAGTGTCTTCAAAAGTCCTCAGTGTGACCACTCCTTGAGTTGGAGTCTTATAATAGCAATTATCACAAAGTTTTGTCACAAGTCATTAAAACAGCAGAGCCAGAGCCATCAAATTCAGAATATTTCTTTCTTGTACAAATAGCAAGTTACAAGAAATCACAGCCAGAGATTATGGTCATGTGTGTGTGAGGTGTGCTTGCTTGTGTGAGTGTGCATTCGTGTTTTCATGTCTGAAGAATGCCTTGTTCATAAGCTCAATGTGTAACTGTCTTTTTGTTGTGCCTGTCTGCAACTCAGTGTGTCATCTTCATGTCATCTTCACAGTGAGTAGCAATCTATCCTGTTGACATCCGCTTTCTTTGGGACTGGAATTATTATATTCTTCTTGAAGTCTGAGAGCATTTCACCTGTCTCACGCATCTTGCTCACCAGATGGTAGAGTTTTGTCATGGCTGGCTCTCCCAAGGCTATCAATAGTTCTAAAGGAATGTTGTCTACTCTTGAGGTCTTGTTTTGACTTAGGTCTTTCAGTGGTCTGTCAAATTCTTCATGCAGTATCATATCTCCCACTTCATCTTCTTCTATGTCCTCTTCCATTTGCATAATATTGCCCTCAAGTACATCGCCCGTGTATGTACTCCTTCCATCTTTCTGCTTTCCCTTCTTTGCCTAGGACTGATCTGAGCTCTTGATATTCATACAGGTGGTTCTCTTTTCTCCAAAGGTATCTTTAATTTTCCTATAGGCAGTATCTATCTTATCCCTAATGATATATACTTCTACATCCTTTAATTTGTCCTCTAGCCATCCCTGCTTAGCCATTTTGCACTTCTTGTTGATATCATTTTTGAGACGTTTGTATTCCTTTTCGCCTGCTTCATTTAATACATTTTTACATTTTCTCCTTTCATCAGTTAAATTCAGTCTCTCTTCTGTTACCCAAGGAAATCTACTAGCCCTCGTCTTTTTCCCTACTTGCTCCTCTGCTGCCTTCATTATTTCATCTCTCAAAGCTACCAGTCTTCTTCTGCTGTATTTCTTTCTCCCGTTCTTGTCAACTGTTTCCTAATGCTCTCTCTGAAACTCTCTACAACCTGTGGTTCTTTCAGTTTATCCATGTCCCATCTCCTTAAATTCCTACATTTTTGCAGTTTCTTCAGTTTTAATCTACAGTTTATAACCAATAAATTGCGGTCAGAGGCCACATCTGCCCCTGGAAATGCCATACAATTTAAAAAATCTGGTTCCTCAATCTCTGTCTTACCATTATATAATATATCTGAAACCTTCCAATGTCTTCAGGCCTCTTCAACATATACAACCTTCTTTCATGATTCCTAAACCAAGTGTTAGCTGTGATTAAGTTGTGCTCTGTGCAAAATTCTACCAGACGGCTTCCTCTTTCATTCTTACCTCCAGTCCATATTCACCAACTATTTTTCCTTCTCTTCTTTCTCCTACTGTCTAATCCAGTCCCCCATGACTATTAAATTTTTGTCTCCCTTAACTATCTGAATAATTTCTTTTATTGCATCATACATATCTTCAATCTCTTCTTCATCTGCGGAGCTAGTCGGCATATAAACTTGTATTACTGTGGTAGGCATGGGCTTTGTATCTATCTTGGCTACAATAATGCATTCACTATGCTGTTCATAGTAGCTTATCTGTGTTCCCATTTTTTATTTATTATTAAACTCCTGCATTACCCCTATTTAATTCTGTATTTATAACCCTATATTCACCTGATCAGAAATCTTGTTCCCCCTGCCATTGAACTTCACAAATTTCGATTTTATCTAACTTTAACCTATGCATTTCCCTTTGTAAATTTTCTAACCTACCTGTCTGATTAAGGGATCTGACATTCCATGCTTGGGTTCATAGAATGCTAGTTTTGTTTCTCCTGATAAAGATGTCCTCCTGAGAGATCCAAATAGGGGCTATTTTACCTCCAGAATATGTTACCCAAAAGGACACCATCATTATTTAACCATACAGTAAAGCTGCATGCCCTTGGGAAAAATTATGGCTGTAATTTCCCCTTGTTTTTAGTGGTTCACAGTGCCAGCACAACGAGGCCTGTTTGATTGATGTTACAAGCTGTGTCAGTCCTCCAGACTGTTGCCCCTGCAACTACTTTTTCAGTAGTTGCAGGGGCTGGCTCTCTTCAGGAACCACACATTTGTCTGGCCCCTCTACAGATACCCCTCCACTGTGGTTGAACGTATGGTACAGTTACCTGTATTGTTGAGGTATTCAAGCCTCCCCACCAGGCAAGATCCATGGTTAATGGGGAGGGGACAGGATTCAAAATTATAGTCTCTTAAAGGTAAATTGCTTGAAGCTAATGTAATTATTAGATTAATAACATCATGCGATACATCTCGCCAGAAGTTAATTTTGCTACTGATTTCACTTTGCAGTAAAGTATCAACCAATTATTATTTGCTTTGACCAACTGCAAACAACCAACTGAAGTGACAATACTGTTTGTCTAAAATATTAGAATAAAGTAGCCATGACCTTGAAATTTTTATACCAGCCTTATTGAAATATGAGCAATGATATGCCGAAAAACATCACTTTGTTTCTAGATTCTTTGGAAACGAGCCTTATGGTTTAAGTGGGTGCCTAGGCACTGGTGAACATAATAGTGATTGGCCTGTGTGTTATGAAAGAGCCGGCCGCTGTGGCCGAGTGGTTCTAGGTGCTTCAGTGTGGAGCCATGTGTCTGCTACGGTTGCAGGTTCAAATCCTGCCCCGGACATGGATGTGTGTGATGTCCTTAGGTTAATTAGGTTTAAGTAGTTCTAAGTTCTAGGGGACTGATGACCTCAGATGTTAAGTCCCATAGTCCTCAGAGCCATTTGAACCATTTTTTTATGAAAGAGTGTTAGCGATTTGTTTGCAAAAAACATTCCACGTGTTTTTGTTTTTTTGGTTTTTTTTTTTTTTGGCAGTGTCAGCTCTTACCTTACTTTCATTATGCGTACAAAATGCAAATATCTGTAAAACATACTTTTATAATCTTTGATGATTTGTATCGTACACATTGATAATTGTGGCTCCCAACCTACAATACTTAAGAAATGGGTCAACAATGGGTAGTTAGCTCTGTAGTTACATTGAGTAAGAAGTTTTTTGCGATGTCACTGATATGTAAAACATTCAGTTTTCTTGCTGTGTCAGTTCGGGATAAAATCTCGAGCTTTCGGCAACAGCCTCCATCGTGATCGTCAGGAGCGACTGACTGTCTTCACTGTTGCTGTGGTGTCCTTATGTAGCTCATGGACAGTTTCTGATTGGTTAGCTTGTGATTTGTCAGCAATTATGTACTGCTGTCACAGACGGTGTCTATATCTGCGATGGTGACACCATCGCGCCTGTGGGAACAAAAACGCTGCAAGGAATGCCTCTGTTACTTCTCTGCATCGAACGCTCTTTTTCATGCTCTGCTTAGTTGATGTCCGATATCACGATTAAAATTCTTCTCGCTCATTCTTATTTCAACAGCCTCTTTAATAACATAATCCCAGTATGTGGAGGCATGGGACAAAATTTTTGTTTCATCAAACAGTAGTTTTTGTTTGTTAGTGAAGCTGTGCTTCGCAATTGTTGATTTCTCTAGCTATCTATATTTAATATGCCACTGGTGTTCTGCACAGCATCGTACAAATGGTCTGACCAATATAATTGCTTCCACACTCTCAGGGAAATCATAAATTCCAGGGACCCTGTCCTAAACTGGGCACATCATTTTCTTAGTTTTCTTAGGAGGGTGAAAAATTGGTCTTATACCCCATCTACCCAGGATTCTTCCTATTTTACTGAATATAGCACCACAAAAAGGAAGAACCGCCACCACAAAAAGGAAGAACCACAGTCAGTCATTCATCCTGTGAATGTATAGCATTTTTGTGTTTCCTTTCCTTGGAGAATGCTGATTTTATATCATGTGCATCATAGCCATTCTTTCGGAACACGTACTTCAGATTGGTTAATTTCAAGTGATCCTTGGTATGCATCAGCTTCTGGTATACAGAGTGTCTGAGATGCCTATCCACCTGTTATTGTTCTAAACGTCTAGGAATGGCAACCTTCTTTCCTTCTCCATCTCAACAGTGAACTGGTTGTTCGGTTGTATGCTGTTCACGTGTTCCATGAATTGTTCAAGAGCTTCTGCACTGTGTGGACAAGCCATATGTACTGATGGCCAGACCATAAAAGTATCGTCAACATAACAATAAAATAAGGATGGAAGGAGGGGGAGCTGAATTTAATGCACATTCCTCAAAATTCTCCATAAAAAAAGTTAGCCAATGATGGAGACAACAGAGAGCCCATCACCATAACGTCCGTCATTTCATAAAATTTACTACTGTACAGAAAGTAGGTGGTTGTCATCACATGCCGGAACAACTGTGTAGTTTCAGTAGGAAAAAGATCCGCCAGCATTTTCAAAGGGTCCTCCATAGGAACTTTGTGAACAGTGGTACCACATTCAGGCTGACTAAAATGCCATTTGGACCAACTCTTAATTTGTTTGATTTTCTCAATGAACATGTGAGAGTTTTTGCTGTGATGTTCACAATGGCCAACTATAGGAGTCATCAGCATTGTTAGTTATTTGGCCTGTTTGTAAGTAAGAGAGCCAATTGCACTGACAATAGCTCTCAAGGGAACATTACCTTTGTGGATCTTTGGTAGTCCATACAACCTGGGAGATCTGGGAGTTCAGACTCTGAGATTTTCTGTAACATCACCTAGTTCTTCAGCAGCTCCATAGTTTTTCTGCTGTACGTCAAAGATGAGTCCTGTTTAATGGGACTACATCATGGTTCAGGTCGAAAAAAATCGATTTTCAGTTTTCATCATATTTCGATAGATTAAGCTTTTATTTGAGTACTCTGAAAAGGATTTCGCTGAATTTTTTTTCCAAGAATTTAAAGAGCATTTTCCTACAACGTGTGTTTATGTGCCATGCCCAATTTTCTGTCACCCACTTTTCTGCATACATTTTAGATCTTCATATCCCCTATATTGCACGTTTGGAATTTTTTTCCTCCCGAGTGTGTTGGCTATCTTTGGAATGCAACGGTCAGTATTCTTTTGTCTCTGCTGTTTGTAAACAACACGCTTTCAAATATGCAGTTAGTTTTGTTCAAGTGTGATTGCAAGTAGTAGTTATACTTACGTTTGCAGTGCTTGTTTACATGTGTTTTGTTGTGTTTATTGAAGATGACAAATCTAAAGGCAATCTCAAGAAACGACAATTTAGAGGAAACAAGTTTAGAAAGCTTTCTGTACAAGAGGGTATGTCACCTGGCTATGATGTTTCTAATTGTAATTCTTCAACAAGTGCATCATCAAAGAAGCTGTCACCATTTCGAGAGAGTTACAACGAATTTACTGTAAGTGACAAGGGGTGCAGTAACATTATTATAAATTTGAGAATATTATCAGATGTAATTTCTAAATTTATACAATGTAGACAGTGTAGTGAGTCACAGAGTTGAAAATTTGTGAGAGTGCCAGTGGGAGAAAAGGCCTACCAATTACTTTGGATTTAATTTGCACTAAATGCTCAGCTGTGATTTCATTTATGAGTTCTTAAAAACCAGATGCAAGTGGCCCTTATGAAATCAATACTAGATTAGTTTATGCATCACAATCCATTGGCAAGGGCATGCCTGCAGGGAGAACATTTTGTTCAGTGATGAACTTACATCAACCACCAAATAAATTTGAAAAACTGACTGCAATATTAGAGAAAGCTGTAGGTGAGGTCAGTGAAGAAAGCATGAAACTGGCTGCTAGGGAAGCAGTGGAAGAAAATGATGGATGTTCGGATATTGCTGTTGCACTTGATAGAAGTTGACAGAAAAGAGGACATACTTCTCTGAATGGAGTAGTGACTGCCACGAGTGTAGACACTGGTAGAGTGTTAGATATGGAGATAATGTCTAAATATTGCAAATGTTGTAAAGTCAACATAAAGAACATAACTGTGTGGCTAATTTTAGAGGAACAAGTGGTGGTATGGCAGTTCATGGAGTACAACAAATATTTCATCGCTCCGTAGAAACAAGAGGCGTACAGTACACCAAATATTTGGGCGATGGTGACAGTAAAGCATACAACAATGTGGTGAACTCTAAGCCATATGGAGATGACATTTTTAACAAAATAGAATGTGTGGGCCATGTTCAAAAACATTTGGGAACAAGGCTGAGAAAACTAACTGTTGATATGAGGGGAAAATGATTAGAAGATGGAAAATTGTTGACCTGACAGGGTTGGTTAACTAAAACTGAAATAGTAAACTTGCAGGTACACTATGGGCAGGCAATTAGGAGAAATAAAGAAAATATGGAGGCAATGAAGAGAGATGTTTGGGTCATATTCTTCCATACGTCCTCTACTGATGATAAGCTATGTAATGGATTGTGTCTGAGGAGGATTACTGGGTTAGTTGCACCAATAATCACACCCATTTAGCAATAGTCCATTTATTAACCTTAACACATACAAGGATCACAAAGAACTGATCTGAACATGGCGGAACAGCCCAGGATCATGCCAGATGTGAGTCCAACGATGAATGCATATCATTGTTGGTGTCGATTTCATCGGCACCACATAGCGCCCCCCTCCCCCCCCCCCCCCCCCCTCCCCCAGGTCAGAGTACTCTTGAGAGGCCGGGGGGGGGGGGGGGAGGCTATGGCGTCGGCAGGTGGACCACGGTTAGCTCGACAGTGTCGTCGGGGAGTTGTGTGGGTAGATGTCGTAATGGAAGGTTCAGCCACCGAACCTGGAAGTCGTTGAAGTGAGCCGGGTGTCATACTGGGCCTGCTGGTGATGCGGCAACAGGTAGGCCGGTGGTTTGTGGGCGGAACGGAGCAACGATGACGATGTCTCCGGGGGCATGGCGAACACACGAAGCATGTCCAGGGGTTGACGTCGGGCGGGATGGAAACACATTTCACCAGGTGGCAGGGAATGGCGGAGGTTGTGTCATGAGCAATGGATGAGGAGAAGGCACAAACACCTTGAGCGAGGGCACGTTAAAGATTGGGGGGACGGGGGGGGGGGGGGGGGGGGGGAGAGAAACCTCGACAGGCGAGGCAGGTGGTGGTGGAGAGGACAAAGGGCCTGGCGGCGAGGGCATGATCGTAGGTAAGCTCAACGTGGGGAGCATGTGATCACTCGACAGAGTGCGTGAGACCAGAGTAGAGGGTGAGGTCAGAGGGCAGCTCGACGATTGGAGCTGGAAGTCACTCGACATTGTGTGTAAGTCCGATGTGGAGGGAGTGGTCAGAGTGTCGTGAGCCACAACAGTGAGTGGTGTGGTCGTGGCCTGAAAGGTAGAAAAAGGCTTAAGTCTGTTGAGAGAGACTGTAACAGCTGAATCTTTCATCTGGATGTCATAGGTGTTGGCTGAGTGCCGCAGAACTCAGTACAGGCCGGTGTATGGAGATTGGAGGGGAGCATGGACAGTGTCATCTCAGAGCATGACGTACTCGCAATTGTCCAGAGATTTCAGGACGTGAACCTTAGAGCGGGAATGGCTGGCGGGCGGAGGGATATGGAGGTTGATGAAGTGGCGTCTGACGCGGTCCACGAAGACAGGTAAGTCAGACTGAGGGAGAGAAGCGGAAGGACTCACAAGCTCACCAGGGGGAACAATGTTCTGGCTGTATACGAACTCGGCTATTGTGCCTTTGAGGTCTTCCTTCTAAATCGTATGAATGCCAAGTAGCACAAGGTGAAGGGCCTCTGTTGTGGCATCGAAGAGCCACCTTGAAAGTGCGGTGCCAGCGCTCGACTAGCCCGTTACTTTGCGAGTGATATGCTATGGTTGGGATGCACAGGATGCCGCAAATATTACAAATCCCGTTGAACAGGGCCGACTCAAATTGTATGCTCTGGTCAGTCATGATGATAGCTGGACATCCGAAACGCGTTGGCATATGACGCAGGTGCGTGCCCATTGGTGGCAGTCCTTGTTGACATTTCTCCACACAAAGTGCTCCACTACGAGGCGGGCAGACGTATGAACACCAGGGTGGGCTAAACTATGCAATGCATTGAAGACAGCTCGACAGAGCATGGTTGGAATGGGGGGGGGGGGGGGGGGGGCATAATGCGCCCATACTGTCGTTGCACCAGATCTCACCAGAAATGACAGGGAAGGTGGTGCGGACGAAGTGTAGTGAAGAAGTAGAGTCTGAAATCAGGTTTTGTGTTTCATCGTTGGCGGGTTGGAGGTTAGGCAGTTCAGAGAGGTCTAACAGCGAATGGACAGCGATGACTCGTGAAAGGAAATCAGCAACTGTGTTGTCAGCACCCTTTATGTGTCTGACATCAGTGGTGAACTGAGATATGAAGTCCATATATCCAAAGCGGCGAGGAGGCGGGTCAGCTGGCAGGTTTGTAATGGCCGCAGCCAGGAGTCAATGCGACAATATGGCCGCCTGCCCGAAGCATTGGCAGTGGTCAGGTGAGATGGGTAGAGCTCGTCAGCCGTTAGTGAGTCCATTGTCCGAGGGCACAGCCTGTGGCAGCACGGTTGCGGTGAAATGCTTGGCGTGAGTGCACTGTTTGTGTTGTCAGTGGCGGATGCACGGCGGCGCGCAGGAGCCGAAGTTGCATAGTTTGAGGTGCTGTCCGCGAGGGGTGGGGTAGAAGCCGTCAGCTCGGGAACACGTGATGCTCATCGCGCATGCGCACTTGTGTTCGGCCAAGTGGTAAATGCTGCTGTGTTAGGAGGGTGTGGCACTGCAGAACTGTCAGTACACGTTATGGCAGTCTTGATAGCACAGTTGCAAGGGGTAGTGAGATGTAAACAAACGGTGGCTCGATTGCTGGGATTGCAAGCAGATTTGGCGCACTTACTGACCTTGCTTTGTCCTTGCTGTAGTGTCTATAATTCCTTTCTGCATTGGAGAGCTGGAGCTGTGTTTCATGGAGCCGGAGGAAGAGCTTGAAGTTTTCCTTGCATAGGCGAGCAACATGTTCAATCTCAACAAGGCACTTGTGTGTGGTTTCTTGCAATGTCGTGAACAGAGACGAGCATGTATGGATGAGATGAGCCCAGACCGATGTGTCATGGAGGGGGCCCGGAGGGGAGGGAGGGGGTTTGCTTGACAGAGCACAGGGGAAGTGAGTCTTGGATGGATGATGAAACACGGTGTTTCGCACTAGGCCCGGTGAATGAATGTGGTGTCGCAAGAAGTCAATGCTTAGTATAGGTTCGTTAATTATGCACACTAAAAAAGTCCATTCGAGTTTGCAGCTTGCGGAGAGTGAGAAGATGTGGGAAGTTGAACCTGAGCATTGTAGTTTAGTTGAATTCATGGCTTGCAGTGAAGTATGAGGAGGACGGATGTTCGATGATGCTAAGGAAGTAGGTAGCAGCGAAACATCAGTGCCTGTGTCCACTAGGAAAAGGTATCTTGATGAAATGTCTTTAATGTAAAGTTGTCCGCAATTATCCAGTTGTTCCTGGACAGAATGAAAGCACTGGATGGTGCCTGTCATGTTGTGCACAAGAGCTGGCACCCGGAGCTACCTGCGATTGGCATATGGGGAGTAGCAGGGTGGTCTGCAGTTCTGTGCCGTCTCACCAAACCGTGTGTGGAAGTAACAGTACAGGTAGAGCGGTTGCATTTCCTGTGGAAAGTTCATTGCCAGTGGCGGTGGCTGAGGTTCGGTGGCTACAGCAGGTTCGGTTGCAGGAGGGGACGTGACCGTGGGCGTAGCTGGTGATGTCCCAGTTGCTTGTTCACTGCTTCCCAGAGCGAGCAGAACGGTCGGCACAGTACGGCCCCAGCCGCGTCCGGCTGCAGGGCGAGGAGCCTGAACCTGAGACTTGTCAGGTAGGCAGTGGCTGGCGAAATAGAGCAGTGATGCATTGTGTAGCTCAGGGACGGCCAAGGCATGCCAAACTTCTCGCATGTACAGATGTGCTGCACACATGCCGTCCAGGGCTCGGTCTGCCTTGCCACTACTCGGCTTTCCTCGGTCTTTCGCGGCACTGCTTGCCACGGCGCAATATTAGACTAGCTGTGCGATGCGACATCTTTTCATCCGGCATAGGGTGCATTAGTTAATTCGTAGTGGCAGCCATGTTTATTCCTTACTATTTGCTAGTGATTCGTAGGAAGTTTATAAGTACTGTACAACGGTTGTTGCAATGGAACACACGCTCAGAAAGAGGCGGGGTAGTGACACGACGTTATGAGCCTTCACAGCTGAATGGGAATTGCAATATTTTTTCGAAGAGAAGGATGAAAATTCTCAATGTCTATTATGCAGTCGCACACTCACCGGGACCGCAAATTTGCAATAGAATGGCATTATAACATCACACACAAAGGACTTAATGATTTAGTTGGGTTGATAAATCAAACAAGTTGGCGGAATTAAGAAGACGTAGTGTTATGCAGCAAGACGGACCGAACGCAAGTACCACTTACAAATATTTGTTTTTCTGATGTTTGTATTTGCACATATTTGTCGTTAGAATTCGAATTTAGAGTTCACTCAATTTTTGTTTCCTTTTTTTTAGCCTGTAACCGAACGTAGCAACCTGTCTTTAAGAGCAAGCTACAAAATAGTGCTCTAAATTGCAACAGCGAATAAGCCTTTCAGTGATGGTGTTTTCATCAAGGAGTGTATTGTTGAGACAGCGGAACTCTTGATGCCACTGGAAGTAAAGAAGTTTAGTGAAATTAGTCTTTCCAGACAGACAATAGCTTGCTGCATAGCTGATATGGCAGTGGATGTCTACAGGCAGTTTATTGATAGTGCCTGCAAGTTTATTGCATTCTCGATTGCTTTGGACGAGTCGACCGACATTTCAGACACAGCACAACTATGGATATATGTTGGTGGAGTCGACACAAATTTGCACGTGATGGAAGAACTGTTAGATTTAGTACCAATGAAACACACAATGAGGGGTACCGACTTGCTAAAAACAGTTGAAGAACAGTTGAAACCATCGGCCTGAAATGGAAAATATTGGTTTCAGTCACCACGGATGGAGCGCCAGCAATTCGAGGTGCTCAAAATGGGCTTTTAGCATTGTTGCATAAAAAACTAGGATGATCGACAGAAGATTTGTATGGAATTCATTGTTTTGTACACCAAGAAGCTCTTTGTGCTAAGTATGCAAATTTGGAGCATGTGATGAAGTTGGTAGTCACTGTAGTACATTTTTTGAAGTTGCATGGCTTAGTACACCATCAGTTTCAACAGTTTCTCATGGAACTGAACGAAGAGTATGGAGATGTTATTTACCACTGGGAAATACGTTGCTTAAGTCGAGGATCATGCCTCAAAAGATTTTTCAATTTAAGACTCACTATTGTTGAGTTCCTGAAGGAAAAAGGAAAGGCAGAGCCAAAATTAGAAGATCCAAAATGGATTGCAGACCTCGCCTTTTTAGTTGATCTGATTGCACACTTGAACACTCTCAATAAGACTTTGAAAGGTGAGTAGCAGCTTATTTTTGATCTGATGAAAAAAGTGGATTCATTTAATAAGAAACTCGCATTGTGGAAGGAACAGCTCATGAAAATGAATACTGCCCATTGGCCTACGCTCTCTAAAGTCAGAGGGAACGCAACTTCTCACGAATTCATTTCTGTGTTGGAGATACTACAGGCACAATTTTCTAAACATTTTCAGGACACTGCCAGTCTGACATCTGTTTTTGAACTATTTTCTAGAGCCTTTGCCGTTTCAGTTGATAGTACTCCAGTGCATTTCCAAATGGAATTGATCGATCTGCAGTGTAATTCCCATTTAAAGGACAAATTTTTTAACGTAAAAACTGTCCAGAAATTTTATGAAGGTTTTCCTCGGGAAGAGTTTCCCCACCTCCACAGTGATGCTGCAAAAGTTATATCAGTGTTTGGATCGACATACATGCGCGAAAGATTTATTTTGATTATGAAACTAAATAAGTCAGAATTACGTGGCAATCTGAGTGACGAAAATATGAGAAACTGTCTGTGTTTGTCCGTGTACCATCAGTTTGTGCCGGTTATGTACTTTATTATATCTACAGTGAACCAAAAATAATTAAATTAAAGGTGATAATTTTGTTGTATTTGTTATATGTTTTGTTGAGAATTGAAGTTATTGCAAATTTTTTACAATAGTTCCAGAATATAAAATTTGCTTGTTTCACATGTAGTTGGAATCACTTATACTACATCATACTGCATGCTGTAGACTACTTTCGAGTCTGTTTCTGTATCTCAGATTAAATGTTGTAAGAATTTTACTACTGACGATGTGAGAAGCACGATAATGTTGGTGTAATGCAGTTTCAAACCCAGCATTATTGTTATTTTTCTGTAGGTGTATGAACAGCCAACAAAGATTCAGTATTGCTTAACATGATGTGTTGTACAGAGCTCAATATTATCAAATGTCATAATATGAAACTAAGCCACATGCTAGCAGGGCGGTGTTCCTTACACGAATGCACTGTCGCATGCAGCGTGTTCGTAGTTCCGCGCATGCGTGCGCAGTCAGCTGATGTGGTAGTGGGGGACATGTGACGTCAGAAGGGAGCGATCCACACACGTGTGAAAGCTTGGCACACATGCATGCACACATGCCACATTCTTGGCCGTCCCTGGTGTAGCTTGTCAGCAATTGTTGCTCGACAGGCTCAGGAGACCTTTGAGCCAGAGCAAAGTGGATGTTAGGACCAGATGGCGAGGAGAGCTGTGTCAGAGAATAGATCGGTGCTGACCAGGGCACGTAGCCATCTCCAGAGCTGGGAAGGTTTGTCGTTGCCTAGTTGCTCGACATGAAGCACTTGCCGTATTGCTGCCTCAGTTGAGCATGCAAGCCGATGTATAACTGTCTTTTTGGCTAGAGTGTACCAGGTAGATGAGACCGGGGCGTCGACCAGGTCAGCAGTCAAGTCCTCCTGGTCATGCAGGTGGGTGATGAGGCACAGAAACCTGGTTGACTCATCGAGTTTCTAATGGTCGAACACTTCGTCTAAAATTTTGAACCAGGTTGTTGCTCTGTCGGGATTGAATAGTGGTAGCATTGGTAAGCATTGTAGAATGTTCGGAAGAACAGGTTGAGTTGAGTTCGTAGGGGCACTGCCTGAATCGAGCTGTTGTTGCTGTAGTATTCCAGGAAAGTGTGCCTCCAGGAGATGTGGCAATGACGGCTGTTCGGGTGGCAGCGTGAAGGTGACATGTTGTGGTTGAGCGCAATCCATTGTGACGTGAAAGGCCGACGCAGTTGAGACACCGTAATTTGTTGATTGCGGCTGCGGAAGCTCAACACGTTGCGGGTGTGTTCGGATTGATGCGTCGAGAAAGACCAACATGGACGAGGCACTGAGATGTGCTGAGAATGGTAGCGAAAGCTCGACTGGAGCCGGCGCGGGGGCGACAGGTGAGAAAAAGTTCAAGTTTTGAGAACGCTTGCTAGTCCACCAAAAGTTCGACATATGATCAGAGCCGGGGTCACCTGTGTTGCAGGGAGGCTGCTGAAGTGCAGGCTGTCCAGAAGCACAGTGTGGGAAATGATGTCGAACGTGGGACAGAATGTGTGAATGTTCACTGTTCATAGTCACTCCACTCAAAACGGTGTGCGGATAAGGTGAATGTCATGGCACAAGACACTGAGGCATAGCAGTCGGATGGAGGTGGAGGTCAGGCACAGTTAACAAGTTATTGTTCTGTTGCAGGCCAAGGTATCGAACTAGGAAGGCATGAGCTAATGCTGAACCAAGGTAGGCGCGGGTGTGGTCATATGCTGAGGAGGTAGACCTGTGAGCAAAATACTTGTGGCCACATGGCAGGTATCCATGTGGTACTGCATGGACTGCGGCATGGCAAATCATTGTCCTGGTGGTAGTAGGTTGTCCAACGAAGCATATGCAGAAATCGGCATTCGTCCCGCATTGCACGGAGATCCGTAAGAGGTAACTGCACAGTTGATGAGGGAGGGCACATGTGGTAGGAACAAAGGCATTTGATAGCCGGAGTCATGCACACTCTTAACATCACTTATTGTTAGGCTTGAAAACGTACGGCAAAATCGGCGGAATCATTGAGTGAGAGGTATCTTGTTGTAGTCCTGGCAGGTGTACATCGCCCACAACATGATGCATGTTGATCACAAAATCCGGCGTTAGGCGCTGGGCCTGAAGTCATTGTTCGAATGTTGTTCCGATGTAATACACGCGAAAATAACCAATGCAGACATCGCTGACACAGTAAAACGGCGAAAACGGAACACGTTACAACTCGGGATCACCAGTGAGGAGGATTACTGGGTTGCTTGCACCAATAATCACACCCATTTAGCAATAGTTCATTCATTAACCTTAACACATACAAGGATCACAAAGAACTGAACTGAACATGGCGGAACAGCCAACGATCATGCTTAGAGTCCAAGGATGAATGCATATCAATGTTGGCGTCGATTTCATCGGCGCCACATGCCCATCAGGAGAAAATTCATGGTGCAAATACAACAGGGCTCAGGCAACTGGAGAGTCTTATTCTCACCAGCATTCTCTTCCTGATACTGTTATTACAGCAATTAAACATATTTTCAGAGACTTGGCTCATCCTGACCTTCTAAGGAAATGTCTGCATGGGCAGACACAGAACCCAAGTGAATGTTTCAAAGCATAATTTGGAACTGCCTTCCTAAAACTGAATTTGTAGGCATGCATACAATGAAACTTGGAGTTCATGATGCCGAAGGTGAAAAAGAAGCTGGAAGACCTGCTAGTGGCCAAAGAAGGCCATCATATGCAGCAGGACAATTTTAAATTGTGATAATATTGGAAAGTGTTGGATACTGTAAAAGCTGGGAATTAATCCTGGTGAAAATATGATCACTGGGCTGCAAAATTGCGATAAAATGAGCATAGCCGATGCAGACAGGTCTGCATCTAATATTTGCCAAGAAAGCAAGGCAAACATCCAAGAAGGTGAAAAAGAAGCTGGAAGACCTGCTAGAGGCCAAAGAAGGCCATTATATGCAGCAGGACAGTTCTAATTAACTGTAAGTAACAAATCTTAAAAGTTTTTTCTTTAAAGTCAATTTCCCACAAACTAAAATTTTCAGTACATGTGCCCCATAATATCAGAAACTATCATAGATAAATGAATGAAATTTTCAGAGACTCTGCCTAACATAAGGAGCCACCTCTGGTACTATATTCATTAATATTCCACCAAGAGGAAGTCCACAAAAAAACATTTTCTGCAGAAAAACTTAATATTTTTTGTTAATAAATTTAATAAAAATCTCATTTTCTGTTAATAAATTTAATAAAAATCTCTTAACAAGTATAAAATGGATGAAGTAAACTTTAGTACAGTTGACTGTGTTAACATACAGTAAAAATATTAAGGTCCTGCATCAAATAGTTTTTTTCTGAAATGGGTCAAATACTTGCCTAAATTAACATGGGTTCGATAGGCAAGGTGTGGACCCCTTAAGACACTTATGTGTACTATAACTACGAAGTCTTTTGTGACGGAGTCCTTGCATAAAAAGTTCTCGGTTTACTTGCCGCGTCAAATCTGGATAACATCCCAAGCTTTCGATGACTACCTCCATCATCTTCGTCAGGGGTAAAACTGACTGTCATGGACCGGTGAGGCTTCCGCTTTTATAAGCAGTGAATGGCTTTTCATTGGCTGGATTACATCACGGTGAAAATGGCATGTACCAAGGTGGCGGCCTCTATATCCATAGATTTTCTTTGCACGCTTTATCCAGCTTTGCTTGCAGTGCCATCCATCGCAATAGGTGGAGAACTGCGAGGAATGTGAGGTGTCTCCCTCTGCGCTCTTTCTTTATCAATTGCGCGCTTCCATGCATTGCTGAGTGCATAACCGGAGTCTCTGTTGAAGTTATTTTCACAGAGTCTAATTTAAACTGCTTCCATGATGACAGAGTCCCAATAGTTTGAAGCGTGAGCAAGCACTCTTGTTTCATCGAATAAAATCTTATGTTTATTTAGCAAACTATGCTCAGCCACCACTGATTTTTCTAGATTTCTGTTTTTCAGGTGACGCCGGCAGGGAATCAGACCAGTTTTCTGACCACCCAGGAAGATTAAGGAGATGTTGCGACTCGTGAAAGATAATCTCGGTCTGAGAGTACCGGGAATTTAGAGCATTCCTTGCGAGTGTGGCAAAATTCATGCGGGCCAGTCTATAAGAACTGTTGCCAATCACTGTGTGGAACATCAGTGTCACCTGAAAAACAGGTATCTAGAAAAATGGGCGGTGGCTGAGCATAGTTTGCTAAATAAATATAAGATTTTATTCGATGAAACACGAGTACTTGCTCACACTTCAAACTATTGGGACTCTGTCATCAGGGAAGCAGTTAAAATTAGACTCTGTGAAAATAACTTTAACAGAGACTCCTGCCGGTTATGCACTCAGCAATGCATGGAAGTGCGCAATTGATAAAGAAAGAGCACAGAGGGAGACACCTCACATTCCTCACAGTTCTCCACCTGTTGCGATGAATGGCGCTGCAAGCAACGCTGGATAAAACATGCAAAGAAAATCTAAGGATATAGAGGCCGCCACCTCGGTATGCGCCGTTTTCACCGTGTTGTAATCCAGCCAATGAGAAGCCGTCCACGGCTTATAAAAGCGGAAGCCTCACCAGTCCACAACAGTCAGTTTTACCCCTGATGAAGATGACGGAGGTAGTCATCGAAAGCTTGGGATGTTATCCAAATTTGACGTGGCAAGTAAACTGATAACTTTTTATGCACTTACATGTACTGTCCTCCAATATTGATGTCATTTTGCTATGATATTTGGTAGTATTAAGAATGATGGTGCCATTTCCCTTGTCATGTGGTAATATGACAAGATCTTCATCTCTCCAAAGTAAACAGAGCCGCTCTCTCTCCTCTCTACTGATATTATATTTGGGAGGCTTAGCTGAGGCCAAAAAGTGACTGGTAATAAGTCTCACTTTGTTGACGTCATCCTGTGCAAGATGCTATACTGCCTGTTCTGCTCCATTGATAAGATCCACGATGAATATAGTACATGGTGTGAGAGCAAAACTCAAACCTTTATTAAGGGTCAAAATTGGCTCCTTTGTCCAGGTTCTTGTCTGACAGGTTGATGACAGTGTGTGCTGTTTCATATGATGACTCCGATCTTTGCATAGCTGCAAGACACTCAAATTTCTTTAGTTGTTTAACCAGTGTATTGCTAAAATGAGTTCTTTGATGAGCAGCCATTGTCATATAGACCCACTCCCAGTGAAAAGGCAGGAGAACTGTAAATAACAAAAGATGGCACCTATGAGGGTAATCTCAAAAGTAACGTCTCCTATTTTTTATAAGTACTTAGACCTGTTTATTTCTACAATGGTTTACATCAATTTATAGCTTTAACATTTAGCTATTTTTTGACATAATCACAATTTCTGTTGATGCATTTTTGTAGACGCTGTGGAAGTTTTTGTATGCCCACGTCATACCAGCTCGCCGCTATGCTGTTCAGAAAGTTATGAACCTCTTCTTTCACCTCTTCGTCGGAGCTGAATCACTTTCCGGTCAAAAGTTCCTTTAACCTAGGGAACAGGTGATAGTCACTGGGCACCAAGTCAGGACTATAGGGTGGGTGGGTGATTATGTTCCACTGAAACTGTTGCAGGAGAGCAACGGTTTGCTGAGCGATGTGTGGGTGAGCACTGTCATGGAGAATTTGTACGCCCTTGCTCAACATTCCTCTTCTCCAGTTCTGAATTGCCCGTTTGAGTTTTTCAGAGTCTCACAGTACCTGTCAGCATTAATTATGGTCCCAGTGGGCATAAAGTTGACCAACAATACCTCTTTCCGATCCCAAAAACCAGTTTTCATGACTTTACCATCAGACTGTGTATGTTTGAATTTCCGTGGCTTTGGCAAAGAAGGATGCCGCCACTGGAGTGATTGTTGCTTGGTCTCAGGTGTAAAGTGGTATGCTCAGGTTTCGTCACCTGTGACAATTGAGTCCAGAAAGTTGTCCTGTTTGGCTGCAAGGTGGTTAAGAAATGCACGGGAAGCATCAATTTGTTGCTGCATGTGGTTCTCAGTCATCTTGCCTGGCACCCACCTTGTGCACACCTTCTGGTAGTTCAATGTTTCCATTAAAATTCTGTGAGTGGTGCTTCGGGAAACCTCAGGAACCAAAAAAATAGAAGACCTTACTTTTGGGATTACCCTATACATAGACTGCGTGTATTAAAATCCAGTTCATACCTTGTATGTCGCAACCTCTCTTTGATGATCGGCCTCTGACTTGGTATGGTGTTGAACCACAGCAAACTTAGGCACAATCTCCTTGTCGTGACGGCATTGCAGAAATGCCGAATTACTCCACAACTGTGCATATTTGACATCCAGCTTCTCCAGTTGACAAACCTCGCATGCAGTGTCCTCCCCATAGAGCAAAGTAACGTGAGAACGAAGTCTTTCGCAATGGCACTGATATGTAAAACATTCTCAGATTTCTTGCTTTGCCAATTTGGGCATTACCTCAAACTGACGTGACAAGAAAACCGAGCACCTAATGTGAGAAAACTTCTGTATATGAAATTATGTAATGTATTTTCTTATAAAGGTGTGTACTGCATGTGTACAAATCTAGCAGACACACTGCTCACATGTATTTACCTAGTGCAATTTGTTCAACTAGATGATAGACCTAGATGCACCTTTTCGCATGCTGTGTATTTACCTAGTGCAATTTGTTCAACTAGATGATAGACCTAGATGCACTTTTTCACATGCTGCTGCTCTCGAGAGACATAGATTGCATGCACACTCTTAATCTAACCCTGTTGTTTGTTACCATAATTCAATTCAATTATGTATGTTGTACATTTCCGCGAGGACGTGTAATGATTCTTATGAGTCCTAAGTTACACAGTTTAGAATGCTACATAATGGGACCTAAATTATATACATGAAGTATTTTTTTCCTTGGAGATAGATAAGTTTTTAATACTTACCACTGCAAAGTAAATAAGTCACAGAATCTGATTCCTGAAAAAAATGAAGAAATTCTGGGCAATTTCTTTATAACTTCTCCCTTCTGTTTATTTTTTTTTTTTTATAACTCTGCTGGAGAATCTCTCTTTCTTTCGCTCATTTCTTTCACAATTAAACTTATTAATGAATAAATAATCACTAGATTTACAAAGTTTGAATGTCATGATCACATGCACTTATTGAAATAAACACATATAGTTTGTGCCTATTTAACTGAAAAGGAGAAATATCGTAATCATTGTTGCCCCCAAGACTTGAGTCAGATTGTGGAAAACATCTTACGGATTTTTGCAAGCACATGTTGGGCCCCATATCATTGATACAATGATAGCTAAACCCCTGCCTTGCAGCAACTACTTGATATTAAATTCAAGGACGATTCCAGATTGGTATTCTATGCCACATGTTATAAATGTAAACAATTCAATGGCAGATGCCACAATATTATACGTTATTGACTGCACCCACGCATACTCCCAAATTCCCTTGCCACCATCTGGCAAGCCAAGTTGCCACACCCTTTGCCTTATTTGAATATTGTGATATGCCGTATGGATTGAAAACCATTGTCCAAATGTGGCAGTGTTTCATTCACTAGTGCTCCAAGGATTCTACTGTTTATTCTGTTATACATTGAGGTGACAAAAGATGTGATAGCGATATGCACATATTGCAGTAGTATCGTACAAAAGGGCAGTGCTTTGGTGGAGCTGTCATTTGTGGTGATTCATGTGAAAAGACGTCCTACACAATTATGGCTACATGACTGGAATTAACAGACTCTGAAGGTGGAATGATAGCGTAAGCTAGATACAAGAGACATTCCATTTTGGAGATTGTTAGGGAACTCAATAGTCCAAGATCCAAGGTGTCAAGAGTGTGCCAAGAATACTAGATTTCAGACATTACCTCTAACCATGGTCAACAGCTTCACTTAATGATCAAGAGCAGTGGCATTTGTGTAGAGTTGTCAGTGCTGACAAAAAAGCAACACTGCACGAAATAAATGCAGAAATCAATGTTGTTGTTGTTGTTGTTGTTGTCATTGTGGTCTTCAGTCCTGGGACTGGTTTGATGCACTCTCCATGCTACTCTATCCTCTGCAAACTCCCAGTACCTACTGCACCCTACATCCTTCTGAATCTGCTTAGAGTATTCATCTCTTGGTCTCCCTCTAAAATTTTTACCCTCCACACTGCCCTCCAATGCTAAATTTGTGATCCCTTAATGCCTCAGAACATGTCCTACCAACCGGTCCCTTCTTCTTGTCGATTTGTGCCACAAACTCCTCTTCTCCCCAATTCTGTTCAATACCTCCTCAGTAGTTATGTGATCAACCCATCTAATCTTCATCATTCTTCTGTAGCACCACATTTCGAAAGCTTCTATTCTCTTCTTGTCCAAACTATTTATCGTCCATGTTTCACTTCCATACATGGCTACACTACATACAAATACTTTCAGGAATGACTTCCTAACACTCAAATCTATACTCGATATTAACAAATTTCTCTTCTTCAGAAACACTTTCATTGCCATTGCCAGTCTACATTTTATATCCTCTCTACTTCGACGATCATCAATTATTTTGCTCCCCAAATAGCAAAACTCCTGTACTACTTTAAGTGTCCCATTTCCTAAACTAATTCCCTCAGCATCACCTGACATAATTTGACTACTTTCCATTATCCTCATTTTGCTTTTGTTGATGTTCATCTTATATCCTCCTTTCAAAACACTGTCCATTCCGTTCAACTGCTCTTCCAAGTCCTTTGACATCTCTGGCAGAATTACAATGTCTTTGGTGAACCTCAAAGTTTTTATTTCTTCTCCATGGATATTAATGCCTACTCCGAACTTTTCTTTTGTTTCCTTTACTGCTTGCTCAATATACAGATTGAATAGCACCGGGGAGAAGCTACAACCCTGTCTCACTCCCTTGCCAATCACTGCTTTCCTTTCATGTCCCTTGACTCTTATAACAGCTATCTGGTTTCTGTGGGATGTACAATGAACATATCCGTTAGGACAGTGACATGAAATTTTGCGTTACTGGGCTATGGCAGCAGACGACTGATGTGAGTGCCTTTGCTAACAGCATGACAACCTGCAACACCTCTACTCGGTTTGTGACCATACTGCTTGGACCATAGATGACTGGAAAACCGTGGCCTTGTCTGATGATTTCCAATTTCAGTTGATAAGAGTGGATGGTAGGATTCGAGTGTAGTGCAGACCCCATGAAGCCATGTACCCAAGTTGTCAAAAAGGCATTGTGCAAGCTGGTGGTGGTTCCATAATAATGTGGCTGTGTTTACATGGAATGGACTGAGTCCTCTGGTCCAACTGAACCGTCATTGACTGGAAATGGTTATGTTTGGCTACTTGGAGACCATTAGCAGCCATTCATGGATTTCATGTTCCCAAACAATGATGGAATTTTTATGAATGACTATGTGCCATGTCACTGGGCCACAACTGTTTTCGTTTGGTTTGAAGAACATTCTGGACAATTGAAGAGAATGATTTTACACCCAAATTGCCTGACATGAATCCAGGTTCAACATTTAGGGGACATAAACAAGAGGTAAGTTCGTGCACAAAATCCTGCACCAGCAGCATATTCTAAATTACAGGTGGCCTCAGTATTTCTGCAGGGGACTTCCAATGAGTTGTTGAGTCCGTGCCAAGCCGTGTTCCTGCACTACACCAGTCAAAAGAAGGTCTGACATAATATTAGGAGGTATCCTACTACTTTTATCACCCTAGTGTATGGACAATATTCTAGTCTTTTTGCAGTTAATGAGACCACCATAAAAAACTTCTGTTGCAAGTTTTTATATGCCTACAGGATTCTGGTGTTGTAGTCAACAGAGGCAAAAGAGCTTACACTGCCATTCAAAATGTTTCCAGCCTGAAGACATTGAAAGATCTAAGAAGACTCCTTGGAATGTTAAATTATTACTGGCAGCACTTACTCCAGTCTACAACATTGCTGGCACCATTAACAAAACTGCTTAATAGAAAACACGCAGCGGTCAAAAATGGTATCTTGCAACTGACAGCATTCAAGAAAGGAAAGGGATATGCTGTGTGGGCAGTTCTTGTGGCATATCCATGACTGAAGGCACCAATGGCTCTCATGGTTGATGAAAGTCAGAGGGCTATGCGGATGGTATGCCAGCAATTCATTGAGGGTGCTTGGCAGCCTTTAGCTTTCTTTTCCAAGATACTCACAGACATGCAAAGGTCTTGGAGTGCTATTGAGAGAGATCTGTGTGCAGAATATACAGAAGTCTGACATTTCCAGGATTCAATCTAAAGAAGAAGCTTTATACAGATCACACACAAACTGCAGCTCTATTCAGGCAATTAATGTCCAATGGTTCACTCATGTTGATTAGGCTTGCACAACAGACATGCACTACATAAGTGATAGCAAAAACATAATTGCCGATTGCCTGTAAAGATATATGTGTAATGAGGTTACATGGATGAGGGCTCTACCAATTGTGTTGTTACGGTTGTGGTCAGTCTTCAAGGAAGACATGGAACATACACCGGCACAATTGGCTTATGACAGAACATTACATCTACCACTCATATTGATTTCAGACAAGCCAACAAATATCCTTTCAGTGTTGTCAAGTTTGGAAGACATTTCTGTGATGACCATGGGTGTCCTTTGACCAACTGCTCCTAAGCCTTACATGGACAAACCCATTTTTGTCCACAGGGAAATGTTCAACTCAGCCTACGTGGAGATTTGTGATGACTCTGTTCACCCTCTTCCACTATCGGCTCCTTACATGAACCATACAGAGTGGCGCAACACATCTTCAAGATTCGGTAGAACAAATGTGAGTAGATGGTGTCAAAACAGATAGCTTAAACCAGCTCATCGGGATCTAGATTTGGTGACAGGTACCACAGAAGCTGCTGCTGCCACATCTTCCTGCAGACTGCATACCACTGACAGATGATGCAAGCGACAGCAGCTTGAATGTCAAGGCATGGGACCCAATAGCTAGGATGCAGAAATTTCTGCTGACAAGGACACTTGTTGGACTTGAGATCACACAACAGTTCCCTGACATCCCTGGAACTCCATGTTTATGTCTTACAAAGAAAAAGTGGGAGTGAGGAGTAGCGACATAATGATAGCCAAATAAAAAGTGACTGCAACAGTGATGTGTAGTATAAGGCTGGTTTGATACATCTGGTAAATTTCCATTAAAGAATGGAGCATTTTTGTTCCGCCTTCATGGCTGGTAAGCTTGATTAGTTCCAATGATCATATAAGGATGTAGTACAGCATACAGTTAACAGCTGTCTGAATTGGTCAGTGGGTCGACTATGACTGAAATTGTAGAACACCAAGCTTGAAACTTTGGACTGCTGCACAAAGCAAAACAGAGTTGTATGAATTTTGCTTGGAATCTGCACCACTACTGAAGACCAATTACATTTGTATTAATGAATTTAAATGTGGTCAGACAAGCACAAGGGATGAAGCATGCTGCAGCTGTCCAACTGATGTTACTACAAAGGAAACCACTGACAAAATCCATGATATGGTAAGCAAGACCCCTGAGTAAAGATTTGTGACACAGCTGAGACTGTAGGGATATGAAATGAGCGAGTGCATAGTATCTTATTGGAGAATTAGCTACTAAGAAGTTGTGTGCGAGATGGGTGCTGCAATTGCTCACAGTTGAACAAAAGCCCATCTGGCACAACATTTCAGTGCAGTGTCTGGTAATGTTTCATCACAATCCACAAGACTTTTGCACCAATTCATGGTTTTTGATAAAACTTAGATCTACCGTTATACACCAGCATCAAAACAATGGACAGAGACTGGTAAAAGTGCACCAAAGAGGGTAAAGGCCATTTTGTCAGCTGGTGAGGTGATGACCATTGTCCTTTGGGATTCCCGAAGGATAATCCTCATAGATTACTTGGAAAATGGCAGAATCATAACTGTACCCTACTACACTTTACTGTTGCATCATTTGAATCTTGCATTGGCTGAATAAAACCAAAGGGTGGCACACAAGAAAGTGCTCTTTCATCAGGGTAATGCACCATCCCACTCATCAGCAATAACTGTGGCGTAAGTGCAAGTACTGGGCTGTAAATCGGTTTGTCATCCATCCTGTTCACCAGACTTAGCCCTAAGTGACCTCTTTCTGTTCCCTAACTTGAAACTTTGGCTTGCTGGGAAGTTTTTTATTTATTTATTTCAAATGATCATGTGATAGTTTATAGGCAATGAGTATTTTGCAGGGTTTGACATAAACTTTTTTCCCAGTGGGATATAAAAGCAGGAAGATCTCTGGATGAGATGTACAGGGTGGTCCATCTGAAGTTTCGGATGAGATTATCATGAAAACTATACATCGAGTAAAAATAGTGGGTAAACAAGTTCGTAAGCTCAAAAGAGGACATCAAATGACCTCCAGCCCTCACTCCATTGGGTGGGGCGGGGGACAACTTTTAAATCTGAAATGGAAACACCCATTTTTTATTACAGATTCGGATTCTCCATAAAAAAGTAATGAAGTTTTGTCCGAAACATTTATAAACCATTGACAGATGGCAGTGAAGTTGAGAAAAGAGTAAAATTGGGGAAGAACTCTGATTTATTTAGAATTATCCGAGAAAGATGCATGAAATTGATAAAAATGTGCACTAATTCTTTCATTATGCCAAATTAAGCTGTTTTTATACAAAATGTACTGTATCCTACTTTTAGCGTTACCCAGGAACAACGACATGGACATCGTAGAATGATGTTCCCATGTATTTGCATATCTTTCAGCATTAATGCATGTGTCAGTGTGATATTATACACATGATAATTATGTGCCATCAAAATCCTCAAAACAGTTGATTTTGGTATTCCAATTTCTCTCTGAATTGCATGACTAACTAATTTTGGGATCCCATTGAACACAGGCAAGAACGGTAATGGTACGAGTGTCATTTTCATTGTATTCACGATGTAGGGGTGGATGGTGCATATATCCATTTCAAGTTCGTTGAGTGCAATTTCGAATAATGTTTTCACTTGGATGTCATCTGTTTGGGAAACGATCCACATACAGTTGTGCAGCTGCAGCATAATTGTTATTGAATTCACCTAAAATTAACATCATATCAACAATCTCTGTAGGAGGATAGTGAGCCACGTTTCGTTAAAGAACAATTTACTTCCATCAGTTGATGTTTACAGTTCACAATCCGAAAGCGAAATGATATCTGATCGCGTTGCACCGACCTTTATACTGTGCCATAGTTCGCAGTCTGGCCACAGTAGTGTCACAGTTGGGTGAGTAATGCAATTGTGAAGAGTTCCCTAATGAGATTTTAATACCATTCCGCCTCCCTCCATCAAAAACTGTGGCGAGTAGGATACATTTTGTATAAAAACAGCTAATTTGGCGTAATGAAAGAATTAGTGCACTTTTTTTTATTGATTTCCTGCGTCTTTCTCGGATCATTCTAAATAAATTGGAATTATTCCCCAATTTTAATTTTTCTTGATTTCAGTGCCACCTGTCAACGGTTTAAAAAATGTTTCAGACAGAACTTGATCACTTTTTTATGGAGAATCCGAATCTGCAATAAAAACTTGGGGTTTCCATGTAAGGTTTAAAAGTTGGCCCCTGCCCCACCCAAGGGGCCGGGGGCCGGGGGTCACATGCAGTATCATTTGATGTCCCCTTTGAGCTTACGAACTTGTCTTACCCACTAGTTTTACCCAATGTATAGTTTTCGAGATAATCTCATTTGAACTTCAGATGGACCACCCTGTATATTCCTCAAATGAGACTATATCAAGAAGTAAAGTGAGCTTCTTATGAAACAAACCTTTTCTCTGTTTTTTTACTGGGCTTAGCAAATCATCCTCATATATCTTTTACATAATTTCTTCATCTTTGTTTCTGTGCCTTTGGAGGTTATGGAGTCAATGTTTATTCATATCTTGGTGACTATTCAAGGAGTTTTCTCTACACATATTTGTGTCTGCCTGCTGGGCCTATCTCTCCACAACCCACTGCATTCGTACATATTGAATGTGTTTTTTCATGTTACAATTTCAGGTGTTGCACTCTCAAGTGCCAGCTCACTGTGAAGTGTGTCCATGTGTATTTGTGAGAAACCTAGCATATGCATACAACTTTAGCAGTAAAATGTTGAAAAATGGAGAGTGTTGTACACAAATTTGATAAGAATTATTTTTACAATGACAAAGAATTCTGTGGTGCTAAGCTTAGAGGTGCAGGACTCGCATACAGAGTGAAGAATAATTTGTAGCAAAAATGTCTGATTAAAGATGAGGCCACAAATCAACTGTTTTGTGAGATAAGTACAAGGGTACAATTATGACTGCAATTGACTTCTGTAGGAAATAGTGTCCTAGTTAGTACAAATATATTTGAAATGAAAACATTTTGATCAAGTCCCATCTAATTAGGCTCAGATTTCACCTTTGGCCTACTTTAACAAAAAATACAATTTTATTTCAGCATTAATGTGTTACAATTTCCTGTACATCATTTAAACTGAAGTGCCAAAGAATAGCCAAACATATTCAAATGTTGTTGTTGTGGTCTTCAGTCCTGAGACTGGTTTGATGTAGCTCTCCATGCTACCCTATCCTGTGCTAGCTTCTTCATCTCCCAGTACTTACTGCAAACCCATCCTTCTGAATCTGCTTAGTGTATTCATCTCTTGGTCTCCCTCTATGATTTTTACCCTCCACACTGCCCTCCAATGCTAAATTTGTGATCCCTTGATGCCTTCTCAGAACATGTCCTACTAACCGGTCCCTTCTTTTGTCAAGTTGTGCAACATACTCCTCTTCTCCCCAATTCTATTCAATAATTCATCATTAGTTATGTGATGTACCCATCTAATCTTCAGCATTCTTCTGTAGCACCACATTTCGAAAGCTTCTATTCTCTTCTTGTCCAAACTATTTATCGTCCATATTTCACTTCCATACATGGCTACACTCCATACAAATACTTTCAGAAACGACTTCCAGACACTTAAATCTATACTTGATGTTAAAAAATTTCTCTTCTTCAGAAACGCTTTCCTTGCCATTGCCAGTCTACATTTTATATCTTCTCTACTTTGACCATCATCAGTTATTTTGCTCCCCAAATAGCAAAACTCCTTTACTACTTTAAGTGTCTCATTTCCTAATCTAATTCCATCACCATCACCCGACTTAATTCAACTACATTCCATTATCCTCATTTTGCTTTTGTTGATGTTCATCTTATATCCTCCTTTCAAGACGCTATCCATTCCGTTCAACTGCTCTTCCAAGTCCTTTGCTGTCTCTGACAGAATTACAATGTCATGGGCGAACCTTAAAGTATTTATTTCTTCTCCATGGATTTTAATACCTACTTCGAACTTTTCTTTTGTTTCCTTTACTGCTTGCTCAATATAAAGATTGAACAACATCGGGGAGAGGCTACAACCCTGTCTCACTCCCTACCCAAGCATTGCTTCCCTTTGATGTCCCTCAACTCTTATAACTGCCATCTGGTTTCTGTACAAATTGTAAATTGCTTTTCGCTCCCTGTATTTTACCCCTGCCACCTTCAGAATTTGAAAGAGAATATTCCAGTCAAGATTGTCAAAAGCTTTCTCTAAGTCTACAAATTCTAGGAATGTAGGTTTGCCTTTTCTTAGTCTAGCTTCTAAGATAAGTCGTAGGGTCAGTATTGCCTCACGTGTTCCAATATTTCTACGGAATCGAAACTGATCTTCCCCGAGGTTGGCTTCTACCAGTTTTTCCATTCGTCTGTAAGTAATCCGTGTTAGTATTTTGCAGCCGTGACTTATTAAACTGATAGTTCGGTAATTTTCACATTTGTCAACACCTGCTTTCTTTGGGATTGGAATTATTATATTCTTCTTGAAGTCTGAGGGTATTTCGCCTATTTCATATATCTTGCTCACCAGATGGTAGAGTTTTGTCAGGACTGGCTCTCCCAAGGCCATCAGTAGCTCTAATGGAATGTTGTCTATTCCTTGGGCCTTGATCGACTCAGGTCTTTCAGTGCTCTGTCAAACTCTTCACGCAGTATCATATCTGCCATTTCATCTTCATCTACATTCTCTTCCATTTCCATAATATTGTCCTCAAGTACATCGCCCTTGTATAGACCCTCTATATACTCCTTCCACCTTTCTGCTTTCTCTTCATTGCTTAGAACTGGGTTTCCATCTGAGCTCTTGATATTCATAAAAGTGGTTCTCTTTTCTCCAAAGGTCTCTTTAATTTTCCTGTAGGCAGTATCTATCTTACCCCTAGTGAGATAAGCCTCTACATCCTTACATTTGTCCTCTGGCCATCCCTGCTTAGTCATTCTGCACTCCCTGACGATCTCATTTTTGAGACGTCTGTATTTCTTTTTGCCTGCTTCACTTGCTGCATTTTTGTGTTTTCTCCTTTCATCAATTAAAGTCAATATTTCTTCTGTTACCCAAGGAGTTCAAATACAGAGATATATAAACAGGCAGAATACGGCAATTTAGTCGGCAATGCCTATATAAGGCAACAAGTGTCTGGCGCAGTTGTTAGATTGGTTACTGCTGCTACTGTGGCAGGTTATTAAGATTTAAGTGAGTTTGAACATGGTGTTATGGTCAGTGCACTAGCAATGGGATATGGTGTCTCTGAGGTAGCGGTGAAGTGGCAATTTTCCTATACAACCATTTCACATGTGTACAGTGAATATCAGGACTTTGGTAAAACATCAAATCTCTGACATTGCTGTGCCCGGGAAAAGATCCTAGAAGAGCGGGACCAATGATGACTGAAGAGAGTTGTTCAACAGGACAGAAGTGCAACCCTTCTGCAAATTGTTGCAGGTTTCAGTGCTGGGCCATCAACAAGTGTCAGTGTTCGAACCATTCAACAAAACATCATGGATATGGGCTTTTGGAGCCAATGGCCCTCTCATGTACCCTTCATGACTGCACAACGAAAAGCTTTAAACCTCACCTGGACCCGTCAACACTGACTTTGGACTGTTGACTGGAAACATGTTGCCTGGCCGGACAAGTCTCGTTTCAGGTTGTATCAAGAAGACGGATGTGTACGGGTATGGAGACAACCTCATGAATCCCTGGACCCTGCATATCAGCAGGGGACTGTTCAAGCTGGTGGAGGCTCTGTAATGGTGTGGGGCATGTGCAGTAGGAGTGATGTGAGACCCCTGTTACATCTAGATACGACTCCAATAGGTGACATGTACATAAACATCCTGCCTGATCACCTGCAACCATTCATATCCATTGTGCATTCCGATGAACTTGGGCAATTCTAGCAGGACAATGCAAAACTCCACACATCCAGAATTGCTACAGAGTGGGTCCAGGAAGACTCTTCTAAGTTTAAACACTTCCACTGGTCATCAAACTCTATACATGAACATTATTGAGCATATCTGACATGCCTTGCAATGTGTTGTTCAGAAGAGATCTCCACCCCCTAGTACAGGCCTACAGGATTCATGGTGTCATTTCCCTCCAGCACCACTTCAGACATTAGTCGAGACCATGTCATGTCATGTTGTGGCACTTCTTCGTGCTCATGGGAGCCCTACATATTATTGGGCAGTTGTACCAGTGTTTTGGCTCTTCATTGTATGTTAAATGTAGAGTTCCGTGTGTTGCGGAACAGCATTCATCCCTGCTGTGGGTTGTGAATTCTTTCAAACACTCCCGGCTCATCTCATCAGTCATGACACAACTGTACAAATAGCTGATCCAGTTCTTCAACAATATCAACAGGAGTTTTGTACATTTTATTTTTGAGATGATACTCGGGCAAAAATACAGAGCATCGAGGGCATGTGACCTTAATGGCCAAGGTGAAGTCTGTTTTTGATCTATCCAGCTTTGACTGTATGAGTGCATAAGGTATAATTTTATATCAGCTGAAAATGTGCCAATGCCTCATCATGCGTGTACCACATTCTCCAATATTACACAAGGTAAGCTAGGATGACATGGGTGAAATTTGAATTCAATTAGATGGAACTTAATCAATTTACATTTCAGTCACATGTGTACTAACTAGGAGAACTCATAACCACACATTCACAATTTGTTCTTCTGTTTTTGTATGCTTTTGCATTGTCAGGTTTCAATGTTAATTGTGATACAGCCTGTATATTTATGAACAAAAATTTTTCACTTAGATTTTTTACAGATCTCAGGAACTATTTTAAACAGAAATGAATTGTTTCTTCTCTTAATATTTAGCACTAGAATAAGATTTAGATATTTGTTTTTGTTACAGTTGAATGTCTACGTAGTACTTATTTAAAAAGAAAAGTCATCCTGTATCCACAATCACTAGGGTTAAATTTATTTTTAAAGGTCTTAAAAAAGAGGCCAGTTGGGTTGGCAGGGGGAGGGGGGGGGAGAGAAGGGGGCGGGGCAAAATTATAGGTCACATTTGTGGAGTCAGCCCCTAATTGCAAAGCAGACAAAATTATAGGTTTTTGCTAACTTATCCACTTGTTGTCCCCTCAGCTTACTATCCACACGGGTCCTTAGGAACTTCATTCACCAAACCTCATCGAATGTGTGTCCATTGACCTAAGGGGCCTCATACCTATAAGTGATTTTCATCTGTATTTGTGTTGAACTGCATAATATGAGTCTTTGTAGGATAAAGTGTTACCATGATTGCTTTGTATCAGTTATGATATCATTATTCTCCTGGCTGTGCTATGTACGAATGTGTTTGGATCCTTTATTGACAGACTAATGTCATCATAATTTTTGAAGAATCCTGCAGTTCTTGGATAAATAATTGATGTAGGTAAAAATGAGGGGTATGCTTAGCACCAAACCATTGGAATACCATATTTAATGTTTACGCATTTCAGAGTTGGTTTTATTGCTGTTGATTAATTATAAATGTGTCTCTCAGTTTTCGTTGGGCAACTAGCAACAGGTTCAGGGTGTGAGCACAGTATGTGGCTCTATTGCAGCAGTTGTCCAGTCGACAGCAGTGGCCACGTGGTGGTACGTGCACACTCTACCATTCTAGTTCACTAAGTTTAATTTTATGGTTTACACAACTGAAGGCCTTAGCAAGATTACAGAAAATGCCAACAGCATAGTTTCAGTAGGTTGCTACTCACCATAAGAGGATACACTGAGTCATGGACAGGCACAAGAAAAAGACTGCTACAATATTTAAGCTTTTGGACAAAGTTCTTCTTCTGGAGTAGGAAACACACAAACACAACTCAAACACTCCATGTCTAACTACCTGTTATTTCATCCTGGACTTTCCATTGTTTGATTTTGTCCAGCAGCATAGTTTTTCACATTTAATTATCTCAGAGCAGTGTTTGTAAGTCATATATTTGTTTCTCAGTGGATAAGTCCCTATAAAGACCAAAAGTGTGCTGTTGTAAACAAATAGATTGTTCAATATTGTTATAAGCTACTTTTTAAAGAAAACTGAGAATATGGGAGCAAGGGTTGCGAATTTGCAACTAAAAGTCACTTACTTGTCTCCACTTCTGTAAATTAGTGTTACTCCGACATACTTCAGCCTTTCAGAAAATGCTCCTTAACTCATTGACTGGTTACAAATATTAGTCAAGGAAGATGCTACCAAGCCTGCAGAAGATTTTGCTGATTCAACTGAAATACCATCATAGTTAGAAGAGTTATTGCTTTTGAGAGAAGTAATCATATTTGTGATCTCTTTGGCAGTTGATCTGGATAAAGTGATGTCTGATGGTGGAGTTATCAGTGCCTGTTTAAGTAAGTCTAATGGATCTGATTTCAAATGTTCATTTTTGTTCCTGTGTTTACAGCTATTGTTTGGTAGAATTCACTGAATTTAGTGGCCAATATTTGAATTTAACATCATACTTGTTGTTACTATTGTCTTGAGGCAGTTCAGTATCATTTTTGATGGATTTATTTGTTTCATAGTCTAGAATGACCCAAATTTGCTTGGGTTTGTTCTTGAACCTTTCAATCTTTTGTGCATAATACATGATATTATTTGTGTACTGGAATTCATAAAAAAATTACAATGAATGTATTTCAGCACTAATGTTTTATGAGCTTATTGGTGAAAATTTTGATTCTTTTTTAAATTTTAGGTCAATACTTTTAGTCATAATAATGTCGCAAATTTGCCCCAATAAGCTCATAAAACATTAGTGCTGAAATTTGCAACATTATTATGACTAAAAGTATTGATCTAAAATTTAAAAAAAAAATTCACCAGTAAGCTCATAAAACATTAGTGCTGAAATACATTCATTGTAAAGTGGGTGGCAGACAGTGGTGGTTTCTCTTGTTACTGGGTGGAAGTCGAAAGAGGGAGCAGGCCGTGCGACTGGCTTCCTGTGTCTTAGCTACAGGTACAAGGTGCTACCCAGTGAGTCAGCATGGGGTGCCTCTCCTGTTGGGCCAGCGGTCGATTTTCCTGCCCAGTCCAGACAAGTACAGAGGGTAGGTATGCCTGTCATTGGGTGCTATAAAAGCCAGGCAGTTGATGGTGCCCCTCAGGGAGATAGAAGGCAAGGCGGGAAAGAATTCCACTGTGCATTCGGTATGTTTGCCAGGAGGTCTCATCCATGATGTGGAGAAGGCGCTGCCGGCAGCTATTGAGCACATCGGGTGCAACCGGCTGCATGTAGTGGCACATGTCGGCACAAATAACGCCTGCCGTTTGGGTTCTGAGGCCATCCCTGGCTCCTTTTGGTGGCTGGCTGATTTGGTGAAGGCAACTAGCAGTGCTCATGGAGTGCAGGCTAAACAGTCTTATTTGTAGCATTGTACCCAGGGTTGACTGCGGTCTTCCGGTTTGGGGGAGAGTGGAAGGTCTAAACCAGAGGCTCAGAGTCTGCGATGATATCGGATGTGAATGTCTCGACCTCCGTTATTGGGTGCATAATTGTAGGGTTCTCCTTAATAGGCCAGGCATGCACTACACACTGGAAGTGGCTACTAGGGTAGTGGACTACGTGTGGCATGCATATGGGGCTTTTTTAGCTTAGAGGACCCCTCACTTGGAACATAAGACAATTTGCCTGTTAAAAAAAGTCACAGTGACCTCAGAGAATCTTGGCCCTTGCAGATCAGAGATAGAAGAGATTAATATGACTTTAGTAAACTGCAGGGGCATCCAAGGAAAGATCCCAGAATTAGTATCACTTACTGAAGATTATAATGTCCAGACAGTATTGGAAACGGAAAGCTGGTTGAAACCATATGTCAATGACACCGAAAGTTCATATTGGAATATTTATTGAAAGGATAAGTTAGTCGCCAGTGGTGGCGGCGTGTTTATTGCAGTAAAAAAAATTGATAAAATGTAGTGAGGTTGTCATGGATTCTGAATGTGAATTAATCTGGGTGAAATTGAGTATCAAAGAACGGTCAAAAATGGTGATCGGATGCTTTTATAGACAACCTGGGTCAGGATCTGTAGTTGTAGAGTGCGCCAGACCGAATTTGCAGAATATCATTAGTAATTTTCCTGATCATGCTGTTGTAATATAGTGTGACTTCAAGTTGCCAGGTATAGATTGGGAGTAGTATGCCATTAAAACTGGTACCAGAGACAGAGATTTGTGTGGCATTGTTCTCGATGCGTTATCTGAAAATTACCTTGAGCAGATAGTTAGAGAATCAACTCATGAGGGCAACTTCTTAGACATCCTGGCAACAAACAGACCTGAACTTATCGAATCAGTGATCATAACGCTGTGATAGAATCTATGATGATGAGTCCTATGAGGAATGTTAAGAAAGGTAGGAAGATATATTTGCTCAGCAAGGGTGACAGGATACAAATTTCAGAATATCTCAGAAGTAGGCATGAAATATTTGGTGATGAGGACAGAGGTGTGGAGAACAAATGGAAAAAATTCAAAGGCATCGTTCAGTATGTCCTAGACAAGTGTGTTCTGAGTAAGGTTTTAAGATCCATCATGGTTTAATAGCTATGTTAGAAAAGCGCTATGTAAACAAAGAGCACTTCATCTCAGATTAAAGAGAAGTAAAAACCTGTCTGACAAACAAAAGCTGAACAAAGCGAAAATGAGCATAAGGAGAGCAATGAAAGAAGCATTCAATGATTTTGAAAGGAAGAAGTTGTCAACTGATATGAGTAAAAACCATAAGAGATTTTGATCATATGTAAAATCAGTAGGTGGGTGAAAATCATCAATTCATTCTCTCAGTGACCACACGGGCACCGAAACGTAAGATAACAGTGAGAAGGCTGAATACTGAATATGGTCTTTCAAAATTGTTTCATTGCGAAAGATCGTGACACTGTCCCTCCTTTCAATCGTCATATGAACGTTGAAATGGCAGATATTGAGATAACTGATCGCAGAACTGAAAAGCAGCTACAATCACTTGATAGTGGGAAGGCGTCAGGATCAGATGAGATACCTATAAGATTCTATAAAGATTATGCAAAAGAACTTGCTCCCCTTCTAGCAGTACTTTATAATGGATCGCTTGAGCAATGAAAGGTACCTAACAACTGGAAAAAAGTGCAGGTCATTCCCATTTTTAAGAAAGTTCATAAGACAGATACATGCAATTATAAATCTATAGCATTGATGTCAATCTGCTGTAGAATTATGGAACATGTTTTATGCTCAAGAATCATGACTTTTTGAAAATGAACATCTCCTCTATAAAAATCAACATGGATCCCGCAAACGAGATACTGCAAAACTCAACTCGTTGGCCCTCTATGAGATCCACACTGCAATGGACAATGGCGCTCAGGTTGATTCTGTGTTCCTGGATTTCAGTAAGGCATTTGACACTGCCCTGCATTGTCGTTTAATGAAAAAAATAAGAGCTTACAGAGTATCAGAGCAGACTTCAGACTGATTTCAAGACTTTTTTGCAGATGGAACTCAACACATCGCTGTAATGGAACAAAATGGACAGGTGTAAAGGTAATATCCGGAGTTCCACAGAGAAGTGTGATAGGACCGTTGCTGTTTACTATATATATATATATAAATGATCTAGTAGAAAGCGTTGGATGCTCTTCAATACTGTTCACAGGTGATGCAGTTGTCTATACCAAAGTAGCAACAGCAGAAGATAGTAAGAATTTGCAAAACAATGTGCAGAGCATTGATGAATTGTGCAGGCTCTGGCAGTTGACCCTGAACGTAAATAAATGTAACATATTGAGCATACGTAGGAGAAGAAATCCACTACTGTACAGGTACACTATTGATGACAAGCAGCTGGAGACAGCGTCTGCTGTAAAATGTCTAGGCATAACTATCCAGAGCAACCTTAAGTGGAATGACCATATAAAATGGATAGTGGAAAAGTGGATACAAGACTCAGATACATCGGAAGAATCTTAAGGAAATTGAACTCATCCATGAAAGAAGTGACTTATACGGCACTTGTTCATCTGATTCTTGAGTATTGTTCATCCATCTGGGATCCCTATCAGGTAGGATTGATAGAGGAGATAGAGAAAATCCAATGAAGAGTGGTGCGTTTCATCATGGGATCGTTTAGCTGGCGAGAGAGTGTTACGGAGGTGCTAAACAAACTCTACTGACAGACGTTACAAGAGATGCGTTGTGCATCATGGAGAGATTTACTATTGAAATTTCAGGAAAGCACTTTTCTGGAGGAGTCAGACAACATATTCTCCCCCCCCCCCCCCTCCCTCCACATACATCTCACGTATTGACCCCCTGGAGAAAATTCAAGAAATTAGAGCCAATATAGAGACTTACCAACAATCATTCTTCCCATGCACTGTTCGCGAGTGGAACAGGGTTCGAGGGATCGGATAGTGGTACTGAAAGCACCCTCCGCCACACACCATTAGGTGGCTTGTGGAGTATGATGTAGATGTAGATTTGTGACACTATCTCTGGTGGCCACTTGAATCTGTGCACACAATGACCTGATTGACTAACTTCAATGTTAATTAACTTGGAAATGGTGTAAAATATTGAAGTTTTTTTCTTAACAATGATTTCCCAGCACAACCTGTCCTCTGACACTCTTACAAGTTTTCCAGACTGTTTCTGACCAACCTGTATAACACAAGTTACATTGTGTGAATAAGTAGCTGCCATATTAAGTGATAGGAAATACTGTGAACGAGTTATAAATGTCTTTTGAAAGGTATTTTTTCTTCTTTGAAGCTGCAGAGCATCACTTGTTCAAGACACAGTGAAGAGTTTTGAATACTGTTTGTAGTGGCTCATAGTCCTCTTTATGAAATAAAGCTTTCTCTCTCTGAGATAAGACATGCTGATTGTAGATGTTTAAAAATGATAGCCCCTGACCTGACGTTAAGGAGAACTGGATTCATTGTGTTAGAACATTTTTAGTCATCTAACATGTTACTTAAAATCCTGTAAAATTCTACTTTTACCTTCTTAGCTAAGGCCAATTGATTGGGTAGTTTATTGCTGCTATTTGATCATTACTGTTAGATAAATCATTCATTATGGCCACTGCCACTGTAGGAGTACGCATAATAACACAGCCCACAGCACCTGAAGAAGATGACTGAATAGATTGTCAAAATATAGTATGACGAAAAATGGAACCAACAATGCAGCTGGTCACTCAAGAGTAATAAATGTTCTAAATTATTCTCTGTTGAGTACAGTTCCTGTGTGCCATTCACATAAAATTAATTGTTCTAATCACACCAAATGCATACTGTGAAGGGGGAGAGCTGTTATACACAGCAGTAGGCACTTTTCATTGATGAAAAGTGCTTACTGCTGTGCATTTTACACAAATATGTAATATGGCCGTTTGTAAGAGATAGTGTGGGCAACTTCTCTGCATATAAGACCATGTATTACCCAAAATGTTCATTTCCTTCCATTAACAGTGACAATTGTAACTGACCAGGCAATACATTTTTCACTTACAGGCACATTTATTTTCACTTGGGCAACTAGCAGCAGGTTCAGGGTGTGAGCACAGTATGTGACTCTATCGCAGCAGTTGTCCAGTCGACAGCAGTGGCCACGTGGTGATAGGTGCACACATACAGAGCTGCCAGATAAGCATGCTCTGTTGCCGGGTCTACTTCTGCCTTGAGGCCTGACTCTTGTGAGGCTGACGGTTGTACTGATGACGAGGGCGATGCCTGCTTTCCAGAGCGCTTCTGCCGACCTGAGAAAGGCAGGATAGAAAACAATTAATGTGAAGCTCAACAGAGATTGGGTCATAGGATGGATACACAGAAATGCAGCCGTGTATTGCTTTTGTTAATTTGTTATACAATAATGGAACAAATGCTTTGCACATATGATGACTTTTCGTGAGACAGAACAATTCAGTATGGATTTTGCAAGCATCGGTTATGCGAAATCCAGTTGTTCTTTTCATTACTTTCGATGTAGGTCACTGCATGAAGCCGTGAAGAATTTAGTGTGTATCAAAATGAGGGACAAGTTTACTCCTCTTGAATAGCTCTGTGGGCCCCAAAATGAGAGACAAAATCAAAAATCAAAATGAGGGACAAGTTGACTCCTCTTGAATAGCTCTGCAGGCCCCAACAGAGTTAATGTTTACAGCACATGAACAGACTACTGCCAGCAATATCAAATGCACTCATTGTTGAGTAGTTTCAACAATAGTCTGAATAAAATTACTTGATAATTGAAGTCTGTCACTTGCAACTACAGTGGTGCCACATCAGCTGCTGTCTACCACTCAGTTATAGGCAACACACAAACATGGTGGATAACTACACAAATGCTGTTAATGTATAATTTGGAGCAATTTTGGAAATGGCTGCCACGATGTCTGATGGAAGCGGGAGATGCTTTGTCAACAGCTGATTTTGAGTGACCAATGACTAAACTGCAGCAGAAGATATATTTTATAATCCTGAATTTAAACTCATGTCCTAACCTAACCACAACCTTGTGATGTGTAATGTATCCAAGAAAACAGTGATCAATAATCTGTGGCAGAACTTAAATAACTATTACTTTGTTCATGGCATTTAAGGCTAATCTCTGAGAGCAAACTGAAGGTAGAAAAATTTCATAATACGTCTGTTTCTGCAGCAAAATTTCAGTTTCAGCAGTAAAAGAAAACTGTAATTTCTCACTGTCATTGTTTACCTGGAACTATACCCACATTGGCTGCAGGGGGTGAGCAGTCCTGGTTGGCACTTAAGTTGCTAATTACAGGTTACACAAGCAGATCCCAACCAAAAAAAGAATGACAGGGAGAAAAATAAGAGTACACAAGAAAAGTCAATGCGATGATGAAAATGACACACCAAAGGATTAGAAATTAAAAAAATTACATTTAAACCAATTAAATGAAAAAAGGTAAAGCCTTTCAATCAGATGTAGAAAAATAAAAATTTTTGCTGCATTTGATGGGATTTGAACCTATGACTTCCATGCGTCAGGTTTATACATTAATCACTATGCTATGTTATTACACTGCAGAAAGTTGTATTTATGAGTCTGGTGACACAATCGCAACGATTAATTGCAGCCTTAAAAAAATTGGCTTCATTAATGTTGTGTGAAGTTTATGTAATGTAAGCCAATCTCTGTGATTATAATAACTATGTATGTGATGCTGAATTTCATCTTGTGTGGAAGGATCAAGTAGTGTTTGGTTAGTGCTGTGTATGAAATGTGTGAATTTCATTAGCACCACCAAACATATCAAGAAAGAGAGCCAGACAAGGAATTGGAAGTGAACTAATTGTTGTGGCTGTTTGGTAATGGTGAACTGTTCAGGTGTGACATTGAGTTCTTTGGTTGGAGGAAACCAGTTACAAAGCATGAAGTTTAATCAGACTATAATGCAGGATACTGGCACCAAATCTACGGATCTGGTACTTCATGTTACCATTACGTCTCACCTTGCTGACCAAATACTGGCAATAAAGAATTCTTCCACTACTGTGATCTGAAGTGGCCAGCTACTGAATTGGGTGCTACTGTAAAGGTGTGTGTTAGTAACCTTAGCTACAGAGGCAGGTGGAAGTTGTGTTGCTGACAGTGAAAGCATTATAGATTAGGTCCCAAGCAAGAAGGGACCAAGAAACTGGGTGTGGTCTTAATAAAATAACCATTCCAGCAATCACTTTAGTTATGTAGAGAAATCGCCAAATACCGAGTTACAGGTGGCTGGGTGTAGATTTGAATGCCATTTGCCCCAAATATTAATCGAGTGTATCAACTGTTGTACCACCTCATTCATTTCATTTATATTAATCAGATTATTATTACAGATGATACCAAATTGATGCCATGTTTGTTGACAGCAAATACACTTTGTTATAATTTCATGCTACCATCTAACATACTAATAATATACTCTTGCAATGTAACATTAGATATATGGTTAGGCTGAAGGCTTCTTCTCAAACACAACTCAGCACAATATCCTCATTGGTAACATACAGCTAGAATCTGGGGTAACACCAGGCATACAGCAAAGAAGTCTGATGAACACTGTAACTGTTCATCATGAACACATTCTGCATTCATCAGCAGAGAGGACCTTGGACAATAACTCTATGGTCTAAAGCACTGTATGTCCATGTGCGTCGCTCGCTCGCTGTAAAACGCTGGCTTCATATGCCAGGTGTAGGGGCAGGTTAAGCAGCGGGGCTGCTGTTCCTGCAGTGACATCTTCAGGGTGCTTTTATTCCTAACAGAGTGAGCTGTCCTCACTAGGCGTCAGTCATTGCGACGCCATATTTGTTTCCGACATCGTGCTGCGAGAGAAATTACTCTCGCAGTAGGTCTGGCCATCGAGTCGTTGGCCTGTGGTGGACCTGGCGGCCCAGACCACGAATCAGGCGACTGGCAGAGTGTTCTGCATCACTGTAGAACACCCTTGTGATTTGCCGGAAGCGATCCCGTAAGAAAGGGATGCCCGCTTCCTCATGGAGCAGCCTTGCTGGGTAGCGAGGCGGCTTGTGGAGCGCAAGTCGCAGCGCCCTATTTTGCACGCGTTGAAGCGTCGCAATGTGCGTCGCTGCCGCGTTACCCCACACCACGGCCGCATATTCCAGTACCGGTCGGACGAGGGACAGATACATGGTGAGGCCGTGGCGTGGAGGAAGCGTCGATGAGGGATTGAGTAATGGGTAAAGCGCATGAAGGCGCCCCACCGCCCGCCCTCTGACGTCGCGGATGTGTGGCAGCCACGTCAGGTGTCTGTCCAATGTCACCCCGAGATATTTGCCGGTCCGCAACCATGGAATGGGGCCCCCCATGATCGTGACCGGCGGTAGGTCCGGTGGCATCATCCTTCTGCTAAAGATGACAGCCTGACTCTTCGCAGCGTTAAACTTAAGGCGCCATTTCGTGGACCAGGCACCCAGGACTTCACATCCGAGCTGGAGGCGGCGGCGCATCTCGGCCGCGTTCATGCTGCGGGTGAACAGCGCCGTGTCGTCAGCATAAAGCGCCAACTCCACGCGTGCCACCCGCGGGGCGTCGGCGGTGTACAGGGAGTACAGCAGGGGACCGAGGACCGACCCCTGCGGCACTCCCGCCCGAATCTGCCGGTCGGTGGATGTGCCCTCATCAGCTCGGACGTGGAAAGTGCGCCCCGAGAGATACGAGCGCAGCAGGACCACGTGCGACGTCGGTACCCCGTGCACAAAAAGTTTGTACACGAGGCCGTCGTGCCACACGCAGTCGAAGGCTTTGGAGACGTCGAGAAGTACCGCCCCTAGGTACTCTCGCGTCTCCAGCGCACGCATCGCCTGCTCCACGAGGCGCAACAGCTGCTGTGTGGTAGAGTGGCCCCGCCGGAAACCAAACTGCTCCTCGGGAAGGAGTTGCTGCTCTGTCACGATGCGCAGCAGCCGCTCCACGTACAACCTCTCAAACACTTTTGAGAGGGACGGGAGCAGACTGATCGGCCTATAGTGCGCTGCCTGTCGCGGATCCTTGCCGGTCTTGGGGATGGCAACCACTTCTGCATGTTTCCATGCGGAAGGGAAGGTCCCAGTGCGGAGGATACTGTTAAAGATGTCCGCCAGAGATTGGTGTACCTCCGGCGGTATCATCCTCAACAGGTGGTTGGTGACACCATCCGTGCCACCCGCCTTCCTCGGATTGAGGCGACGGAGCTGCAGGTCCACTTCCTCGGGTGTTATCTCCTCGATCACATCGTCAGCCTCCCTTGCAGCGAGGAAGACCGGCAGGCGATCCTCCACCAGACGAACATGATCGGGATCGAGCACACCATCAACAGGACGAAAATTTTCCGCGAACGTGTCCGCGAGGATGCTGGCTTTAGCATCCGGCTCGCAGACAACGTCCGCGCCCGCATGGAGAGGCGGGACTCGCTGGCGACGACGGAGGAAGCGCTTGGCGGTCCGCCAAGCACTACCATCCGTCGTAGTTAGGGTGGCCACCAAGCCCACCCAGTCCCGATTCCGATGTTCATCGATGGCTGCCCGAATCTCGCGTCGGGCCCTGTTGAGGCGGCGCTTCGTTTCTGGCTGCCGTGTGAGCTGCCACTCCCGGAAGAGGCGATTCTTGTTTGTTATCGCCTCCAGGATAGGCGGTGGGAGTTGGCGCGACATGTCTCGCGGCCGGTCCGGCCGCCTGGGGGTGGCCGCCTCCGCCGCAGCTAGTGTGTGCCGCGTGAAGAAGGCTAACGCTTCTTCAGCCCCATGCACAGCGGGATCTGGCGCGCCCTCGAGTAGGGCAAGGACCTCGTCACGGAAGCGCGTCTCGTCGATGCCACGGAAGTTGCGGCGGACGGACGGCAGAGATGCACCGATGACGTCCATGTCGAAGACCACCGGGAGGTGATCGGACGACATGGCACATCGAACGGTGGCCGAAGTGAAGTGCCCAACACCTTTGAGCACGGCGATGTCGAGCACATCTGACTGGCCTCGATGGGGGAAGACAGTGTGATCATAAGGCCCCAGTACTATCGCGCCATGCCGCTGTGTGGCGCGGAGGAGTCGGCGGCCGCTGGCATTGGTAACGCGGGAGTTCCACTGCGTGTGCTTGGCATTCAAGTCACCCGCAATGAAGACTTTCCCGCGCAGAGCCAGCAGGGCGTCGATGTCGGCCTCCTGAAGCAGTCCCCTCGGCGGCCTGTAGGCCGCAACGAAGGTGATCACCCCTGCCGTCGTGGTGACAGCCACCCCAGTGGCCTCCACTGCAGTGAGGGGCGGAAGCGAGACGTCATGGTGCTTGAGGGACGCCTTGATATAAATAGCCGTCCCCCCGCCATGCGTCAACCTGTCGGTGCGGTAGCACCGATAGTTGGCCACCTTGACATGTGTCCCCGGCTTCAGAAAGGTCTCGCACACGAGGCAGATGTCAATTGCCTCGTCGCGCAAGAACTCCCTGAATTCCCCTTGTTGGGGGACCAAACTGTTTGCGTTGAAAGCGCAAACGGTGAGGCCATGGATGTGGCGATTATCCATGACGCGGCGGGGTTGCAACGCCGGCCTGAAGGGCCGACGTGACCGCGGTGACGAGCACCGGTAGCTGCTCTAGCAGCTGGCTCAACGACCGCAAGAGCGAACGGAGCTCGGCTGCATCGGTGGCCGAGGGGGCGGCGTTGGCCGCTGGGGCGGCCTCCGCCACTGGGGAGGCCGGTTGCGGCAACTCCGTAGTAGACGACTGCCGCGGAGCGTCGGCAGCCGGTTGCGGCGTAGCACGAGGTGCTGTCGTCTGTTGCGGCAGTGTGTCATCGGCATTCCGGCGTGCAGCGGCATGGGTGGCCCGGCCCGCGCGCCGGCGACGCCTGCGCGGGGCGGCAACCCGCGCGCTCTGCGTGGGTGTGGGGGTGGCCTCCCCCCCGGGCGATGCCGGGGACGGCGCGGCCGGTTGCCTCGTCTCGCCCGCCGCCAGTTCCGAACGTCGGGCGGTGGCGGCTGATGGTCCGCCCTTGGTGGCGGCAGCAAAGCTGGTGGACGGGTGCACCTTACGAGAAGGAGCAGCCCCTCCGCTCCGGTGGTTTCGGCCCCTTTTAAAGGCCGAACAGCCTCTGTAGCTGGCAACGTGCGCGCCGCCGCAGTTGCAGCACGTCGGCTTCTCTTCCTTGGCAAGCCCGCAAGACTTGCTCTCGTGCTGTCCCGCGCATTTGACGCAGCGGGGCAACATAGAGCAGTAGCGGGAGACATGGTCGAGCCTCTGGCAGGAAAAGCACTGGGCCCTCTTGCCTTTGGCTCGGAGAGGTTCCACCGCGACCCTGACCCGGCCGACTCGCTGCACCTGGAAAATCTTCCGATTTTCCAGGTTGTCGACGAGGACAACCTGGTACAGTGGCATGTCGCGGTGCGTGCGCGGGGACTTCATCAGTCCGGTGGACCGGACGCCGAAGCCCATGTCTTCGAGTTCTTCTCTAAGATAGTCCGCCCCAAACTTGAGTGGAAGGTGGCGGAACACCACCTTCAGAAGTTTGAGCGGCTCAGAGGGGTGCGTGTAGCATGGGAGGCCATCTCTGGAGATGGTGTCCATCACCGCGCGGTACTCCTCGTTGGAGGACACCGTGACCTTGTAGAGGTCACGGCCAGCAGTCTTGACAGTGGCGGACGTGGCCGCTCTGTCTAGTTTTTGCTGGAACTCCTTGTACCCGCCCGCCCATTGGATGACGATGGGCGGGGGCTTCTTTTGGGCCGACACAGGAGGCGCGGCGCCATCTTCAGTCGCGTCCACACTGGCCCCCGCGAACGCGTTGGCGGTCGGCAGCGGCGTCGGTTGCTGCAGCGCAGCAGCCCTGGCAGTGCGCCGCCTGGGAGGGGCGACAAAACCATCCTCATCCGGCTGCCGGGAGGTGGCAGGTGGACGAGTGGGCCGCCGCGTCTTCGTCGGTCTCGGCGAGGCGGCGCTCGCGGAGGAGCCCGCGATAGTCGTCCCAGACTCCGTGGTGGAAGGGCGGGAAGCCCTCGAGGCCTTCTTCTGCGGCCTCGCTGTGTCGGACATCTGAGAGGGAGTGTCGGAGTCGTCATGCGTCATAGCCCGGCGCTTTCTGGGCGCACGGGCAGCGTCAGAGTCAGTGTCACGGCGCTCTGACTCGGCAATGGCCTCAGCCAAATTTGCGTCAGGCAGGTCGATATCCTGCATCTCGGCGGCCGCAGCTAGCGTAGCCACGGGCTCTTCTCGTGTCTTGGGGACCAGGGGTGCAGCCGGGGGCACATCGACCTCTTCAGTGGTCGAGGCCAGCGGCGCAACTCCCGCCGAGGCCGCCACCGCCGGGACCGCAGACTCGCGCGATTCAACCGGCGGGGCTCTCGGTGGCACACCCAACACTTGCTGCCTCGTGTACGGCAGAGTGGCACCCTTCCGAATGTGACAGAAGGCGAGTATAGTCGCCTCGTCGTCCTTTCGACCCGGGTAGGAACCCCCGTGAGCGAGTTTGTTCATAAGAATGAACACTCGATCACGAGAGAGCACATCAGAATCCGAAGAGTCATTCCTGTCGTGGTCAGTTGTCGTAAGCCGGTTCGTCATAAGTGGGGGGACGGATGGGGCCGCCACCGGGATCAGCTCAGTCGCCTGAGCTGGCCCCGACGGGCGGCGATCCGCCACACCCTTCGCAGGTAAAGCAACCTCTCTCAACGACATCTCGAACAGCACTCGTCCGTCGTGCGTGCGTCGTTGTCCATGTGCGTATTTTCAGATTTGGAGAATTGGAATGATAATACTGCATAAATTGCTCTTTTCAGTACTTAACTGACATATTGTTATTGTTGTGCTCTTCAGTCTGAAGACTGGTTTGATATAGCTCTCCATGCTACTCTATCCTGTGCAAGGCTCTTCATCTCCAAATAACTATTGCAACCTACTCCTTCTGAATCTTGCTTACTGTATACATGTTTGTCTCCCTCTATGATTTTTACCCGTCACACTTCCCTCTAACACTAAATTGGTGATTCCTTGATGTCTCATAATGTGTCCCATCAACCAATTCCTTCTTTTCTCCCCAGTTCTGTTTAATACCTCCTCATTAGTTAAATGATCTACTCATCTAATCTTCAGCATTCTTCTGTAGCACCACATTTCAAAAGCTTATGGTCTCTTCTTGCCTAAACTGTTTGTTGTCCGTGTTTCACTTCCATACATGGCTACACTCCATACAAATACCTTCAGAAAAGACTCCCTTACACCTAAATCTAGATATGATGTTAACAAATTGCTCTTCTTCAGAAACATGTTTCTTGCCATTGCCAGTCTACATTTTACATCTCTACTTCAACCCACATGAGTTATTTTTCTATCCAAATAGCAAAACTCATCTACTACTTTAAGTATATTGAGTGGTGTGTCCCATTTCCTAATCTAATTCTCAGCATCACGTGATTTAATTCTACTACATTACATTATCCTTGTCTTATTTTTGTTGATGCTCATCTCGTATTCTTCTTTCAAGATACTGTCCATTCCATTCAGCTGCTCTTATAGATTTTTTGCTATTTCTGACAGAATTACAATGTCACTGGCAAACCTTATCTTTTTTATTTCCTCTCCCTAAACTTTAATTCCTACTCCAAATTTTTCTTTAATTTCCTTTACTGCTTGCTCAGTGTAAGATTGAACAACAGGTTATAACCCTGTCTCACTCCCATCTCAACTGCTGCTTGGACTTGACTATTATAACTGCTGTCTGGTTTCTGCACCAGTTGTAAACAGCCTTTTGCTCCCTGTATTTTACTCAAAGGGAGTATTCCAGTCAACATTGTCAAAAATTCTCGAAGTCTATAAATACTGTAAATGTATGCCTGCCTTTCGTTTAACGTATGTTCTAAGAGAAGTTGTAGGGTCAATGTTGCCTTGTGTGTTTGCTACGTGTCTCTGGAATCCAAACTGATCTTCCTTTTTTTTCCATTCTTCTGTAAAGAATTGGTGTTAGTATTTTGCAGCCATGACTTATAAAACTGGTAGTTCAGTAACATTCACTTCTGTCAACACTGCTTTCTTTGTTATTAGAATTGTTACTTTCTTTTTGAAGTCTGAGATTATTTCATGTCCTTCTCATAAATCTTGCACACAAGATGGAATAGTTTTGTCATAGCTGGCTCTCTCAAGGATATCAGTAGGTCTGACAGAATGCTGTCAACCCCTGGGGTCTTGTTTTGACTTAGATCTTTCAGTGCCCTGTAAAATTATTCTCACAGTATCATATCTCCCACCTCATCTTCATCTACATCCTCTTCCCTTTATATAATACTGCCTTCAACTTCATCTACCATATATAGACCCTCTATATACTTCTTCCACCCTTCAGTTTTTCCTTCCTTCCTTGCTTAGTTTTCCATTCTAGCTCTTGATAATCATACAGTTGCTTCTCTTTTTTCCAAACATCTCTGTAATATTCCTGTAGGTGATACCCATCTTTTCCCTACTTACATGTGACTCTAAATCCTACATTTGTCACATATCCATTCCTGCTTGGCCATTTTGTGCTTCCTGTCAGTCTCATTTTTTATACGTTTGTACTCCCTTTTGTCTACTTCATTTGCTGCATTTTTATATTTTCATCTTTCACCTATTAAATTCAGTACATCCTGTGATATCCAAGGATTTCTATAAGGCCTTCTCTTTTTACCAATTTGATCCTCTGCTGCCTTCACTGTTTCACCTCTCAAAGCTACCCATGTGTCGTCTACTGTATCCTTTCCCCTGTTCCAATCAATCGTTCCCCAATGCTCCCTCTGATACTTGCAGTAATCTCTGGTTCTTTCAACTTATGCTGGTCCCATCTCCATAATTTCCTATATTTTTGCAGTTTCTTCAGTTTTAATCTACAGTTCATAACCAATCAATTGTGGTCAGAGTCCAAGTTAGCCCATGGAAATGTCTTACAATCTAAAATCCAATTCCAAAACCTGCGTCTTACCATTATCTGGGTAGTCAGAAACAGTCCGAAAAGCTTGTAAGGATGTTGAAGGATAGTGTGTGCTGAGAAATAATTGTTAAGGGGGGAGGAGAGGGAGGGGGGGGGGGGTGAATCAATACAATTTGCCATTCCCGAGTCAATTAGCATTGCAGTTAGTTGACCAGACCACTGTGTGCACAAATTTGAATAGCGTTCCAGATACAGTTATTGTCATTTGTCCTTATAGCACTGACGACAGTGCATGAGACTGCTCAGCCTTTTGCTCAGGTTCAATCCTTACTACTGTCCTGTGTACAATTTTTTTTATAACTCTCTTGTTTGGTTGTAGGAAACCAAATGAAAAACATATTTGGCAACACTATCTCTGGTGGGCCACTTGAATTTCCATGTGTGGCAGCCTGATTGGCTAGCTTCAGTGCTAATCAACTCAGAAATGGTGCAATGTGTCAGATGTTTTTCTTACCTTGTATTTCTCATCATAACCTACCTTGCAAAACCTTAACAGGCTTTTCAGACTATTTATGAACACTCTGTATAATCAGTCTGCAACCTTCCAGTGTTTCCAGGTGTCTTCCACCTGTACAACCTTCTTTCGCTATCAGATGGCTTCCTCTTTCGTTCTTTTCCCTCAGTTCACATTCACCTACTCTTTTTCCTTCTCTTCCTTTTCCTGCTATCAAATTCCAGTCCCCCAGCACATTTAAATTTTCTTCTCCATATGTATAATTTCTTTTATGCCATCATACATTTTTGCACCTGTGTAGCTACTTGGCATATAAACTTATACTCCTGTGGTGGGTGTGCGATTTTCTGATCTACCTGCTCAGCTAAGAAATATAACATTTTCTGCTTGGACCCTTAGAATACCAGTTACGTTTCTCCTGATGATGACATCCTCCAAAATATTTTACCCAAGAGGATACCCTCAGTTAACCATACAGCAGAGCTACATGCCCTTGGGGAAAATTACAGCTGTAGTTTCCCCTTGCTTTCAGCTGTTCGCAGTATCAACACAACCAGGCTATTTTGGTTGATATTACAAAACCATATCAGTCAATCATCCAGACTGTTTGCCCTGTAACTACTGAAAAGGCTGCTGCCCATCTTCAGCAACTACTTGTTTTTCTGGCCTATCAACAGATATCTATCCATTATGGTTGCACCTATGGTGCTGTTATCTGTGTTGCTGAGGCTCATAAGCTAACCAACTAATGACAAGATCCATGGTTCATAATAAATTTGTTGCACAGCATGAATACCTTTATTTGCTGTTACTTCAATTCCTGGAGTTTTGTCTACTTGCAAATGGCACATCTGTGAATGTTTCTTCACAGCAATATCATTAGACAGTTGACCCTTAGTTTTGTGATATGCCTTATACATGTATATATGAATTATGTGTGGTTTATGCAAGTTGTTTTCGATTAATACATGTTCGCAAGGATCAGAGTGCAACTAAGGATAGGTGCTTTCTCTCCAGAGCTTGTGGGTGTAAAATGAAAAGTGTGTGATAAAAATGCAGGAATTAAAGTATTTTTCAAATATTTTATTTGTTAACATGCTCTTCTTGACTAAACTTATACTTAGTTTAATGAAATTATGGTTTTTCAACCCACAGGAGCAATAATTTTTCTGAAATTCAGCAATATGTTCAGTTGCAGGGTTAATAGATTGTGACTGTGATCTTTATTAGTCTCATAAATTACCTCTTGTGCAGTTATGTACTTGTAACATACGACACATCACTATACTTACAATCTACACAGTATAGGCATATAATAGTTCACACAGTGAGTACATATAATAACTTGCACAGTATATATATTATGTTAAATAATTCACAATGATTTACAATACAATGACTTAAAGTGCCAGAGTTAAAAATATACAATTTTATGACATAATGTTGTACATGAGTGAATAATTCTAGTTTACTGTGTAACACTAATTTGTAACATTAATTTATCTTACTGTGATTCATAAAAACAATTGTGTACTAAGCCACAATTCATTGTATATTGGAAGGAAGAAAGAAGTTAAGTACTTCCCATGTAGATCATTGCATGAAGCCATAATGAATTTAGTGTTTGTAATGTTGATTAAAATAGCTATTTTTTTGCTGTAAATTATTTCTAAACAAGCCAAATTTTCAAGTTGAAAATACTGGCTTGCCCATCTCGTACAGAGGCATATAGGCAGTCATTTTTCCCTCGTTCTGTTTGAGAGTGGAACAGGGAGAGATGTTAGTTGTGGTAACAGGTACCCTCCGCCATGCACCGTATGGTGGATTGCGGAGTATGTATGTAGATGTAGATGTAGATGTAGACTTCTGAGGGCTCCATATGGATGCATCTCTGATATGCTCCACATTTTCATCATATGTACGTATCTCAACAGAGCTCTTACTTTTTCATATGCAACGAACTTCCAAGAATTTTGTATGCCAGTCATAAATCTGCTTGTGCAGAGGAGGCTTCTTGCTGAAACAACAGTGGAATGCATGTTGCACTTGAACAATGGATTGACTTCACACAAATTTCAATACACAAAATGATTCCTCTTGTGGTGTAGTCACAGTGTCTTTCTTTTTGAATCACCTGGTACAGTGCAATATGGTGTAATACTTGACTGTGTATTATGACAGCTTTGAGTCGTCATTCCAAATGTTTATATGTGTGGCACCACCAAAGTGAGTTGTCCCTAAGCAATTGAAAAAGAGGAGCCTTTATATTCCTATTACTGCTGGTATATGACTCATGGTATCTAAAAAGTATTCTTTAAAAGATAAAAATTAATTTGATGTTTGTCATGATTTGTTTGTGACAGTAGTAGCCACCTAAACTCTTCAGTGTTTACTGAACATGACTAATAATATAATACTCCTTGCTAAACTGACACCTTGTGATCAACTGAGCTCAAGCCAAAGACTGAACTCAAGTTAGCACTTCAACTAGGAACCTTACATACGGCCTTGTAACAAACTCTGAAACTTGTTGGTTACTCGATGTGTTTCCTAGGAAAACTCTTGTGATGAAATCTTTACACTAGAGCTTTATGTATAAGAACACTGAAAGCATTTGCCACATACAGACACATTTTGTTCACATCACAAAATGCGTGGAATACCTGCATGTCGCTTCACTACTGGTAAGAGACAACATTCTGACAGTGTGGAAACTTTTCCTGATAGTGTATGCAGTTAGTTATCAGTATCCTACTTATTCATAATGAAAGTCATAAAATTTCCACTAGGAGATGGACCTAAATTAAATGAAACTTTTTTGAGTTATCAGTCTTCTAACTGGTTTGATGCATCCCACCACGAATTTCTCTATTGTGCCATCATTTTCATCGGAGAGCTGTATTTGCAACCTATGTTCTCAATTATTTGCTGATTGTATCACAATCTCTGTCTTCTTCTACAGTTTTTACCCTCTGCAGCACCCTCTAGTACCATGTAAGTTACAGAGGTACTGTCATCCTCTCCTTTCTTCTTGTCAGTGTTTTCCATGTATACCTTTCCTCGCTGATTCTGCAAAGAAACTAATTATTCCTTGCCTCACCAAACTAGTTAATTTTCAACATTCTCCTGTAGCACCACACCTCAAATGCCAGTCATGATTCTCTTCTGTTTTGGTTTTTCCATGGTCGATATTTCACCTCTGTACAATGCTGTGCTCTAAATGTACATTCTCAGAAATTTCTTCCTCAAATTAAGACCTGTATTTGGTACTGTCAGACTTGTCTTGGTCAGGAATACCCTTTTTGCCAGTGCTAGTGTGCTTTTTATGTCCTACTTGCTCCATCTGCCATGGGTTATTTTGCTGCCTAGGTAGCAGAATTCGTTAACTTCATTGTGTACTTTGTGATCATCAATTATGATATTAAGTTTCTCACTGTTCCCATTCCTGTTATCTCTCATTATTTTTGTATTTTTCCAATTCATTGATCCATATTCTGTGCTCATTAGACTGTTTGCTCCACTTAACAGGTCCTGTAATTCACTGAGGATAGCAATGTCATCAGCAAATCATGACACTGATATCCTTCCACCTTGAATTTTGATCTCACTCCTCAATCTTTCTTTCATTTCTGTCACTTCTTCTTTGACGTTTAAGTTCAACAGCAGAGGCAAATGTCTTTATTCCTATCTAACACCATTTTTAATTTGTGTGCTTCGTTCTTGGCCTTCCACTGCTATTGTTCCTGCTTGGTTATTGTATATATTGTATGTACTGGCTTTTCCTGTAGCTTACCCCTACTTTTATCATGACTTCAAACATCATTTTACATTGTCAAACACTTTTTCCAGCTTGACAAATGCTGCGAAGGTGTCTTGATTTTTTTCAGTGTTGTTTCATTCTCAACCCCCACATCAGAACTGCCTTTATGGTACCTTTATCTTTCCTAAAGCCAAACTGATCGTAATCTAACAGGTCCTCAACTTTCTTTCCCTTTCTGCTGTATGTTATTCTTGTTGACAACTTGGATGCGTGAGCTGCTAAGCTGGTTGTGCAATAATTCTTACACTTGCCACCTCTTGCAATCTTGGGAATTGTGTGGATAATGTTTTTCTGTAAGTCTAATGTTACATCACTAATCTCATTCATTCTGTGCACCAATATGAATGATCTTTTTGTTGCCACATACCTTAGTGACTTTAGAAATTCATCCCTTCTGCCTTATTTGACTTTAAGTCTTCCAAAACTCTTATAAGTTCTGATTCTGATATTGGATCCCCTCTCTCTTCCATATAAACCCCTGTTTCTTTTTCTGTCATGTCATCAGATAAGTCTCCTCCCTCATAGAGGACCTTATTGTTCTCTTTCCATCTATTTGCTCTTTCCTCTGCATTCAATAGTGGATTTCCTGTTGCATTGTTAATGTTACTGCTCTTGTTTTTAATTTCACCGAAGCTTGTTTTGACTTTTCTGTATGCCAAGTCAATTCTTCTGACAATCATTTCTTTTTTGATTTCATTACATCTTTCATAGAGTCATTTTACCTTAGCTTCCCTGCACTTCCTACTTATATTATTCCTAAGTGACCTGTATTTCTGTAGTCCTGAATTTCCCTGAACATTTTTGTACTTCCCTTTTTTGTCAATCAGATGTAGTATTTCTCTTTGTTACCTATGGGTTTTTTGCAATTACCTTTCTCTCTCTATCTCTCCAACTTCTGTGATTGCCCTGTTTAGAGGTGCCCATTCCTCTTCAACTGATTGCCTACTGAGCTATTATTCATTATTGCAATATCTAAAGCCTCAGAGAACTTCAAGCATATCTCTTCATTTCTTAGTACTTCTGTATCCCACTTCTTTGCACACTGATTCTTCCTGAGTAGTCTCTTCAGCTTACTCTTCATCATTACCAAATTGTGATCAGAGTCTATACCTGCCCATGGGCACATCTTACAGTCCAATATTTCATTTTGGAATCTCTGCCTTACCATTGAAGGCTTTCACAATAAATGTAAACTGGTGTTGGTGATGTGTTGTGGTGGCCCTCAACTACGTACCCTCAGACTCTGAGTTGAAATATTAAAAGTTTTGGCTGGTTTTGTTGTCAAAGGGTTGAGATATGTAGTTGCCGCATTGCAAGACAAATACTGCCGAGTCTACAGTGTTGTTGTGGTTTGATGCAGCTCTCCATGCTACTCTATCCTGTGCAAGCTTCTTCATCTCCCAGTGCAAGCTTCTTCATCTCCCAGTACCTACTGCAACCTACATCCTTCTGAATCTGTTTAGTGTATTCATCTCTTGGTCTCCCTCTACAATTTTTACCCTCCATGCTGCCCTCCAATACTAAACTGGAGATCCCTTGATGCCTCAGAACATGTCCTACCAACCGATCCCTTCTTCTTGTCAAGTTGTGCCACAAACTTCTCTTCTCCCCAATCCTACTCAGTACTTCCTCATTAGTTACGTGATCTACCCATCTAATCTTCATCATTCTTCTGTAGCACCACATTTTGAAAGCTTCTATTCTCTTCTTGTCCAAACTATGTATCGTCCATGTTTCACTTCCATACATGGCTACACTACATACAAATACTTTCAGAAACGACTTCCTGACACTTAAAACTATACTCGATGTTAAAAAATTTCTCTTCTTCAGAAACGCTTTTCTTGCCATTGCCAGTCTACAATTTATATCCTCTCTACTTTGACCATCATCAGTTATTTTACTCCCCAAATAGCAGAACTCCTTTACTACTTTAAGTGTCTCATTTCCTAATCTAATTCCCTCAGCATCACCCGACTTAATTTGACTACATTCCATTATCCATGTTTTGCTTTTGTTAATGTTCATCTTATATCCTCCTTTCAAGACACTATCCATTCCATTCAATGGCTCTTTCAAGTCCTTTGCTGTCTCTGACAGAATTACAATGTCATCGGCGAACCTTAAAGTATTTATTTCTTCTCCATGGATTTTAATACCTACTTCGAACTTTTCTTTTGTTTCCTTTACTGCTTGCTCAATATACAGATTGAACAACATCGGGGAGAGGCTACAACCCTGTCTCACTCCCTTCCCAAGCATTGCTTCCCTTTGATGTCCCTCGACTCTTATAACTGCCATCTGGTTTCTGTACAAATTGTAAATTGCTTTTCGCTCCCTGTATTTTACCCCTGCCACCTTCAGAATTTGAAAGAGAATATTCCAGTCAAGATTGTCAAAAGCTTTCTCTAAGTCTACAAATGCTAGGAATGTAGGTTTGCCTTTTCTTAGTCTAGCTTCTAAGATAAGTCGTAGGGTCAGTATTGCCTCACGTGTTCCAATATTTCTACGGAATCGAAACTGATCTTCCCCGAGGTTGGCTTCTACCAGTTTTTCCATTCGTCTGTAAGTAATCCGTGTTAGTATTTTGCAGCCGTGACTTATTAAACTGATAGTTCGGTAATTTTCACATTTGTCAACACCTGCTTTCTTTGGGATTGGAATTATTATATTCTTCTTGAAGTCTGAGGGTATTTCGCCTGTTTCATATATCTTGCTCACCAGATGGTAGAGTTTTGTCAGGACTGGCTCTCCCAAGGCCATCAGTAGCTCTAATGGAATGTTGTCTATTCCTTGGGCCTTGATCGACTCAGGTCTTTCAGTGCTCTGTCAAACTCTTCACGCAATATCATATCTCCCATTTCATCTTCATCTACATCCTCTTCCATTTCCATAATATTGTCCTCAAGTACATCGCCCTTGTATAGACCCTCTACATACTCCTTCCACCTTTCTGCTTTCTCTTCATTGCTTAGAACTGGGTTTCCATCTGAGCTCTTGATATTCATACAAGTGGCTCTCTTTTCTCCAAAGGTTTCTTTAATTTTCCTGTAGGCAGTATCTATCTTACCCCTTGTGAGAGGAGCCTCTACATCCTTACATTTGTCCTCTGGCCATCCCTGCTTAGCCATTTTGCACATACTGTCGATCTCATTTTTGAGACATTTGTATTCCTTTTTGCCTGCTTCATTTACTGCATTTTTATATTTTCTCCTTTCATCAATTAAATTCAATATTTATTCTGTTACCCAAGGTTTTCTACTAGCCCTTGTCGTCTTACCTACTTGATCCTCTGCTGCCTTCACCACTTCATCCCTCAAAGCTACCCATTCTTCTGCTACTGTATTTCTTTCCCCCATTCTTGTCAATTGTTCCCTTATACTCTCCCTGGAACTCTGTACAAACTCCGGTTTAGTCAGTTTATCCAGGTCCCATCTCCTTAAATTGCCACCTTTTTGCAGTTTCTTCATTTTTAATCTACAGTTCATAACCAATAGATTGTGGTCAGAGTCCACATCTGACCCTGGAAATGTCTTACAATTTAAAACCTGGTTCCTAAAGCTCTGTCTTACCATTAGATAATCTATCTGAAACCTATCAGTATCTCCAGGCTTCTTCCATGTATACAATCTTCTTTTATGATTCTTGAACCAAGTGTTAGCTATGATTAGGTTGTGCTCTGTGCAAAATTCTACCAGGCGGCTTCCTCTTTCATTTCTTTCCCCCTATCCATATTCACCTACTATGTTTCCTTCTCTCCCTTTTCCTACTGACGAATTCCAGTCACCAATAACTATTAAATTTTCATCTCCGTTTACTATCTGAATAATTTCTTTTATTTTATCATACATTTCTTCAATGTCTTCATCATCTGCAGAGCTAGTTGGCATACAAACTTATACTACTGTGGTAGGTGTGAGCTTCGTATCTATCTTGGCCACAATAATGTGTTCACTATGCTGTTTGTAGTAGCTTACTCACATTCTTATTTTCCTATTCATTATTAAACCTACTCCTGCATTACCCCTATTTGATTTTGTGGTTATAACCTTATAGTCACTGGACCAGAAGTCTTGTTCCTCTTGCCACCAAACTTCACCAATTCCCACTATATCTAACTTTAACCTATCCATTTCCCTTTTTAAATTTTCTAACCTACCTGATCGATTAAGGGATTTGACATTCCACGCTCCGATCCATAGAACGCCAGTTTTCTTTCTCCTGATAACAACGTCCTCTTGAGTAGTCCCCGCCCGGAGATCCGAATGGGGGACTATTTTACCACTGGAATATTTTACCCAAGTGGACGCCATCATGATTTAACCATGCAGTAAAGCTGCATGCCCTCGGGAAAAATTATGGCCATAGTTTCCCCTACCTTTCAGCCTTTCACAGTACCAGCACAGTGTTACAAGGCCAGATCAGTCAATCATCCAGACTGTTGCCCCTGCAACTACTGAAAAGGCTGCTGCCCCTCTTCAGGAACCACACGTTTGTCTGGCCTCTCAACAGATACCCCTCCATTGTGGTTGCACCTACGGTACAGCTATTTGTATTGCTGTATACAGTGTACAGTATACTGTATACAGTTTACAGTCTACAGTATACGATAAGAATACACACATCAAGCAAATGGTCAAAGTTTTCTATCACTCGGCAATTGTGAATTATGAAAGTAACATATAACTTTATGAATGAAAGATTGCAATTAAATAAAATATGCTGCTACTATCTTAACAACTTTAAATGATGAGTACGATAATAGAAGTGCTTTTAAGAATGCGGTATATTTCTGCAAAACACTTATTGGTGTTGATGGTCCAGCAATTAAATAAAATATAAGTTGAATAACATGGAAACAATAGATTCCTACTGCACGTAATTAGTTATGAACAACAACAACAAAGCTTGCAAGATATTCACTTTTAAACGCACATTACATCTTCACTGTAGAAGCCACGGAAATCTCACAGGTGCATAAGTCAGTACTACGAAATATTTCTATCTGCCGCAACCACGGGTAACCCACTCCACACTCTCCAAGTCCCTCTCGCGACTGTGCGTCTGTCGCGCCACCGCATCCAGCACTTCCCGTGTCCTGTCCGTACTGTCCAGAACTGCCACACTCCCGAACTACCTCGTGTCCTCTCTGGCAACCATGTTCCTCCCCAACCTTCATATGTCTCTCTTAGTAACGAGTGCTGTGATTGGCTAGAGCACTCCCTCCATGTCTCCAAGCCAATGTATCCACACATTTACATTTAAGTAACTTGAAATTAAATAAATATTCCTACAGCTGGACCACTAACATTCTCTAATGCACATTACCACTAACATGCTCTAATGCACATTATTAAATAAACAAATTAAATAAACATATATCTAAGGAATAGCAACAAAGGGTAGGCCACTAGCCTAATGTCTGTGTGCTTTCTAAAACACGGTAAATATTTAACCAATTTCTTCATGAATAGTATATGTCAGATATAAACAAAGACATAGATGAATAAATATGTTTATAAACATGCTGCTACTGTTTTTTCATGTAACTGTGGAGTACTTATGGCCTGACACGATCGATAGTAATTGGCCACTTTGACCTCCAATAACTCGTGTACTATTTAAGTTACATGCCTGTAATTCATACCAATTTAGGTTTACACTAACAGCTTTCTAAAGGCACAGCTATTGACAAAATGGGATGAAGTGCTTATATTTTGGAAATTCGTTGCTGGGTGTTACTTGGATAATTTACCATCAGATACTAAACTTTAAACTAATAAAGATATTGAAAATCTGATTACACCACCAGAATTGTCATGCAAATAATAGTAATGTACATGTTTCTTTTTGAGGTATCATGATTCATCTGGCTACTATTAATTTCTATACGAACTATGAAATGTCTGCCATTAAGTTTTCACAAAGTCTGCCATCTTTGGCACTCCCAGAGTGTCTCCTTCATAAACACAGTGGCACCATGGAATTCCCAGCCACATGGCTGCACCGGCCGTTGTGCGGCATCATGCGGTTGCTAAGCTAACATTCAGCACCATGTGGTCGCTGTGTAGCTGCATCTTTGACGAGCGTCCTGTGCGACTGCCCCAACTCTGAACATATAATATTTCCAGGGTGCCACAACTCGCCCATTACCTTACACCATGATGTAATCTAACTGAATTCGTCCTGTATCTCCCTGTCCTTTCCAAGTATATCTCTTCTTCTTGTGATTCTTGAACAGAGTTTTTGCTATTATCATATGAAATTTATGGCTTTCTCCTCTGTCTTTCCTACTACTAAGCCCTTTTCCCCATAATCCTTTCTTCTACCCCTTCCACTACAAATACATTTCAGGCCCCCATGACTATTAGATTTTCATCCCCCTTTATACACTTAATTACCTATTCAATATCCTTTTGCTATCTCTTCACCTTCTGCTTGCTACGTCAGCATGGTTTTTTTCTGAGCTATTGTTGACCATGCTGGTTTGTTGTTACTTCTGATGAAAACAACTCTATCATTGAACTGTTCACAGTAACTCACTTCCTGTCCTACCTTCCTATTCATAACGAATCTTTGTGCCGCTATACCATTTTCTGCTGCTGTGATACTATACCCTATGCTCGTCTGACTGGAAATGTTCAACTTCAATCCATTTCACTTCATTGATGTTCACTATACCTAGATATAGCCTTAGCATTTCCATTTTCAAATTTATTAGTTTCCCTACTATGTTCACACTTCTAGCATTCCTTGCCTTGAATCATAGAATGTTATCATTTCATTGGTTATTCAATCTTTTTCTCATGGTCACCTCCACCTTGACAGTCCCCTCCAGGAGATCCGAATGGGGAACTACTCTCTAATATTTTGCCGATTGTGAGAGATCATCATGACACTTTTTCAGTTACAAACCCCATATACTGTGGATAAATGTTGTGTGTCTTTAATGCAGTGCCTTCCATTGCCTTCTGCATCCTCGTGCTGTTGATCAGTGCTGATTCTCCTGCCATTTAGGCACAGTTTCCCACCCTAGGAACAAAAGAGTGCCCTGAACCTCTGTCTACTGGTATGCCCTCTTTGACAAGGCCATTGGCAGAATAAGGGTGCCTTCTTATGCTGGAAGTCTTTAGCAGTCATTGCTCATGATTTTTATTTAAAGTTTAAGCTGTGGCAGTGTTAGAACATGGGATCAAAGATGTCTTGATTACTAATCAAAGACATTACCCTTAAACCATGGGTTAAATAACAGCAAAGCTAAACTTCTATTGGAGGTGCACACAAAGACATTCTAGAATGCAGCACAGTTCTTTTAGTGTGATTGTGGCTGTCGATATAGGTTGTGGAACATTACAAAAATCATGAAATGCTTCCAACAAGTATGTGTGATGGCTACCTACTAAGTTATTTTAATATTCCATTAATTTTTGAAAGTTATCTTTGTTCCATAACTTTTCTAACTACATATTTTGGATACTAGTGCATTGTGATTAAGCTTATCTAGGAGGTACATTCAACATCCAATGATTTTTCAAAATTTTAGATCTTCTGTACTATAAAAGCTGTCCAGCTGTGCAAAATAAACACGTGCTTCCATAAAAATCAATCCCACCATTTGATGTGAATCATTGTCTGTCCAGCTATTTCTTCAAGGTTAAGGAACAAAAAGTGATGGATGGGAACATAACAAGACCAAATAGTTTTCAAGCCCATTCTGAAAGACTTTGTCTTTGCAAAAAGTGGATGTTTTCCTGAAGTGATTATGTCAGTATGTCCAGTAATGAATATACATCTCTCTGGTAGTGGGTTTGCTCTCATGAATGTAATCTGTTAGTACTACATGGTGAAAATCTTGGAAAACCCTAGCCATTACTTTTAGCGTAAGTGGATACTTTTTTCTTCCTTTTTGAACTTTTGCCTTTTGCTTTTGGTTGTTTTGAATGTAGTGATGACATGGTGACATCATTTTTCACCTAAAATTGTGGATTTGTCCCAGACACTAAATAGATTTGTGTTTAAACAAAATTTTGTGTTATTGTGGTGGAAATGGCTAATCAAGATATTTTCAAAGTGAGGTAATTTGTATCATTTTAATCAGTGATAATGACTATGACACTTTGAATTTTAGTCATAGTCCAGCCTCTGTTATGAGATTTTTGATTGTCATAGCATGTAATTCAATTTATTCATATTTTACTAAAGTTTTAATATTGAAGTGTTCACGCAATTCCCACATACAGACACCTAAAAACGTTCATCTTTGTAACTTCAGAGTGTGCCACCTTAATTTTTAAAGATAAGACTATTTTGGATACATTCATGCACCTTCTATGAGGCCAAGAACTGTTAAAACTTCTCTTGTAACTGTTATAATATCTTATAGTGAGAATTTACCACTAATGTACTGTAAATTACTCTAGAACGTATGTTGCCACTCACTGGCAGAGGAGGCCTTGTCAGTGGCTTTTGTGGAGGGCCTGGAGGAGATTGGCAGTATGACTGGTGGCTGCCAGAAGTAACCTGGTGGCTTGAGGGGCAGTCCCCAAGTGGCACGCAACCGCTCTGCCTCCTGTGCTACTGCTTCTGCTACCATTGCCCATGTTGCATGTACTGCTGCCCCCAGCATGCTGCGGCCCATAGCTGCCTCTGTCCTTTGCGGAACTGGCTCTCGCAGCTTCTCACAGCACTGGTACACTACTGACAGAGCCTCCTGCAACATAAAAACTCATTTTGATAACAGAAATCAACATGACCTCTCGGCAGAAGTCAGGACTCTCCAGACAAACAATGCACAATGTGATTCAGTTCTATTGAATACAATGCTTCTTTTATCAGTCAAACATCAATTGTAACCACTCAGTGTGACTCATTGATTGACTGCTTCCTTGAAATTGAAAGCTATTTGTTCCTTATAGCCTAAACGTTCACATAGTAATTGTAGGTTCTATTGAAACATAACAGACATCTTCAGCAACAACAAAAAAATTGCTCAACATCGTCATCTTTTTCGTACAAATCAGTTTACTTACATATATTTTCTGTAATGTTATCAGTTGCTATTTTTTGATTCCAGTTTTTGTTTTTGTTTACATTTTAGATATAATTCCCAACATTTTAACACTTGTTGAAAGTCAGTATCATCACTTATTTACAATTAAATAATTGGTGGTCACGAACTGTGTTCCATATCTCCAGTGGAGACTTCACCATGTTTAGTTTACACATGGAAAGGTATGTGATGCCATTACAGTGGTGCTGTCAGTATTGCTTCTGGGGACACCCAGATTGTTAAATGGGACTGCTCTGCACTTGCTTAACAGGAGACTTTTAACATGAGAGGAATGGAATTACCATGTTGTATTGTTTGTGTAGTTCATGAGGGCAGCTTGTTACATCATTCAAAGTATCCCCAGATTCTCTGCACCAGGATTTGCATTGAAATACAGCAACACACTGTGAACAACTAGCATTGCTGCAGAACCAAAGATGACCAACATCAAAAATTATCCGTAGTGAATATAAATTACCAGTGGGTGAGCAAGCACCATTAACTCTGTCCCTATGTCGTTTGAGCAGGATTCCACCCAGAATTTAAGCAGAAACTACCGTCTGTATTTATACTGTCACCTGCAAATTTAATGTCAACTGCTTCCGTAATAACACTACTCTACTAGCTAGAAGTGCATACCAGTATTTGATAGATGACCTTACCAAGGCAGTATTATGCAACAGCAAATTTTCCCAGCTGTACTAAGCATGTGTGATGCTTATGTTCAATACACTCATCTTCCACAGTCCTGATAGTATGAGCACTGTGTGGCATGACACAACTGCAAGAGATACAGTAGACATTGACCTTACACAAACCAAGATCATCCTTAACAGAATATAAAAGGACTCTAATCTCGGATAGTGGTTGAAAAACATATTCACACTGTTTTTCTGTAGAATACAACCAGTTGTGTTGGAAATACTTTCTGTGTAAGGTAAAAGAGCTGTAGACTTATTGGTTGACAGTGCTACACATGTGTGATCTATCTGTCACCATAATTGTTCTGGTAAAAGGTGACTTCGAGGAGGGCTAAGTCAGCTGACAAACTTCCAGGGTCAAAAATAATTTGACCTCCATGAACGAAGGTATGGAGTACTCCTTCACACTGAGCCAGATGGTGACAGTTATTACAGTAAGCCAGATGGTGACAACTGTTAGCCTGAAAATACAAATCAGTGTGAGATGGCTTCCTAGAAACAGCATGTCCTACCATTAATCGTCCAACTGACCAACACATCAATGAAGGGAAGACAACCATCCTTTTCCACCTCCATAGTGAAGTGAATATTGGAGTTTACTGAATTCAGATATTCTAAAAGCTGTTTAAATTCTCACTTACATGAGACCAAACAACAAAAATATTATCTTCATATCTAAAAAAGCATGCAACTTCAATGGTGCTAATTCCAGAGCAAGTTCCTTGAAACCTTCCGTAAACAGACTGTCAATAACAGATGTCAAATGGCTCCCCATCACAACTCCATCTCTCTCTTCGCAGAAATGCTCAGTGAATAAAGAGTAAGTAGAAGTCAATATATGTCAACATCAAACCCAACTTCAATGATCAATAATGAATCAGAAAGAGGAACACAAGTAAACAGAGAGATCACATCAAAACTTAATAATATATTAGAGTCATTCAAATTCAATTTCTCTAATCACTATAAGAAATCTGCCGAATCCTTAATGAGTTGTACACCTGAACTAGTGGTTTCTACAGAGTAGCAAAGTGTATTGCTACAGGGCATGTCAGAGCACTAACATTACTGGCAATAGGCCTTAGAGAAATGATTTCCTTGTGGCTCTTCTAATGACCATGTAACCTAGGAGGACAACACAACAAGATTAAAGACACTTGATAGGCTCTTGTAACAAGGGACTCTGTTTTAGTGGAAGGTTTAAACCTTGCATTGACACCCTAGCATTTACCAATTGTTGATTTTATGTGTTCTGTGAAATAGGCTGTTTTAATATACCTTCTGATACTACCAAGGATTCCAGTTTCTTTTGGTCTGCTACAATGAATACATTTTTCAGGGGAGGGATAGCAATTAAGTGCTTCCAAGACACTGGGCCATTGCTGACTCTCACAAGGTGACACTATGACCTTTGGCAAAATAGTGGAGTGTCATGATTGTGTTGATATGAGCTTGAATTTGGATTCTGAATCTGTGGTGGCAGTGTTCAGGAAGGTAAAATTTGTTGTGAAATATAATCCACAGTGAGAAAAAGAAACAATGTTTAATGGTTGGCCCAGCAGCAGCACAAAATGTCCTATGCTATGCATGAGGTTATGATCTAACAGAGTAGCAATTCTTCAGGTAAACCTGGATTTTTCAGACAATATTAATAGTAAAAAGGGTTTTTGCAATCTCAAAGAAGCTGCATAAATATTGAGGCAGATCTTGATAGGTTTTCAACGTGGTGCAGAGACTGGCAACTCGCTCTAAATGTCCAGAAATGTGAAATGTTGCACTCACAAAATGGAAAAAAAACATAGTATCCTATGCTATAATATCACTGAGTCACTGTTGGAATTGGCCAACTCATACAAATACCTGGGTGTGTCTTTTATAGAGGTATGGAATGGAATTATTGCTTAGGTTCAGTCGTGGGTGGAGCAGATGGTAGACTTTGGTTTATTGGTAGAATACTGGGGAAGTGCAACCAATCTACAAAGTAAATTGCTTACAGTTCACTTGTGCAACTGGTTCTAGAACACTGCTTAAGTGTGCGGGATCCACAGCAAAATTTACTCAACATAAATTGTCAGTGTTTAAAAACTGCTGTTCAACTACTGCTTATGTCTAGTATATAGCTCAGCCAGCCGAGACAAAAATGGATTCAGGGGACAGGTTCTAAGAGGAGCCTAAGACTTGACAGACAGAGGGGTGGGGGTAGCAGAAAAGGAGAGAAGTAAAAAGACTGAGAGTGCGTTGGTGGAATAGAAGGCTGTGTAGTACTGCAAAGAGAATAGGGAACATGGAAGGCGCAAGATGGTTAAGGACTGCTGAAGGCTGAGGCAAAGAAGGTTATGGGAAGGTAGGAAATATTGCATTTTATTGTTGCCTCTCTGCTTCTTTAGTTTCCATGGGCTGAAAACCATATTCATTGCACAGTTCAGAAAAGCTGGTGTTGGTGGAAAGGATCCAAAAGGCACAGGCTGTGAAGCAGTCACTGAAGTGAAGAGTCATGTTGAGTGACGTGCTTAGCAACAAGGTGGTCCAACTGTTTCTTGGTCACAGTTTGTCAGTGGCCATTCATGCAGGCAGACAGCTTGTTGGTTGTCATGTCCACATAGAATGCAGCACAATGGATGCAGGTTAGCTTGTAGACCTCATGGCTGATTTCTCAGGTAGCCCTGCCTTTGATGGGATAGGTGATGCTTGTGACGACTGGAGTAGGTGGAAAGGATCATGGGTAGGATGTCCCTCATTTCAGAGCATGTTAACAGGTAATCAAAGAACTGATGAAGGGTGTGTTTCAGTTGCTCCAGTCAAAGATGGTACTGGGTGACGAGGGGTTCACTCCTTTGTAGCTGGTTCTTCTTGGGAGTGGTGGGAGGAGTTAGGGGTGTCTGGGTAAATGGCAAGGGAGATTTGTTTCTGAACTAGGTTTGGGGGTTAGTGCCTGTCTGAAGGCCTCAGTGAGACCCTCAGCATACTGATCAAGGGAGTTCTTGTCACAGCAGATATTCCATCTGCAGGGGGCCAGGCTGTATAAGAGGAATTTTTTGGTGTGGAAGAGACGACAGATGTTGAAATGCATGTACTGTTTGTGGTTGGTGGGTTTAATGTGGACAGGAATGTGAATGGAGCCATCAGAGAGGAGGAGGCCAACGTCCGCGAAGGTAGCATGCTGGGTTGAGGAGGACCAGGTGAAGTGGATGGTACAGAAGGTGTTAAGGTTGTGAAGATATGAAAACAGGGTGTTCTGGCATTGAGTCCAGGTCACAAAGATATCTTCACATGCAGTTGCCCATAGCAGCGATTTTATAACTTTCCTGAAAAGGAGTAGTAGTTGTGAGCTATGATAATGCTAGTAAAGTGTATGAGGAATAAGTGGAATCTGAAGGATGTTGGGAAAGATAGTGTTCAGTAGCAATAAGACCAAGAGCATGAGGAATATTGTTGTATAGGGAAGTGGCATCAACAGTAACAAGTAGGGACCCAGGAAGTAAAGAGATGTGGAAGGTGAGGACTGAAGTGGTTGGTATCTTTGGTATGCAGGCTAGATTATGGACAGTTCGTTGGAAGTGTTGGTCAGTGAAAACCAAAATCATTGCAGTGGGAGCACAGTAACCAGCTACACTGGGGCATCCTGTGTTGTTGGGATTGTGGATTTTGTGTGTGTGTGTGTGTGTGTGTGTGTGTGTGTGTGTGTGTGTGTGTGTGTGTGTGTGTGTGTGTGGTGTCATAGGGGTGAGAAGGGAAATGGATTCAGGGGACAGGTTCTAAGAGGGGCCTAAGACTTGAAGCAGGAATTGCAGATTATGCTGGATGGAATCACTCTGGCAGAGTTTATAGACGATCAAGTCAGGATTTGTTGTAAGTTTGTGTATGGCTGTCATTAGTTCTTCTGAAAGATTGGTGTTCTGAGGAAGGGACGTGAGGAAGGTTGGTTAGGCCAAGTTGGAGGTATGGAATCCATGGAAGGTGACCAGGTCAAGATTAGGTAGGAAAGGGGGAGGATCACTGGAACTTGGAGAGGTAGGGTTCAATGTTATGATTAGGTTCATTTTGGTTGGAGGGATTGGGAACAAAGAAGTGTTTCCATTGCAGGGATTGGGAGAAGGAGAGTAACTCTTTGACAAGTCCAACATGGTTAAAATTGGGTGTAGGGCTACAGGTGCAGCCTTTGGATAGGACTGATACATCTGTGAGGCTGAGGGTTTTGGTGGAAAGGTTAATAACTGTGTTAAGGAATGTTTTGGCTCTGGATTTGGTGGAATGCTGGTAGGGAGTTTTGGGGATGTGGCAGACTGAAAAGCTCAGCTAGGCAGAAAAGGTCAGTGAGGCAGGGACTGGGTGCTATGAGGGGTTGGCAAGGGGGAGCATTGTGATTAGAATAGGGGTTGGATAGTGTTGCCCCCAGGTGGCAGTAGGGTGTCAGCCAGTTGGATAACTTATGAATGTGGTTTCTGGAGCAAGGGATTCAATTTCAGAGATGTGATGTACATAGCAAGAATTTCACAGTAGCGGCATCTTCCAGAGAAAGAGGGGGTGGTTCTGGAATGTCTGTGCATGGAGGTGTGTTTTGGCTGTACCAGGTTTGTGAGGACCAGTGACTGGTGGAATCCAAAGAGCTGAAGGTCATTGTAAAAGGAGAGGTGGGATCAAAAGAGAGAAATTTTTATGACTAGGCTTTTGGTGGGGCAGCATTTAAAAAAGAGGATGTGAACTTGGATTTTGCCAGGGAAAGGAATACTTCTCTGAGCTGGTACAGAAAGATGGAGCAGGGGTCCAGTATGGCAGGGAGAAGGTAGCGGGAACAGGATAACACAGGAGTGGGCAAATGAAGGTGTTAGACAGTTGTGAGGGGAGCTGGACAGCAGAAAGGTGGTGTAAAAAATACTTAGAAGACACACAGTAAAACAACAAGATATGCGAAAATACACACAAGTATGTAAAAATATGTAGCAATACTCGAAACTACATATAAGTATGCACAGAAACTACATATAAATACACACAAATGCAAAAAAAGGCATGAAACTATGCAATATTACGAACAAATACATTAAAAAGGGAAGGGAGGGAGAAGGGGGAAGATCGAGGATCACAAGTTTGTGTGGTATGGGTAGATGTGGAAAATAAAATGCTAAAATGTGCAAAGATGAGGGAGGAAGTGGGACTAACAGGAGTAAATATAATTATTGGTGGGAATAATCAGGGACATCAGATGCTACATCAACAATCTGCATGGTCAGATGAGATAGTTGATACAATGTGTCTCGAGTGTGTGTGGTTTGGAAGGCAGTGAATAAACATAGGAAAAAATAGAAAGAATGGACTCTGAGAAGTGCTATAGAAAACAGTAACAAAAGAAAACATCACAGGGTTGTCAGATAGAAGAAAAGCCGTTAGGCAAAATCAAACAATGGAAACTACAGGTTGGAATATCAACAATACGAGGGAAAGATAGATTGCTACTCACCATAAAGATGGTACATCAAAGTTGCTGACAGGAATACTGAAGAGAGCCACTTACATATCAGCTTTTCGTCAAAACCAAGGAAGCATACTCACACATCCATTCACACAAGCATGCACATCTCACACACATATGACTGCCATATCTGGCAGCTCACACTGGAATACAGCTGTCATGTAGAATAGAAGCAGCAATCTGGAGGGGTCAAGAAAGGGGAAAGCATAGCAGGGTATAGGTGGGGGAAGAGAAAAGTGCTGTCTGGTGGTGCATGCATGGGCTAGAGTGGAAGTTGGGGGGGGGGACAAAAAAGGAGAGGGGGAGGGGAAAGATGGGCAGGTGCATTGGCAGAGAGCAGCTCACAAAGAGGGTGAGGGAACTAGAACAGGGAGGATGTGATAGCACACAGGGGGCAGAAAATGTTGTATGTAGGATGCGGGTACAGTAAGTTACTGTAGCCTGTGACTGGGATAATTTAGAGAGTGGAGAATTTGTTGTAAAGATAACACCCATCCACGCTGTTCAGAAAAGATTGTGGTGAAGGGGAGGATCCAGATGGAACAGGTAGTGGAGATGCCATTGAAATCAAGTGTGTTATGTTCTGCTACTTGTTGTGCGACAGGGTGGTCTACTTTACTCTTGGGCCCAGTTTGGCAGTGGCCATTCATTCTTGTGGACAGCTGTTTGGTAGTCATACCGATATAAAATACTGTGCAATGACTGCAGCAGAGCTGGTATATGACATAGCTGCTTTCACAGGTGGTCTGGCAGCTGATGGGGTAGGATAATCCCATGACAGGATTGGAATGAGAAATGCTGAGTGAGTGGATTGGGTTGGTCTTGCACCTGGGTCTTCCACTGGGATATGATTCCAGGGGTGGAACTGGAAGTAGCATAGGTATGGACTAGGATGTTGTGGAGTTTGGGTGGGTGATGGAACACATCCTTAGGAGGGGTGGGAAGGATCTTGGATAAGATCTCTGTCATTTCAGGGCATGATGACAGGTAATCAAAGCCCTGACGAAGAATGTGTTTCAGTTGTTCCAGTCCAAGGTAATGTTGTGTGATGAAGGGGTGCACCTTTGTGGCTGGTTCTTGGGGGTTGTGGGAGTGTTGGGGTGTGTGGGGCAATAGCACAAGAGATGTGTTTGTGGATAAGGTTAGGAGGATAATGCCTATCTGTGAAGCCCCTAGCGAGTCCCTCAGCATACTGGGTGAGGGAGTTCTTGTCAGCAGATACACTGTCCCCAGGTGGCCAGGATGTGTGGGAGGAATTTCTTAGTGTGGAAGGGATAATAACTGTCCAAATGTAGATACTGTTGGTGTTTGGTGGGTTTAATGAGGACTGTTGTGGATGGAGCTATCAGAGAGGAGAGGGTCAACGTCCAGGAAGGTGGCATGCTGGTTTGAGGGGGACCAGGTGAAGCGGATGGAAGAGAAGGGTTGAGGTCATGAAGGAACGAGGATAGGGTGTCTTGGCCCTGAGTCCAGATCTTGGAAGGTATAATAAATAACCAGAACCAGTCTAGGTGTTTTCCCAACCCTCTTAAAGAGGTGATCGGTCACCCACCCAACCTCCACAACATCCTAGTTCATCCCTATGCCACTTCCAATGCCACACCCTTACCACAGGGAACATATCCCTGTGGAAGATCCAAATGTATGACCTACCCAGTTCACCCATCATTTCATGTTCGCCGGCCGCGGTGGTCTCGCGGTTCTAGGCGCGCAGTCCGGAACCGTGCGACTGTTACGGTCGCAGGTTCGAATCCTGCCTCGGGCATGGGTGTGTGTGATGTCCTTAGGTTAGTTAGGTTTAAGTAGTTCTAAGTTCTAGGGGACTGATAACCACAGCAGTTGAGTCCCATAGTGCTCAGAGCCATTTGAACCATTTGAATTTCATGTTCCAATCCTGTCATAGGTTTATCCTACTCCCATCAGAGGCCGGGTCACTTGCAAAAGCAATGCTGTCATATACAGCTATGCTGCAATCTACATCTATATCCATACACCACAAGCCACGATACGGTGAATGGCGGAGGGTACCCTTTACCACAACTAGTCGTTTCCATTCCTGTTCCACTCTCAGATAGAGTGAAGGAAAAACAACTGTCTATATGGTTCTATATGAGCCCTAATTTCTCGTATATTATCTTCATGGTCCCTACACATAATGTATGTTGGTGGCAGTACGATTGTTCTGCAGTTAGCTTCAAATGCCGGTTCTCTAAACTTTCTCAGTAGTGTTATTTAAAATGAATGTCTGCCTCTCTCCAAGGATTCCCATTTGAGCTCCCAAAGCATATGCGTAACACCTGCATGCTGATTGAACCTACTGTCAACGAATCTAGCAGCTCATCTCAGAACTGCTTCAATGTCTTCTTTCAATCTGACGTGGTGTGGATCTCAAGCACTTGAGCAGTACTCAAGAACAGGTCACACTAGCATATGGTCGCACTAGCATATGCAGTCCTTCTTTGCAGTTGAAGAAACACTTTCCTACAATTCTTCCAATTAAGCGAAGTCTACCGCAGTCCTCTCATACCATTTCATATCGCTTCGCAGCATCATGCCCAGATATTTAACTGATGTGACTCTGTCAAGGACACCACTAATGCTGTATCTCAACATGGGTTTGTTTTTCCTACTCATCCACATTAACTTACATTTTCCTACATTAAGAGCCAGTCACCATTCATCACACCAACTCAAAACTTTGTCTTGGTCATCTTGTATCAACATACAGTCACTTACCTTCGACGCCTTCCTGTACACCACATCATCATCATCATCATCATCATCAAACAACCTCAGATTGATGCTCACCATTTCTGCAACATTATTTATGTATATAGAAAATAGCAACGGTCCTATCACATTTCCCGGGTGCATTTATGATGTTACCTGATGTCTCCGTTGAACACTCGCCATCAAGGACAACATACTGTATTCTATTACTTAAGAAGTCTTTGAGCCAGTCACATGTCTGGGAGCCTATTCTGTATGCATTTAGCTTTCTTAACAGTCTGCAGTTGGGTACCATGTCAAATGCTTTTTGGAAATCTAGAAATATGGAATCTGCCTGTTGCCGTTCATCCATAGATTGCAATATATCATGTGAGAAAAGAGAAAGCTGAGTTTTGCATGAGTGATGCTTTCTAAATCCATGCTAATTCATGGACATGAGCTTTTTGGTCTCTAGGAAATTATTATATTCAAACTCAGGATAGGTTCTAGAATTCTGCAGCAAACCAATGTTTAGGATATTAGTCTGTAATTTTGCGAGTCCATTCTTTTACCCTTTTTATATATAGGAGTACCTTTGCTCTTTTCCAGTCACTTGACACTTTGCACCGCTCAAAAGTTTTACGATAAATGCAAACAAAGTAAGGGGCCAATGATGTGAAGTACTCTTTGTAAAACCAAATTGGGATTTCACCTTTCCCTCTCCTTCCCTCTTTCCTGATGAAGCAACTGTTGGTCGCAAAAGCTTGAATTTTGTGTGTATGTATGTGTGTCTATCAACCTGCCAGCGCTTTTGTTTGTTAAGTCACATTATCTTTGCTTTTAGATATATTTTTCCCACGTGGAATGTTCCCCTCTATTGTATTAAAAAAAATGTAATTTGTATCTTTAATTGTATAAATAAGTTATAAATATATAGTATTTCAAAAAACTTATTGTTATTAACTGTATAGATCCAATTTGTTACAAAAATTTAAATAATGTATGTTTGACGTTTGAAAAACCAATAGCTAAAAAGGTTTTCTGTCCAATATCCTGTGTAAAATATGTGTACTGAAAATGAGATTTATATGAACAAATAAGTAAATAATAAATAGATTTAAGTGGCTACTTCACCACCTGAGCCACCAGCTTTTCTGAACTGCACAAATGGGGGTAATGGTTATCTTTACAACACATTCTCCACTCACTAAATTATCCTGGACTCAACCTGTGGTAACTTGCTGACCCCACACACTCCACCCAACAGTTTCTGCTCCCTCTGTCCTATCACCTCTTCCCTATTTTAGTTCCCTCACTCTCTTTTTGTGCCACCAACTGCCAATGTAACTGCCTGCCTTTAACCTTTCCCTCTCCTTTCCGTTTTTGCTCACCACCCCCCTCTCCTCACACCTCCCTGCCCCACAGCCTCATGATGCTGCACCTGTTAAAAGTCTAGTCCTTGCACACACTGTCAAACAGCACTCTTCTCTCCCCCACCCACAACCTGCTATCCCTTCCCCTTCCCTGCCTCCTCCAGATTGCTGCCTCCATTCTACAGCTGCATTCCAGTCCAAGCTGCCAGAGATGGCAGTCAAGCATGTGTGAAGTGTGCTTGCTTGTGCGAATGATTGTTTGTGTATTTCTTTTTCTGAAGAAGGCATAAAAAGCTAATGTGTAAGTGGCTTTTTGTTGTGCCCACCTACAATTCAGTGTGTCTTCTTTATGTTGAATAGCAGTCTATCTCTTCCTTATACTGTTTCTTTTTCAACTTGGAGTTTCCATTGTTTGATTCTACCTAATAGCTTTTCTTCTATGCAACAATCCCATAATGTTTTCATTTGTTACTATTCTGTATAGCATTATTCTTCTAAGTGTTCAATCTTTCCCCTCTTTCCTGTGTCTATTCACCACCTTTCAAACTATATGCACTTTCGAGGCACATTATATCTATGTTCCTGTGTGCATACAACGCATAGCTATGTGACCACACTTATTGTTGTCACAGAATATAAAGCCTCAAATTCTTCCTCTGATAATTGTATTTACTCCTATTGATCCCACTTCCTCCGTCATCATCACATGTTTTAGTGTTTTATTTTTCACACCAATCCATGCCATACAATCTTGTGATTCTAGTCTTTGCCAATCCCCCTTCCCCCTCTCTTCCCATCACTCACACACGTACTCCCATACTTCACACATTCCTGTTCTCCCCCTCTTCTGTTCATTTTTAACATATTTTTATGTAGTTTCATGCATTTTTGCATATTTATGCATATTTTTACATATCATTCCTTCTTTCCCCTACCCTATCCCTGTCACAATGAACACCTGATCCAACTTTCTGCAACATTTCAGAAAAGCACCCCTTCCCTGGCAAAAACCTCAGCCCCACATCGTGTTCCCTAAATGTTGCCTAAACCTGTTAATCCACCCCCGTGGCCTAACTGTAAAAATTCCTTCTCTGTAGATCCCACCTCTCCTTTCACAGATTCTGCCAATCTCTGGCCCTCACAAACCTGATATTGGAAAACCACATCTGCATGGCACAGGTGTCCCAGAATCACCTCTACTCCCTCTGCAAGATACTGCTACTGTGCAATCCTTGTTACACACAACTTATCTCTCGAGCACCTGGAGGAGCATTTGAGACAGCACTCCCATAAGTTATCCAAACTGCTTACAGTCTGCTGCCAACTTGTGGCACCACTATCCTACCCACAGTGCTCCTCCTTGCAAACCCCTCATAGCACCCAGACCCTGCCTAGCTGATTTTTTCAACTTGCCACATCCCCCGAAACTCCTTACCAACACTCCACCAAATCCAGAGCTGAAACATTCCTGCAACACTGTTGTTAACCTGTCAACCAAGACCCTCAGCCCCACAGAAGATTTTCAGTCTAATCCGAAGGCCTCATGTTTAGCCCTGCGAAGACGTACTCTCTTTCTGCCGATCCCTGAAATGGAAACACTTCTTTGCCTCCAATCCCTCCAACTGAAGCCAACATTGACTCCTGCCTCTTGTGGTTTGTATCACCATGCAACCATGATCGTCCCCCTCTCGCGTCCGTCGGCCGTCGTAATTTAATATAGTATTATTATTATCATTATTTTTTGATTGTTGCCGACTTATGTGGTGAGCCTTAATAAAAATGATATTTCATTTAATTTTGATTTACAATGAAATGCTTTCCTGAAGTTCTCCTTTTTAACAATATTAATCTCAAATTATTTGTTACGTTAATGAATGATAGACTCGCTGAATCTTAAAACATGAGTATATAAGCTGAACAATGTAATAAACTTTTCATATTAATTTCCTCGGCTAGTCAGCTCACTTTAAAGCAAAAGATCTTCAGTTATTAATTACAATTGCGGCCCACAGACGCGCCAGAGTACATTTTCTCTTACCTCCGTTAACCATTGCCAAGCAGTCGGAGTCCTGGCTCTGGCTGTCGGCTATGGTACTGAAAAATAAGAATCTTAAAAGCTACATATTTCTGCAACTTCGTGTGGCTGTGGAGAAATATAAATATTATGTTAATAGCGGGCGAGTATTTCGCTTCTGCTAATTTTTCATAAGTTAATATCGCCACGTAATGGCATCGTTGGCTGCATCGGCCGCTGCGATTGTTGAACTGTAAATTACTTGAATGCAGGTTAATTCAAGCAAGGCAGGCATTAAATCGGGATCACTTCTTACAAATTAAAATTGCACAATAAGATTAACTCAATATATAATCTGCTTAACTCATACAAATATGCTTACATTTGCCAGCACTCGCAAGACGTCCATCTATACACAATCAAGATAAGAGAAGAAGTGAAGACGACTAAAAAATTGACAAAAGAGCGTATCTTGTCACTTCTTTAGATCATTTTGTCATAAATTATTTCTTTGCTATCGAAACTTACATAGAGAAATTAGTATTTTACGGCTACATGATAAAAATACATTATTCAATTTTTGAATCTCTCTTCTTTATAAATACTGTTTTTTAAGTCTTTTCGTAATATAGCAGTGGGGACGCTATACCCCCTCTCCCACACAAGCACCCCATCCCCTGCTCACCTTCCAGGAATTTCTTCCCTTCAACTTTGTGTCACCATCCTTCCCCGGGTCCCTTTCTCAGAACACCACCCTTTCAGCAGAACAAAGGACAGCCATGTACAGCCTCAAAAGTAATCCTGACTGTCATCTTACCTGCAGACAAAGGTTCCACCGCTATTGTTATGAATTGCAGTGACTACCTGAAGAAAGGCCTTTGCCAATTATGTGAGTCCTCCACCTATAAACTCAGCCAGAGTGATTCCATCCTAGAAGTCCAACATAACCTCAGAGCCTTGTTTAAAGCCTTAGGCCTTTCCCAGCACCAGTCTCCTGAATTCATTTCCCTCTTCACCCCTATGAAACCCTGGACACCCACCTTCTATATGCTCTCCAAAATGCACAAACCCAACAATTCTGAATGCCCCACTGTAGCTGGTTATTGTGCCCCCACTGAAAGAATTTTGCCTCTCTCTGGCCATCACCTCTAACCAATTGCCTATAATCTAGCCTCCCATGTCAAAGATACCAACCACTTCCTTCGTCACCTACCTTTCTCAATCTCCTTCAGATTCCAAATCCACTAGCTCATTCCCCATACACCGTACTAACTTTATCTTAATTCACAACTACTTGACCTTTGATGGAAAATTATAAAAACAAATTTGTGGCACAGCCATGGGCACCCGCATGCTGACCTGTTTATGAGCCATGTGGATGAGACTTTCCTAGCCTCCCAATGCACCAGACTCCTGCACTTGTTTGTGTGAATGAATGAATGTATGTGTGTTTCCTTTTCTGAGCAAGGCTCTGATCAAAAGCTAATCTGTAAGATTCTTTCCTCTTTCCTGCTCCTCTCCTTTTTTTGCTCCCTGACCCCCCCCCCCCCCCCCCCTCCCCTCCCCTTTCCCGCCTCGCTGCCCTACACCAAGGCCTCCCGACGCTGCACCTGTTGGCAGTCTAGTCCCTACACACTCCATCAGACGGTACTCTTCTCCCCCCCCCCCCCCCCCCCCCGCCCTTCGCACCCCCTCACAATACCCTGCTACCCTTTCCCCTTCCCTGCCCCTCCAGATTGCTGCTTCAATTCCACACATCAGTTGAATACGGTCTGAGCTCCTGGACATGGTGGTCATGTGTGGTTGCTTGTGTGAATGAATATGTGTTTCCTTGTGCCTGTCTGCAACTCGACATGTTATCTTTACAGTGAGTAGCAATCTACCTTTTTCTTATTTTCAATCTCTTGATGAAGTGTAGGAACAGAGGTTTTGTTGAAAATTAATATAAATATGGACTGACTTGTGACCATTGGAAGAACTTTCCTTTCGTAGATAACACTGTAAAATTTATGGAGGCACTTGCTCCAATTTTCGTCAGAGACAAGATAATTCCATCTATTGCTAGACTTGCATCAAAATTTCCATATTTAATGAAAGACAACATTCAAGAAACTGACAATAAAAGGAAGCTCTATGTACTACATAAGTAGGAATGCACAGTACAGATCCTGATGAATTCTGAAATGCTCTATGTGCATAAGATGAAGTGGGGAAATGGAACACACATGATTCAAATGTTATCAGTCATTGATAAGCATGGAAAGAGTATTTTTCACCAATAAAAAGAATGAAAACCAAAGTAAGAAGAGACTGAGCACTAGAATGATAATCAGATTTCTATATCCCAAAAGGAGTTTAAGATCTGCGCTCTGTTTATTTCCATACTGGCAAAGAATTTCTCCATTTGAGACATCTATATGGATGTTGGGGACAATGAAATTTAAATTAGTGAGTCTGAATTAGATAATTTTCTCTTACTGTATGCTATTAATTATATCATATTTTGCTTCTATCTGCATTAGGGCTTTCTAAGAACCACATTCTAATTTCAGTGCTTAATGTTTCATTGTTCTTTCCCATTTTCCAATAATTATTTATTTATTCCACATATTTCTTTTTCCTTTATTCAGATAACCTTGTGTTTCTTTAATCTTCCTTCATCCCTTAGAAACTCTTCATTTTCGATCCTTTTCTTCTAAACATTTCTCTTTTTATTACTTTTCTTGTTGGTTTCTTTTCCAAGTTTTTCTCGACTTTTTGAATCTAAATATTAGCAGTCTCCTCATTGTTACTGTTTAATATGTGATTCTATGTTATGATAAATGTTATTGTAACTTCTCAATTTCCGAAATTTTGAAGATTTTAGAAGAAAGATTATTTTTCTTATGATATTATTTTTTAATACTTCGAATTTTTCATGCTTAGTAAATGAAGTACTTATCTTTCACTGGAATACAGGAATTCACATTCTTGTACTGTGTTGTAGAGCTATATTTTAAGGTTATTAGATAAGCAATTTTTGTTGCCGACATTTTTAATTATACCATAAGATCTTTCCTTCTTGTGTATCCATTCCTTTATAGCAAATTTTTGCAAAGCAGGTTGTCGGATTGTTTATCCCGAATATTTGAATTTCTTTACTTTTCCTACTGCACCAACATTAGTTATTAAAATCTTGGAACGCTTTTTATATTTGTGATAAATTTTGTTTTCTGCAGAAATTCTTAAGCCTTCTATGATGGCTTTCTCTTTTAGGACACTGATTTGTATTACTGCAGTTGTCAGTTTTTCATAAAATATGGAAGAACTATCTAGTAGGCAGTTTATTGCAATAAATTTATTCTTTCTTCCCAGTATGAGTGAAATTCTTCATTCTAAAGTCTCTTAATGTCTTCCAAGATGCAAATGAAAAGGAGCGGAGATAAGCCATTGCCTCGTCTACGAACTGTATTTATTTTTAAAGCTTAGAATACCACATCCATAAATTTTATGAAATTGTGTTTTTAAGTGTTTCATGGATTAGATTCCCAATTTAGATTTAACTCCAAATTAATGGATGACTTTATTTGGTGTTTCTCTATTGACAAGGTCAAAAGCTTTTTTAAAATAAATAAATGTTGTATGTCTTTGGAGTTCAATGATCTGTTATTAATTATGCACTTCAGATTGAAAGTATAATTGAAGCAGGATCTCCCTTTCTAAAACCACATTTATATTCGCCTAGTTAACTCTCAAGCATGGATTATACCGTTTCAATAATATTCTTGAGAATATTTTATAAGCAATTGGTAAAAGAATTACATCTCTATAATCATCAACATCTAGCTTGCTTGTAATTCTTCTTCTGCAGTAGTTATATTAGAGCCACACTATATTCCCCGGGGATCTTCCGTTTTCCAAATTTCGTGAAATCTTAGATGTAGATATTTAGTGATTTTTGGTTTGGACCACTTTAAGAAATAAAGTGTTATGGTGACTTCCTCACTCACTTCATTATTTTTTAGAGATTTCATTGCTACTCTACTTCCTTAGCTATAAGCAGGGAGTCAGTTTCTAGGTTTTCATTAATCTCTGGGAGTTCTAATCCATGTTTTTCTAATCCATGTCTTCTGGAAAGTTTTTAAAGCATTTTGAATGTATTTCAGAATTCTTGTTATTGTTAAAGACAATTTTGTATTTACATCTCTGAAGCAAATATTCAGTGCTGGATAGTTGTTTAGGTTGTTTTTCAAGATCTGACAGAAATTTCCAAATGTGAGTTAATGTGAGAAAACTTATATCCTTGATCTATAAAAATGTGTAACTATCATTATATATGTAACTGTGACGTTACTTTTATCTTCTCTTCTGAATGACATAAGGGTGCCACTCATGAATGGGGGTAAGGAAATATTAAATTCATACAGGTATAAAGCCTTAGATGTGTTTTATATATTTTGAAATATATACTTTAAACATATGTATCCTTTTATCATCTTGTTATTTTCATGACTTCAACAAATAGAATTTGTAGAGAATATTATGCTAATACTTAATAAACTTGTATACATGTTTATGTACTCTAAAATGAGTCCACCGGGACTACTGAGTTGATAGATATTGGCAAAACAAAGTATTTGTGCAGAAATAAATGTGTGTTTTAGGTGATGTGCAAATTTGTGAGTTGGTCCAGCAAATAGCTGAAGGCAGGTATTTGGATTCAAGCAGCGAGAGAGTGGCATAACTTGGAGGAGATGCATCAGTACCTACTACATATGCATAGGTGCAGTGGTAGAATATGAGGGACTTGTATATATGGACAATTTTCCTGAGATTTAGTCCAGTAGCTGATAGTGCTTACTGTGCTATTAAAAATGATATTCCTTTGTTTGCTTCGAGTACCCCTATTAAATTATTTATTACCACAATCTGAAATAACATTTTAGCCACTGTTCAGTGGTTGCATCTGCATTTACATGACATTCACATTTAAGTGCCTGGCAGAAGATTCATCGAATTGCTTTCACATTATTTCTCTACAGTTCCACTCTCAAACAGCACACAGGAAATATGAACACTTAAATCTTTCTGTGCGAGCCCTGATTTCTCTAGTTTTATTGTGATGATAATTTCTTCCTATGTAGATGGATGTCAACAAAATATTTTTGCAATTGGAAGAGAATGTTGTGCATTGAAATTTCGTGAAAAGGTCTCACTGCAAGAATAATGCCTTCTTTTTAATGATTGCCAACTTAACTCACATATCATATCCATGAAACTATCTCCTCTATTTTGCAATAATACAAAATAAGCTGTCCTCCTTCGAACTTTTTTTCAGTCCTCCACTAACTCTATCTGTAAGGATAATACAGTGCCATACAGAAATACTCTAGCAAAGGACAGAGAAGCTTAGTGTAGGAAATCTCTTTAGCAGATATGTTGCATATTCTTAGTGTTCTGCCAATAAAATGCAGTCTTTGCATCAACTTGGCTATAACAGTGTCTATGAGCTTGTTCCAATCCAAGTTGTTTGTAATTGTAATCCCTTAATATTTAGTTGAATTGACAGCATTTAGATTTGTTTGATTTATCATGTAACTGAAATGTAATGGATTCCTTTCTGTACTCATGTGGATTACCTTACACTTTTGATTATTTAGGTCCAATTGCCACTTCTCACACCAAACGATATCTTGTCTAAATCATTTGCAACTGATTTTGATCTTCTGATGACTTTACTAGACAGTAAATGAGACATCAACTGCAAACAATCTAATAGGGCTGCTCAGATTGTCTCTTAAATCATTACTGTCAATTACTACAAGCTATGATCTTTTGTTCAAGGACATAGTACAGGGTGTCCGAAAAGTTTTTCCCTGATTACATAAAGTGATAACTCAGGCTAGAAGTGAGACACAAATATGAAACTTGTGTCGAATTGTTTACAACTATCAAAGCTTTTTTTCTGTTTTAGGTTCGCAGTATGTAAGTAATGGATGAGGTGCAGTCCCCAAGAAACCATGTTAACCAATCAGGTGAAGGCACAGTGTGGATGAGGTGCAGTCCCCAAGAAATTATATTAACCAATCAGGAGAAGGCACAGTGTGTCCTGCGGTGCCATGAGACACAATCACCAACCACAGTGCAGACACACTTCCAGACAACATTTGGAAGGAATACACCTGATGTCAAGAGCATTAAAGCCTGGTTTGAGAGGTTCAATAACGCAGGGTCGGTTGCATACCTTCTGAGCTCTGGTCGGCCAAGAACCTCAGAAGACAGGGTGAAAGCTCGAAGGCAGTATTTCCTGCAAAGTCCAAAGAAATCAGTGCGCAGGGCCTCACACGAATTAAAGATGCCAAAAAGCTCTCTCCATAACATTTAACACAAACATTTATTGTAGCAGAAAAGGAGACAAGTAAAAACACTGGATGTGTTGGTAGAATAGAGGTCTGTGTAGTGCAGGGATGGAAACAGGGAAGGGGGTTGATGAGTAAGGCCAATGACAAATGATGGTTGAGGCAAGGATGGTTATGGGAATGTAGGATCTATTGCAAGGAGAGTTCCCACCTGTGCAATTCAGAAAAGCTGGTATTGGTGGGAAGGACCCTGATGGCACAGGCTGTGAAGCAGGCATTGAAATGAACATTGTGTTGGGTCGCGTGCTCACCAACAGGGTCATTCAATTGTTTCTTTGGCACAATTTGTTTGTGGCAATTCACGTGGACAGACAGCTTGTTGTTTGTCATGCCCATGTAGAATGCAGCACAGTGGTTGCAACTTGGCTTGTAGATCACATGACTGGTCTCTCAGCCTTTGATGGGATAGGTGATGTTTGTAACCGGACTGGAGTACATGGTGGTAGGAGCCTGTATGGGACAGGTCTTGCATCTAAAGCTATTTGAGGGATATGAGCCATGAGCAAAGGTGTTGGGAGAAGGGATTATGTAGGGATGGTTGTGGATATTGTTTAGATTCAGTGAGCAGCGGAATGCCACTGTGGGATGGTAGGAAGGATAGTGAGTAGGACATTTCTCATTTCAGGGCACAACAAGAGGTATGTTTAAGGTGGAGGTCAACATCAAGAAAGGTGGCTCGATGGGTGAAGTAGGATCATGTGAAGCAAATGAGGGAGAAGGTGTTGAGGTTCTAGAAGAACATAGATGGATGGGTGGGTGTTTAGGTAGGATTCCTCTATATGGCACATGAATACGTTGGCATATGGTGGTGCCATGTGGATGCCCACAGCCACATCCCAGATTTATTTGTAGGTAATACCTTCAAAGATGAAGTAACTGTGGGCGAGGATATATTTGGTCATGGCAACTATGAAGGAGATGGTTGGTTTGGAGTGTGTTGGGTGTTGGGAAATGTTTTGTTCAATAGTAATAAGGACATGTGCAATAGGAATGTTAGTGTAGAGGGAGGTGGCATCGGTAGTGACAAGCAGGAACAGGAATTATGGAGGAGTCGGTGGTGTAAATGGTTGGTATCTTTTAGATAGGAAGGTAGGTTGTGGGTAGCAGTTGGAGGTGCTGGTCTACGAGAGCAGAGATTCTCTCAGTAGGGGCACAGCACCCGCCACAGTGGGGCATCCAGGGTGGTTAAGTTTATGGACTTCAGGAAGCATGTACAAGGTAGGAGTGTACGAAGTGGTAGGGTTGAGGAGAGAGCTGGACTCTGAGGACAGGTTCTGGGATAGGTGTAAGGATTTGAGGAGAGACTGGAAATCCTGCTGGATTTCTGGAATGGAGTCACTGTGGCAGGGTTTGTAGGTGGATGAATCTGACAGCTGTCAGGTAATCATTGCAGTTCAAAATGAAAGTGGTGGAGCCTTTGTCAGCAGGCAGGATTATAAGGTCCGTATATTTCTGTGGATGTAAGTTTAGTTTGCACAACCCTACCAATCAGACTCAACCAATGATCAGTGTTGAACCCTGCCTCCATCCAACCATGATCCACCCCCACAGCCCCCAAATCATCTCCTATTAACTTTCCAGAATTTATTAGCCTCAAACTTACCTCACCATTATTCCCCAAATCCCTCAATGTGCAAACTAACCTTACATCTACAGAGAGATCTGCAATCCACCACCTAAAAACTAATCCCGACCTTATAATCTGACATGCTGACACAGGCTCGACCACTGTTGTTTTGAACCACTAGCATAACCTTGGAAAAGGTCTCTGCCAAATGTCTGTTCCATCCACCTACAAACCCTGTCACAGTGACATCATTCCAGAAATCCAGCAGGATCTCCAGTCTCTCCTCAAAACCTTACACTCATCCCAGAACCTCTCCCTGGAGTCCATCTCTATCCTCACCTCTACCACTCCCCACACTGCTACCTTCTACATGCTTCCTAAAGTTCATAAAACTAACCACCACCCAGGACATCCCATTTTGGCCGGTTACTGTGCCCCTACTGAGAGAATCTCTGCTCTTGTAGACCAACACCTTCATCATATTACTTGCTACCTACCCTCCATATAAAAGATACCAACCATTTCCACCCGACTCCTCCATAGTTCCTGTTCCTGCTTGTCACAATTGATGCCACCTCCCTCTACACTAACATTCCTACTGCACATGCCCTTATTACTATTGAACAAAACATTTCCCAACACCCAACACATTCCAAACCAACCACCTCCTTCATAGTTGCCATGACCAACTATATCCTCACCCACAATTACTTCATCTTTGAAGACATTACCTACAAACAAATCTGGGATGTGGCTGTGGGCATCCACATGACACCATCTTATGCCAACGTATTCAGAGGCCATATAGAAGAATCCTACCTACATACCCAAATCCAAATCTCCTCATCTGGTTCAGATGCACTGATGACATCTTCGTGATCTGGATCAATGGTGAGGACACCCTATCCAAGGTCTAGAACCTCAACATCTTCTCCCCCATTTGCTTCACATGATCCTACTCAACCCATTGAGCCACCTTCCTTGATGTTGACCTCCACCTCAAAAGTGGCAATATCAATACCTCTGTCCATATCAAACCTACCAACCACCAGCAATACATCCACTTCGACAGCTGCAACACATTCCATACTACGAAGTCCCTTCCATATATTATAGCCACCTGTGGCTATCGCATCTGTAGTGACAAGCGGTCCCTCTCGAAATATATTGAGGGGCTCACTGAGGTCTTTGCAGATCATAAGTACCCTCGCAGCCTTGTATAAATCTCCTGTGCCTTATTACTCCCGGAACCCAACAACTCCCAAAGTCCCACTGTCCAGTCACAGAGGAGCATTCCCCTTGTAACTCAGGACTGGACCAACTGAAATATACTCTCAGCTGGGGTTTTGACTACCTCCTGTCGTGCCTTGAAGTGAGAACTATCATACCCACTATCCTTTACACCCTTCCCACACTGGTATTCTGCTGCCACAGAACCTAAACAATATCCTCATCCATTCCTACACAATCCCTGCTCCCAACTCCTTGGCTCATGGCTCATATCCTTCTAATAGACCTAGATGCAAGACCTGTCCCATACATGCTCCCACCACCATGTACTTCAGTCTGGTCACAAACATCACCTATCCAATCAAAGGCACGGCTACCTGTGAAACCAGTCATCTGTCTACAAGCTAAGTTGCAAACACTGTGCTGCATTCTGCATGGGCATGACCATCAACAAGCTGTCTGTCTGCCTGAATGACCACCAACAAACTATGGCCCAGAAATAACTGGACCACTGTGTTGCTGAGCATGTTGCCTACCACAATGTTCTTCATTTCAATGAGTACTTCACAGCCTGTGCCATCTGGATCCTTCCCGTTACACCAGCTTTTCTGAATTGCACAAGTGGGAAGTCTTCCTGCTGCCTACCACAATGTTCTTCATGTCAATGAGTACTTCACAGCCTGTGCCATCTGGATCCTTCCCACTACACCAGCTTTTCTGAATTGCACAAGTGGGAAGTCTTCCTGCAGTATACCGGGTGATCAAAAAGTCAGTATAAATTTGAAAACTGAATAAATCACAGAATAATGTAGATAGAGAGGTACAAATTGACACACATGCTTGGAGAGATATGGGGTTTTCTTAGATAAAAAAAAAAATGCAAAAGTTAAAAAAAGTCCGACAGATGGTGCTTCTTCTGATCAGAATAGCAGTAATTAGCATAGCAAAGTAAGACAAAGCAAAGATGATGTTCTTTACAGGAAATGCTCAATATGTCCACCATCATTCCTGAACAATAGCTGTAGTCGAGGAATAATGTTGTGAACAGCACTGTAAAGCATGTCCGGAGTTATGGTGAGGCATTTGCGTCGGATGTTGTCTTTCAGCATCTCTAGAGGTGACCGTTGATCATGATACACTTACGACTTCGGGCAACCCCAAAGCCAATAATTGCACGGACTGAGGTCTGGGGACCTGGGAGGCGAAAGTGGCGGTTGAGCACACGATCATCACCAAATGACGTGCGCAAGAGATCTTTCACGCGTCTAGCAATATGGTGTGGAGCGCCATCCTGCATAAACATCATATGTTCCAGCAGGTGTTTATCAGCCAGGCGTACCTCTCACCCGTCACGGTAGCAGTTACACGATTGTCATGCGCAGTCGCTGATGTTTTGCTGTCCAGCGCCATCTGTCGGACATTTTGTAAACTTTTTTTTTTTTTTGTTTTAATAAAACCCCACGTCATTCCAAGCATGTGTGTTAATTTTTACCTCTCTATCTACATTATTCCGTGGTTTATTATGTTTTCAAATTTATACTGACTTTTTGATCACCCAGTATATGCTACATCCCTGTAACCCTCCTTGCCTCAACCATCGTTAGTCATCGTCCTTACCCCTCTAACCCCTTCCCTGTTCCCATTCCAGCAATACACAACTCTTTATTCCACCAATACTCCCAGTCTTTTACTTGCCTCCTTTTCCACTACTCGCCCTCTCTCCCCTGCCCTCCTAACCTGCCAACCATTACTAGCTGCCCTACTCTCCACCTCATCCCTGCAAGCTCCCACCAGAACTTTACTGACCCCTTCCCCTACCCTGCTATCCCTTCCTTCCCCTGCTCCAGCCTCCTCCTCACCGCAGCTTGTGTGTGTGTGTGTGTGTGTGTGTGTGTGTGTGTGTGTGTGTGTGTGTGTGTGTGTGTGTGATGTCTATTTTTGACAAAGGGCTTGTTGACTGAAAGCTAACTTTCTGATGGTCTTTTTGTTGTGCCTTTTCTGACTCAGCATCTCCGCTATATGACGAGTAGCAATTATCCTTTCAATAACATTGGTACATGGTTTTGGTACTTTATTTTTAATTTTATAGGTAATTATTAAATGGATTTCACTATTACACCTTACATATATCTGATGGGTTTCACAACTGAATAAAGTAATAAGTCAAATAAGGTGATAACCAATCATTATTACTACAATAACACCAATGGAATATAACTAACGAGCAAATAATCAATGACAGAACTGCCTGTATCACATGGACATGAGAACCATAAAAGTGTACCATAATTGAACTCATTTAGTAATTGCCTATAAATTAGAAATAATGTACCAAAATTATGTACCATTTACTTACAAATAACCTGGCGATAGAAATTCAGCTGAAATAAGGCTGTTGTAAAATAAAAGGATTCCAACTTAGCAATGTACTTCGAATTATAATTATACAATGTCCTTAAAAGACATATACTGGGCATCAGGTGCAGAAGAATGTAAATTATGACGTTTCTGACAGGATATTACAGGTCCACTCACATAACTGAGAGGATACTCTGTAGGCATGGAACTTAATTAGAAGTTGTTTTTGACGATCTGTGTCAAAAGCTTTCTGGAAATCTACATATATGTGATCAATTTGAAATGCACTGTCTATAGCGTCCATTACTTTGAGACCAAAGAGCTATTTGTGAATCCACACGGGCTACATGTCAATAGATCATTTTCTTAGAAGTCATACCGAAGTTCTAACAAAGTGTATGTTCCAAAATCCTACTGCAAATTGATTGCAGTGTTATCGGTCTGTAATTCAATGGATAATTCCTATTTACTTTCTTCAATATTGGTGTAACCTGTGCAACTTGCCAGTATTTAAGTACAGATCTTTCATCAAGTGAGCGATTATATATGATTGCAGTATGGAGTTATTGTATCAGCATACTCTGAAAGTAACCCAATTGTTATACAACCTGCAACAGAAGACTCACCCTTATTAAGTGATTTAAGCTGCTTATCTGCAATGAGTATATCTATATCTAAATTACTCACATTGGCAGTTGTTCCTAGTTCAAATTCTGGAAATTTACTTGGTCGTCTTTGGTGGAGGAGTTTTGGAAAACTATATTTAGTAACTCTGCTTTAATGGCACTGTCATCAGTAACATTACCATTAGCATTGCTATAGCAACAAATCGACAATGTATGTGCAAGGCTATCATATAGCCTATATGTTTTAAGAAGAATAGCTCCATACGTCAATACCCAAACAATGAGGATGATATATTTTGATTTAATACATCCATTTCTAGCATGTGGTCTTTCATTGAGGGATGGTGCTTCCAAAACTCATGTAGTCCGAGTATTTAAATTCCAGAAAAGAGCCTTGAGAATATTAGTAAAAAAAAGATGCACAAACATCATGTAAGGGATTGTTTATAGAATTAAAAATTCTGACTATCTATTCTATGTATATGTTTGAAACAATAGTATTAACAGTAGAAGATAAGAAATATACATGTCATAATGCAGAAATTCATGATCACAATACTAGTCATGTACAAAATTACCATATGATACACAGAAGACTGAGAAAAACAGCAAACAGTCCATATATTAATGGAGCAAAATACTTCAATGCGCTGAAAAATGAACTGAAGGTAATAACTCTAGAGACATTCAAAAAACATCTAAAATCATGGCTCATTGAGCAGTGCTTCTATAGCCTACTGTAGAAACTAAAATCTAAAGTATTATTATGTCAAATAATTTGGACTACATTCTTAAGTTCCTATTATAAAGTAAAATTAAATTGTATACTGTTGTATTGTACTACCAATTGCTATGCATGTAATTACATGTTTCACACAAATAAATTACAAATTAGCATGGTGAATGTGTTGATTGCATTATATAAAGTAATGTCTCCTTAGATTTCCTGAAATTATTGTAACTGTCTTGCACTGAAGTCCATGCTAAATTTTGAGCAGCTTCTGTAAAACTTTGCCAATCTTGGGAATTTTGTGTTGATTTAAATTTGACATGCCTTTTTTAGTTACATCTGCAACAGTTGTCTGACCTATTAAACAAACTTTATGAGTAGTGGACTGTAATATTTGCCCCAGATCCCATAGTTGTTACATCCTTTTTATTTTATTTTTTCCCTTGTGTTTCTGTCACAGTTATGTTCAAAAATTTTGATTTGCAGTGGCTATTTCAGACTACATGGTCCATTCTGAAACCATAGCCTTAATTATATATGTTAACATATATTTCCACCAATGTAAATATATACAATAACCCTAAGGCAAGCGATGTAAACTCCAATGTAAGAGGGTGAGTCAAATGAAAACCTTAAATTTATAGTAACAAATCGAAATTTTGCACCGTTATCCTGTAAGTTGGTAAGCATGCTACAAACAGCGTGCAGAATGACCTCTAGGTGGCAGCATAGTGCAGATGCACACATACCGTTGCAGTATCAGTATAAAGATGGCCACCCCACATGCGACTTGCACCAGGAAGAACAGCGTTCTGTTATTCGGTTTTTGCATAGTGAAGGTGTGAAACCTATTGAAATTCATAGATGAATGAAGGTTCAGTATGGTGATGCATGTTCATCACAGCAGCAAGTCTATAAATGGAGTAGGATGTTCGAAAATGGTGTGACTTCAGTGGAAGATGCTCCTCGTCCAAGTCAGGCACAACAAGTTGTGACTCCACAGAACATTGCAGCAGTTGAAGCCATAGTGAAGGAAAACTGCCAAGTGACGCTGAATGGCATTGCCACATGTTTACAGATTAGTCATGGGTCAGCACACCGCATTGAGCATGATGTGCTCCAGTTTCAAAAAGTGTCTGCAATATGGGTGCCATGCCAGACAACTCCTGAGATGAGAGAACGACGTGTTGATGCTTGTGAAGAACTTCTTCCGCACTTTGAACGAGAAGATGATGGCTTCCTTGCAAGAACTGTTACTGGGAACGAAACCTGGGTTCACTTCCACCAACCAGAAATGAAGAGAGCGAGCAAGGAATGGCACCATTCATCATCACCAAAACCAAAGTAGTTTCAAACAGAACCATCAGCAGGGAAGGTTATGCTGACTCTCATTTGGGATAAAAAAGGCGTCATTTTGGAGCATTACATGCCTAGAGGGACCACTGTCACCAGTGCATCATACACAGATCTCCTAAAAAGAAATCTACGGCCTGCAATCAAATCAAATCAAAGCAACGCGGATTGCTGTCAGCAGGTGTCCTTTTGCAACATGGCAATGCAAGACCCCACACTGTCCGTACAACAGTTGCAACAATCACAGACCTGCATTTTGAGTGTCTTCTTCATTCACCATGCTCACCAGATCTTTCCCCAAGTGATTTACATATGTTTGGACCACTCAAAGATGTAATGGGAGGAAAGAAGTTCCGTTCTGATGAAGAGGTATGCCACGCAGTGCACGAGTGGTTGCACGGACTACCAAAAGAATTTTTTCTAAAGGAATTTATGCACTTTGTAAGTGCTGGAGGACTTGCATTGAGTATGGGGGAGATTATGTTGAAAAGTGATACAGCTTTGTACCACTTCTGCACAATAAATAATATTTTAAAAAATATTTAAGGTTTTCATTTGACTCACCCTTGTACTTTTGGAGGGAGCTTTGCATATACCTGTGAAACAGGCAACACAGCTAGCACATAGTGCTCAAGAAAGAACTATGATTGGGTGATGGCTGGCCCCCAACACTCAACTTGGTGACATACCAATCACAAAGTTATCTTAATTTGCAATATAACTATCTTCTTGCTCTTGTTTTCAGGATACCCAGATCACTCAGCTGATTCTTGTGCTGTGTTGTGTCTAACCTGGGTTTAATCATGCTTCTTGTCAGTGAAGTATATTGTGCGAATGAACACACTACAGTGACAATTCATGGTCCATTTAAAGCCTCATTGTTACCTGTTCCAAGACAGGGACACCGTCACACACAGAGAATATGGCATTGGTGTCAGCAGGTTGGGCAAAATTTAGAAACTGATGTTATTGTTCACATTCTTGTCATTTGACTTGCTAACCTACAAAAGTACAATAGATCTGCAATAATGAAACAATGTTCTAAATTATATATGTGTTCATGGGACCACCATTCATGTATTGATGAGTACTATGAGAGGACTTCAAAAAGTAAGTTACACTTGTCCTCCTATGCTGAGACTATTGCACAACAAGAGTGGTGCATTGCCAGAAAGGGGTACACTTCCTGGGTTTCCTGCAGGCACAGTTTTGTTGCAATATGGATAATGTGAAGGTTCGACATCTTTTTCTGCAGAAAAGCTTTGATTTTGCAATTAAAAAGAAGGTGTGTACAAATTGTAAAGGCAAAATCATTAAGTTAAAGGAATGTGCGTCAAACTTACAATTTGTAATCAGTGCTCTGAAAGTAGATATCTCAAATTATCAGCTTGCAAAAAGTGAGCTGTATACTCAACAAGTTACACAAAGCACTGCACCTGCTGTCAAAAGTGGACTGGTCACTTACAAAAACGACACACAAGTACTGCAAAAGCATGGAAACAGAAAAAGGAATGGTGACACAATCTTTGTGCATGAAAACCATTTTGAAGTGCTTTCAACTATAGAATGTGGTATCTCAGTGAGCTACATCGAATCACATGGGAAGAAAAAGGACATAAAAACCAAAGAATGACAGAGTCGCTTTCAACCACAGGGCGCGGAAAAAAAAAAAAAAAATTTCAACCACGAGTGTAGTCACTGACATTGAATCATAATCAACTATTCAAGATCGATTATCGACTAATATGAACAAGCAAAACAAAACAAACAGTGCCACCACACAACACCTAAGTACTGGCAGGCCGAAAAACAGTTATCATCAACCAGGAAAAATGTGTAAAATGAACCTGTTTGCAGATAGTCAAGGACAGAACACAGCAGCCGAATTTCTCTCTAGAAGCAATCACAAAATAACTAGCATAGTGAAACCGGATGCAAAATTTCAGGCAGTGATTCCATGAAGCATAACATGAAAACAGCAACAACAAATAACAACTTGTTCGTGTGCTTAGTGGGAACAAATGATGTAGCAAAAAATGAAATGAAAGACCTAGTAATCTCACTCAAAAGAAGGCTACATGAGCTGAGAAGCTCATACATGATCATCTTCTCTGTTCCACATATAGACATGACTTCTCAATCTGGTTGTGTGTATATAAAGAAGTGCAAACCACATATAAACAGATCCTAAATATATGTATGAGATTGGAAAGTGTTATATTTGTGGACATAAGCTGCATAGGAAGAAGATTCCACACATCCCATGGCTTACATCTCAACAGACTAGGGAAGGACGTAGTTATAACACGATCCAAAAAGTAATAAACAGCAAATTGAATGTGAAGTGTTGTGCTACAGAGGCCATCCCTATCAAGGATAAAAATAACGAATACTTGGGGGAATCAGTGACGAAATGCCAGGTCAGTAAAACAATGCATAGGTGGGACAAGAGCAACATTTTTAAGACAATAAAACCTTACACTAGTACAACACCAGATGTAAGTGTATGTGATTCATATGTGCCTTACACATACTTCAGTCCACACAAGAATAATTTATCACATTTGCATTATAATGCACAGGGCTTAGGAAACAAAATAGAAGCTTTTGAATTGTTTATCACAGGACTATCTTCACATATAGTAATAGTTACAGAACACCAGAAAATGGTGGACAACATTCAGAATTGCAGGTTAGAAGGTTACAACCTAGCTATGTTGTACTGTAAGCACATAATAAAGGTGGTGATGTTGCCATCTACTCAAGAAAATGTAAGTTCATAACCACCATGGAAAAAAAATGCTTTGGGGAAACAATTTCTGTGTTGACAAAGATTTCGAAATTGAAATTCTTAAACTCACATTTTGCACTGTTCCTTTCTATATCATAGAAGTATATAGATCCCCCTGTGGAAAATTTGATGCTTTTCTGAAATCACTTGATGAAGTTTTAAGTGAATTGATGTCAGGTTGTAGAAGTGTAAATCTTGTCGTACTGGGAGATCTGAACATCTGGTCAGGCAAGCAAACATTTTACAGATTGTATCCTTTTTTATTTTATTTATTTAGGGGGCTTAAGATCTTTTTGGACTAGTACTCAACAGAACAGCTAACACACGTAGTAGTTCTGTTGACCGTGTTATCACAAGTTATGACTAAATGATCTCAACAGACATCATAAATAGTCACCTCTCAAATTGTTATGCTAAACACTAGTGCTGAAATGTATTACCAAATTCAGACCAAGAAAAATGTATGAGTACAGGTTAATATTATCTGTGAACAACAACTACTACGCTAAGACGTAGTTTAAGCCAGGAATAACGGGAATCAGTTATTGGCGTCAACAATAAACGGAACATGTTCATAGAAATTCTGACTGAGCATGCAAATATAGCCACACCACTAATAAAAGTGAGTATCAAGAAAAATCAACCTTCAAAATCAAAACCTGTGCCACTAAATTTTAAAACAAGAGATCTGAAAGATAAAATGGAAATCATGTATAGCTTACACAAACTGACAAACTCAGAGTTAGATAAAGAACTCTACAAGCAGTACAAATATAAGTAACCCAAAGAAGTCAGGAGATTAAAATCATAAAGAATCAGCCATCAGATACGAGGTTCAGGTAATGGTTCAAAGGCATGCTGGTCAATTGTAGCTAAAACCTGAAGCAATTAAACTGAAAATAAAATAAATAATGTGCAATTTACGGGTATAATGATGATAATTCTGATCCACTTCTAGTCAGCAATATTTTTTTATAATTACTTCATAGATACTGTTGAAAATGACATCTCGATGAAACAGGATATACAGTACACATTTGAGTCCAGTAACAAACAGAACTGCAATACACTACTCACAGTAAGCACATATGACACTCTGTAGCTTATTGATAGCTTCAGAAACAACAAATCAGCAGGATTAGACGAAATTTCTACATGTCTATTGAAGAAATACAAACATGAACTAATGGAACTACTAGTTCATCTAATAAACTGTGCTCACGAAGAAGGTGTGTTCCCTCGTAAGTTGATACTGGTTGTAGTTAAACCAATACACAAAAAGTGGGAAATAGAGCATGTACAGAACTACAGACCCATTGCCCTATTCTCAACTTTCAGCAAACTGATAGAGAAAATAATATTAAAGAAGTCCATGATCATTACAATGATGCTGACATATTAGCTGATTTCCAGCATGTTTTCAGAAGAGGTCAAAGTACCACGTCAGCAGCAGTGTAATTTGTCCCTCATGCACTTGAAAAAATTAATGCAAAATCCCAAGCAGGTATTCCTGTACATGTCAAGGGCTTTTGATAGTGTACATCATGATGTGCTCTTATCAAAAATTGCAAAGAGTGGTCTCACTGGAAAACTCATGCAATTGCTAGAAACAAATTTAAAGGGTAGGCAGCAGTGCACAGAGATTATATACTCTAACGGAGAAATACTGTAGAGGAGAAGGTCAAGTATAAGAAATATACATCTTGGTGTTCCTCAGGGCTCCATTTTAGGTCCAGTCCTATTCATATAAATGTGTAAATGATTTCCGAAGTTATCTTGACAACAAGCAATTGATCACTATGTATGTGGACAATACATCAGGTGTCTGCTATGCAGACAGTGAGCCCAACCTAATTGAAGAGATACATAACTTTATTAAAAAGGCAAGAGTTCACTTTGAAAGAGACAACCTAAAAATAAACATAGAAAAACTAATATTATTCAATTTAAACCAAGTGGTCCACACTGGACAAAATACTGTGGTTCATGAAATTCTACCAAAAACCTGTACAGATTGTAAATTCTTGGGTTTATGCACTGATGATCAACATTCATGGAAGCAGCAAGCTGATTGTCTGTAAAAAAATAACACCCAGTCTATATGTATCAAGAAGATTAACCACCATATCTCAATTCTGAAATCCTAAGGACTCTATATTATGGATTAGTGTACCCTTTCTTGTCTTACGGAATCTTATTGTGGGATGGGACATGCCAAACTAATACAAAAAGTGTTTTCATACTTCATAAGTGAACCTTGAGAATCATAGCAAAAGTAAAACCAGAAACTTCTTGGAAAGCCCTCTTCATTAGACACAATATTCTCACGGTCTATGCCACATATATACTAGAAAAAATAATACTAGTGAAAGAAGACACAAAAACCACAAAAAGAAACATGGATATTCACAACTATGAACAAGGCATATAAAAGACATTCATATGGTTAACAGAAGATTAACTTTAACAGCGAAAAGTAACTATGTCAAAGGAGCTGTTTTTAATAACTTGTTACCAAATGTGCTTAGGATACTGATGAGGATAATTTTAAAAAGTGAGTCAAGCAGTGGCTTATCCAAAAATGCCCTTATAACTTGAATTTATCATGAATTATAATGTAATAAGGAATGATGTAAACTAAAAAAATGTATTTGTAAAACTTTTATACTTAGATGAAAATGCACATGCATGTAAAATTACATGTGACGAGCAATAAATTGAAATTGAAATTGAACAGGTGCCTCACAGTGTGGGAGTGAAATGGTGCAGCAACTGGAATTGTTTTCCAGAGTATAAGTATGCAGGACAGAATGATTCTTATGGGTAAAACAGCTAAATTTCACACAGATTCACCATGAAAATCTACTATATGTATGCAATGCAATGTCGCATCCAGCTGTAGTGAGATGGTGGCTACAATTTTATTGAGGCAGTAAGAAGTGGGTGATGCTGATTGGGAACGGAGGCTATTGATATCGACAACAGGTGAAAACGTCCAGGCAGTTGAGAAACAGACTCACAATAATTGCAGATTTTCACATGATGAGGACATTAACACGGTGATTCTCTAATGGCTCCATGACCAAGGAGCAGTTCACCGAGGAAATGAACAAATGGTAGAATATTCTGACCATAATTTACAGAGATTTGGCGATTTTATTGATAAACCATGCCACTTTGAAGTGTAATGCAACATTAAATAGAAGTTACTTGGCCTGCCATAATAATGCATGACTTACTTTTCGAAGTCCCTTGTATAAGAGTATCCCCTGAGCTGGGAAATTGTCAGACTATATTACCTAACAGATCTGGTGTACAATACTGATGGTCATTTTATACTCACAGAAGCATGCCCAGAAGAATAATATTCAACTAATTGCAACATGCGCTAAATATTGATGAGTCTTTGCTACACAACTTGAATGGAATCCCCCCCCCCCCCCCCATGAACCATGGACCTTGCCATTGGTGTGGAGGCTTGCATGCCTCAGCGATACAGATGGCCGTACCGTAGGTGCAACCACAACAGAGGGGTATCTGTTGAGAGGCCAGACAAACGTGTGGTTCCTGAAGAGGGGCAGCAGCCTTTTCAGTAGTTGCAGGGGCAACAGTCTGGATGATTGACTGACCTCCCCCTGTAACAATAACCAAAACGGCCTTGCTGTGCTGGTACTGCGAACGTCTGAAAGCAAGGGAAAACTACAGCCATAATTTTTCCCGAGGACATGCAGCTTTACTGTATGGTTAAATGATGATGACGTTCTCTACGGTAAAATATTCCAGAGGTAAAATAGTCCCCCATTCGGATCTCCGGGCGGGGACTACTCAAGATGACGTCGTTATCAGGAGAAAGAAAACTGGCATCCTACGGATCGGAGAGTGGAATGTCAGACCCCTTAATCGAGCAGGTAGGTTAGAAAATTTAAAAAGGGAAATGGTTAGGTTAAAGTTAGATATAGTGGGAATTAGTGAAGTTCGGTGGCAGGAGGAACAAGACTTTTGGTCAGGTGAATACTGGGTAATGCAAGAGTAGATTTAATAATGAATAAAAAAATAAGAGTGCGGGTAAGATACTACAAACAGCATAGTGAATGCACTATTGTGGCCAGGATAGACACGAAGCCCACGCCTACTACAGTAGTACAAGTTTATATGCCAACTAGCTCTGCAGATGATGAAGAAATTGATGAAATGTATGATGAGATAAAAGGAATTATTCAAGTAGTGAGGGGGGATGAATATTTAATAGTCATAGGTGACTGGAATTTGAGAGTAGGAAAAGGGAGAAAAGGAAGCATAGTAGGTGAATATGGATTGGTGGTAAGAAATGAAAGAGGAAGCTGTCTGGTAGAATTTTGCACAAGGCATAACTTAATCATAGCTAACACTTGGTTCAAGAATCATAAAAGTAGGTTGTGTACATGGAAGAATCCTGGAGATACTAGAAGGTATCAGATAGTTTATATAATGGTAAGACAGAGATTTAGGAATCAGGTTTTAAATTGTAAGACATTTCCAGGGGCAGATGTGGACTCTGATCGCAATCTATTGGTTATGAAGTGTAGATTAAAACTGAAGAACGTGCAAAAAAGTGGGAATTTAAGGAGATGGGACCTGGATAAACTGACTAAACCAGAGGTTGTACACAGTTTCAGGGAGAGCATAAGTGAACAATTGTCACGAATGGGGGAAAGAAATAGAGTAAGTAAAAAGATGACGGCTAGTAGAAATCCTTGGGTAACAGAAGAAATATTGAATTTAATTCATGAAAGGAGAAAATATAAAAATGCAGTAAATGAAGCAGGCAAAAAGGAACACAAACGTCTCAAAAATGAGACAGACAGAAAGTGCAAAATGGCTAAGCAGGGATGGCTAGAGGACAAATGTAAGGCTGTAGAGGCTTATCTCACTAGCGTAAGATAGATACTGCCTACAGGAAAATTAAAGAGACCCTTGGAGAAAAGAGAACCACTTGCATGAATATCAAGAGCTCAGATTGAAACCCAGTTCTAAGCAAAGAAGGGAAAGCACAAAGGTGGAAGGAGTATATAGAGGGTCTATACAAGGGCAATGTACTTGAGGACAATATTATGGAAATGGAAGAGGATGTAGATGAAGATGAAACGGGAGATATGATATTGTGTTACGAGTTTGACAGAGCACTGAAAGACCTGAGTCAAAACAAGGCCCCGGGAGTAGACAACTTTCCATTAGAACTACTGACAGCCTTAGGAGAGCCAGTCCTGACAAAACTCTACCATCTGGTGAGCAAGATGTATGAGACAGGCGAAATACACTCAGACTTCAAGACGAATATAATAATTCCAATCCCAAAGAAAGCAGGTGTTGACAGACTTGGAAGAGCAGTTGAACGGAATGGGCAGTCTCTTGGAAGGAGGATATAAGATAAAAGCAAAACAAGGATAATGGAATGTAGTCAAATTAAGCCGTGTGATGCTGAGGGAATTAGATTAAGAAATGAGACACTTAAAGCAATAAAGGAGTTTTGCTATTTGGGGAGCAAAATAACTGATGAGGGTCGAAATAGAGAGGATATAAAATGTAGATTGGCAATGGCAAGGGAAGCGTTTCTGAAGAAGAGAAATTTATTAACATCAAGTACAGATTTAAGTGCAGGAAGTCGTTTCTGAAAGTATTTGTATGGACTGTAGATACGAGGGTCAGTCAAAAAGTAATGCCTCCTATTTTTTTTCTACGTTTAATTGTCAGGAAATTTAAATGCAATTACATAGGTTGAAAACCACAACATTGAGGATCATTTTGTCATTTTTCAATGTAATCTCCGCCCATCTCTACAGTTTTGGTCCATCTTTGAACAAGGGCATGTATCCCAGCACGGTAAAAATCACAGCTCTGCTTCCTAAGCCATTGACGCACGGATGTTTTGACGGCCTCCTCATCTTCAAAATGAATCCCACGATGAGCTTCTTTTAGTGGCCCGAACAGATGGAAGTCTGATGGTGCCAGGTCAGGGCTGTATGGGGGATGAGGCAAAACTTCCCATCCAATTTTGACAATCTCGTCAGAGGTGTGACGACTGGTGTGTGGTCTTGCATTGTCATGCAAAAGAAGAACATCTGCCATTGATTTTGTTGGGCGAACTCGCTGAAGACGTGCTTTAAATTTTTTGAGGATTGTGACGTATTGAACAGAATTTATTGTGCATCCCTGCTCCAAAAAAATCAACCAGAATCACACCCTCTGTATCCCAGAAAACTGTTGCCATAACTTTCCCTGCCGATCGCACAGTTTTGAATTTTTTCTTCCTCGGCGAGCTTGTGTGACGCCACTCCATTGACTGCCTCTTTGATTCGGGTTCAAAAAAATGCACCCATGTTTCGTCCCCGGTCACAATTTTTTTCAGAAACTCATCTCCCTCCAAACGGAAGCGCTGCAAGTGTTGGGAGGCTATTGTTTTCCTTGCCTCTTTATTCTGATCGGTTAACATTCTTGGAACCCACCGTGCACAAACTTTTGAGTACCCCAATTGTTTAATAATCGTGATCACACTGCCTTTACTAAGAGAAATAATGCGACACACTTCATCTGCAGTCACCCGACGGTCACCACGAATGATGTCATCAACTTGCTGAATGTTGTGTGGAGTCACTGCACTCACCGGCCTGCCGCTCCGCTTTTCGTCAGTCAACGGTGTTTGCCCTTCAGCTTCCTTACAACGACGAACCCATCGTCTAACAGTGCTGACATCCACTGTCACAACACCATACACCTTCTTCAGTCTTTCATGAATGCGTATGGGCGTTTCACCTTCTGCATTCAAGAATTCAATCACACAACGCTGTCTCAAACGAACATCGATGTCAGCCATCTTACAAACTTCTGCTGTGCTGCCACCTGTTGACACAGAAAGTTACTACTGCAGTGGATTGCAGAAGAAGGTTTGAGGAATGGCGCCAAATTCAAATTTTTCACTTAACTTAATTTTTTTAAGTAGAAAAAAAAATGGGAGGCATTACTTTTTGACCGACCCTCGTATATGTGGAAGTGAAATGTGGACGATAAACAGTTTGGACAAGAAGAGAACAGAAGCTTTCAAAATGTGGTGCTACAGAAGAATGCTGAAGATTAGATGGGTAGATCACATAACTAGTGAGGAGGTATTGAATAGGATTGGGGAGAAGAGGAGTTTGTGGCACAACTTGACAAGAAGAAGGGGCCGGTTGGTAGGAGATGTTCTGAGGCATCAAGGGATCACCAATTTAGTATTGGAGGGCAGTGTGAACGGTAAAAATCGTAGAGGGAGACCAAGAAATGAATATACTAAGCAGATTCAGAAGGATGTAAGTTGCAGTAAGTACTGGGAGATGAAGAAGCTGGCACAGGATAGAGTAGCACGGAGAGCTGCATCAAACCAGTCTTATGGCTGAAGACCACAACAACAACATGAATGAAATGTGAAAATATTTAATGTATGACTTATAGCTATCAAATGCTAAATCATCACAAAAAATTCATACTTGATGTACACATCATTTGATGCAGATATACATAGTATATGCCAATGATGATGGGCTGTATTTCCAAATACCAGTCTAGTAGTTGTATATTTTTACATGCAGCTTAAGGTGTACAGCAAAATATCTTTTAATAAATATTTACAAGCTGTAGAGCACCGCGTGCACATGATTTTCATAAATGACTTAAACACAAAGTGTCACTACCTGCTTGCACAGGTGAAGTCACTAATGTGCACTACTGTGACAATTTGGTAACTTTTCTATCTTGTGAGGAACAAACACAAACTATTCTATAAGCATGTGACAGTGAGTCCTATAGTCTGGTGCTCAGTCAGGTTCAAAGTTCCACCACTGATATACACTGAAGTGCCAAAGAAACTGATATAGGCATGTGTTTCCAAATAGAGAGATATGTAAAATGCAGAATACAGTGCTGCAGATGACAATGCCTATATAAAACAAGTGCTGGCATAGTTCTTAGATTGGTTACTGCGGCTACAATGGTAGGTTTTCAAGATTTAAACGAGTTTGAACATGGTGTTATAGTCGGCACATGAATGATGGGATACAGCATCTCTGAGGTAGTCGTGAAGTGGGGATTTTCCTATATGATCAGTTCATGAGTGTACTGTGAATATCAGGAATTGGATAAAACATCAAATCTCCGACATCATTGCGGCTGGATAAAGATCCTGCAAGAACAGGACCGACGACTGAAGAGAATCATTCAACGTGACATAAGCGCAACCCTTCTACAAATTGCTGCAGATTTCAATGCTGGGCTATCAACAAGTGTCAGCATGCAAACCATTCAATGAAACATCATCAATATGGGCTTTCAGAGCTGAAGACCCACTCATGTATCCTTGATGATTGCTTTACGCCAGGCCAGGGGGCCCTCAACACCACTGTTTATGACTGGAAACATGTAGCCTGGTCATGTGAGCCTTGTTTCAAATCGTATTGAGCGGATGGATGTGTTTGTGATATTGGACCCCTGACACATCTAGATACAATTCTGACAGGTGACACATGTGTAAGCATCCTTTCTGATCACCTGCATCTGTTCATGTCCATTGTGCATTCCGACGGACAATCAACACCCCACATATCCAGAATTTCTACAGAGTGGCTCCAGAAAGACTCTTCTGAGTTTAAATGCTCCTGTTGGCAAGCAAACTCCCCATAGGTGAACATTATTGAGCATACCTTGGATGCCTTGCAATGTGCTGCTCAGAAGAGACCTCCACCACCTCGTACTCTTACAGATTTATGGACAGTCCTGCAAGATTCATGGTGTCAATTCCATCCAGCAATACTTTGGGCATTAGTCGAGTCCATGCCACGTCGTGTTGCAGCACTTCTGTGTGCTGATGGTGGCCCTACACAATATTAGGCAGGTGTATCAGTTTCTATGGCTCCTCAGTGTATATTGCAGGGAACTCGACATGCTGGTAAGTATTTATTTACTTAGTTTCATGTTGTGGAATGAGTCATTTTACATTTGCATTGTAAATTTGTACATTCTGAACATTTACTTATTTATTTATTTATTGTAATATACAGATGTGAGTTAAATCAAACAATGTGAAATCCAGGCTAGAATGTAACAAAGGTCTTAATGGGTGAAAGCTATAATTGTGTGAATTTTTTTGTTGTGCCTATCGCGACTCAACATCTCTGCTATATGGTGAGTAGCAACTTTCCTTCAAATATTGTAACAGGTGTGAGTTAGTAATTCCTACCCACCTCCTTTCACACGTTACAATAAACATGCCTTGGTGCATGGCCAGCACATCTTGGCACAGTGTTACACCGTCCGGGTTATCTGGATACTTCCCACTAACACCAATCTCTCAGAACTCCGGAGATGGGAACTTGCCCTTCAGTGTATCCTCTTTTCTCCTTATCCACCAGGCATCAACCTCCGCTAATTTCAAGTTGCTGCCGCTCATACCTCACCTGTCTTTCAACAACATCTTTGCCTCTGTACTTCCGCCTCGACTGACATCTCTGCCCAAACTCTTTGCCTTTACAAATGTCTGCTTGTGTCTGTGTATGTGCGGATGGATATGTGTGTGTGTGCGAGTGTATACCTGTCCTTTTTCCCCCTTAAGGTAAGTCTTTCCGCTCCCGGGATTGGAATGACTCCTTACCCTCTCCCTTAAAACCCACATCCTTTCGTCTTTCCCTCTCCTTCCCTCTTTCCGGAAGAAGCAACCGTTGGTTGCGAAAGCTTGAATTTTGTGTGTATGTTTGTGTATCTATCGACCTGCCAGCGCTTTTGTTTGCTAAGTCACATCAACTATATATATTAATTTCAGAAGGAAAAGTTGTTGATACATTTATATGACTGAGCTCATTACTTATAGCCCTTATAGTTCAGTAGTGATGATATCCTGTTCTGTGGCTAGTCATCCTGTCTCTGTTTCACTGCCATGCATATAGCCTTAAGTCTGTTGTTGGAATTACTGATCTGACATGATGTGCATGTTCCTTGATTTTTTGTAACATTTCTTAATAATTTTGAGCAGTTTGTGTTGTGTGCAACTTGTACAGGATCTCTACTTCTTCCTGCCAACAGATACATTTCCCTTTTCCATTCATAAGATAATTTAATCCCTCTAGTGATCCATTGTTTTTTACATGGCAGTTTAATTTCCTTTCTGATTAGCTTAACTGGAAAGCTATTTTAAAATAATGATATGAATTTGTCATGGAATAGATTAAATTTTATGTTAGCATTTGTTTCATTACAGGTTTAATTCCAGTTTGTCTCTTGTAAACTATTCTTAAACATTTTGTCCTGGAGTCATTAATTATTCTAACTGATTTCCACTGAGAAGTATCCATACTGCAAGGCACTATCATATTTATTCTAATTAACTGTGCACCATGATCAGTGAGAGCATTTATCATTAGGTAAACAGTTATTTTCTTGCTTTGAGCTTCACCAAAGAAAACACTACCAATTACGTCCTGCTGTCTTTATCAACCGATGTTGGATAGTTAATCACTGAGATCAAATTGCAGAATTTAAATAAGGTTTTGAGATCATTTTTCCTATCAGAACCCCTTAGGAAATCTTCACCAAAGTCACCACAGTCTGTTAACAGCTTGCTGCTGTTTGACAGATAGCATAGTAAGGAATCTAGATTCCTCATACACATTTCAAAATTTCCCAGTGGCAATCTGTATGCAGCTATAAGTAAAAGTGAACTATTTTTCAGTACTAATTCACAAGCACAAATTTCTATGTGCTAATCACTACAAAATCTACTTGTTTCAATGTTACTGAACTTGTGTCTGTCTTACCAACTCGTCCAATATAAGTTCTGCATGAGTAAGTTGCTAGAGTGTAATGTTTTATATATAACTATCTAACTCTGTGGTTATGTGGTGCTCAGATAGGATCAGGATGTCCATCATTTCAGAGCTCTCTAAACTTTCCAAACAAACAAGAAGCTCTTCTATATTGTTACTCAATCCTCCAATTATTTTGATGAAATAAGATAACGTTACTTTTCTGTGCATTTTTAAGCACTTCATACGGCTCTTCTTTCAAAACAGGGTGCCTGAATCCTGATTCTCTCTGTGGATTTTGTAGTCTAAAAGTGACAAGTGATCCCAAGCAATTCTGGTGCAAATAAGTGATTTTATGCTTGTCAGGTATTCTTGTTTTCTTCCTAAAGATACACACACACACTTGCACGAATGATCTTAATATGTGTTTGGTAAAATGCAGTCAAGACATCTCCTGTTTAGACATTTCCCAATTTGAATTTTTAAATGTTTGCCTATGATGTAATCTAGCCTCAGCACTAAGTCATAATTTTACATCTCTCTTGCATTTGGATTGTGATCTGGTGTCCCCTTAAAAAAATATTTTTCTACTGTGTACCTCGATGAAAGTTTTCAGATTAATCCAAAGAACAACTACACTACTGAACCTACACAGGCAGGAAAATTATCAATACTGAGTAGTGATATTTATAATTAAATGAATGGGACAGATGGCTCTGTTGACTAAGTGCGGAACTGTGAGTGCAAGGCTCTGGAGTTTGATCCTCAATTGGTTCTAGGGTTTTTTTCTATTGTTCATTACATCTTTCACCTCTGGAAATTATTTTTATATTTGAAAAATTCCAAGATCTAGCACAGTTTGGATATCTCCATATAATTTGCTAGATAAGAGTGATGTTTAAAGCTTTCCCGGCATACTGATTGTTCCATAAAAACACGGGAGAACTGCCGGATATAAGTAACTTCCTGCCATGATATTTCGGCGCAGAGTCTTATGGCCATCTTCAGGTGAGTGCCACTGTAGTAGTACTGGCGAGTACGCACTGAGTTCCGCTATTTATAGCCTTCTGATGTGACATTGCGCATGCGCTGCTCAGCGTGCGTGTTCATAACGGCTCGTGCGCTGCGCCTCGCGCCCTCCACTGTGAAAGCCTGGCGTATCGGTGTCAGGTCGATTTCCATCTTTATGCAGATAACTACGTCGACTACGAAGTTTCTATATAACAGGATTCCAAGCAGAGTTCAGCTGATAACCGCTACCTCAATTGATGAGAGTCTCGTTGTCAGACAATCTTATTTCCACAGATTCATTGATAATCGAGCTCCAATAGTTTGATGTATGGGCCAAAATTTTTGTGTCGTCGTAATTCATGGAATGGTCTGTGGAAATACAATGTTCGACGATTGCGGACTTGGTAGGTTGGAGAAGGCGAGTATGCCGTTGGTGTTCCACAATGCGTTCCTGCACAGTTCGTGTTGTTTGCCCTATATATGATTTGCCGCATTCACACGGAATTTTGTTAACGGATCCCACAAGTGATGAAATTTTGGAAGGAGGGCGAAAGATGACTCTCACTTGATGCTTTCTGAATATTCTGTTTATCTGTGAAGAAATATTCCCAATAAATGGTAGATAAACAGTCGACCTGAAAGCCTCTTCCTCTTCCTTGTTCCGTCGTTTGTAGGTCTTCATCACTCTGTTCACTTGCCTGGGTGAGAAGCCATTCTTCAAAAATACTTTTTGCAGGTGTTCCAGTTCCGCTTGAAGACTGTCAGCGTCAGAGATAGTATGGGCACGGTGGACCAAGGTTTTGAGAACGCCCATTGTATGTGCTGGATGGTGGCAACTAGTAGCTTGTAGATACAGGTCTGTATGAGTGGGCTTTCTGTACACCGAGTGACCAAGTGTGCCGTCACTCTTCCGTCGCACCAAGATGTCTAAAAATGGCAGACAACCATCTCTCTCTATCTCCATGGAAAACTTTATGTTTTCATGTATGGAGTTCATGTGACGAACTTCCTCCGCTTCATCTGTATCAAGACAGCGTACAGCTTCTTTGATGGCACTGATGGTGCCGCCATGGGGAGTCCTTTGTCTCCCCTGGTAGCCAATCTTTTTATGGAGAATTTTGAGAAGAGAGCACTCGATTCTGCCACTTTTAAACCGACAGTATTTTGGCGGTATGTTGACGACACTTTTATAGTGTGGCCTCATGGTCTGGACCGTCTCCAAGAATTTTTACGTCACATGAACTCCATACATGAAAACATAAAAGTTTATCATGGAGATAGAGAGAGATGGTTGTCTGCCATTTTTAGACGTCTTGGTGCGACGGAAGAAGTTACTGATATCCGGCAGTTCTCTCTTATTTTTATAGATAAGAGTGTTTGCAAGTAGGTTGGTGGCACATAGAGTGCCCAGTAACCTTTGAGTTGTGATGGCACATTGCCTTTTCAAATGACACAATAATTCAGTCATATCACTTCCAACTTCCAATTCCTGTGTGTGTATCTGTGTTGTCCTGCACATCTATAACCCAAATACTAAGTCCCAATCATGGATAATATGCAATCAAATACACTGTACTCAAAATCTCTGTTGAAATAACCTGTTACAGACACTATGTGGACTCTTGTTGGTGTGTCATGTACACCACATGTTCCATGTTGTCCCTGCACAGGTAATTTATTTTCATAGAATTTCATGTATCTCAGGGTTTCACATGGTCATTTTGTAGGTATGGTGTACTGCAACACATGGCACTACCATTGAAAGAAGGAAAGAATAAAGGTTGAGGTTTAATGGCAGTCAATGACAAGATCTTTAAAGAAAGGCGAGCACTGAGCTCTGTGTCAGTGAGAGACAAGACAGTGGTGGAATAAGAAGTTCCCTTATCTTGTTAATTTTTTTCTGTCCTTCATTCCAGCTTTGGAAAAGGGTTAAGTGTGAACTAGTCTTCTTCTGTTGATACCATTTGAAGGAGTGTGAAATGAAGAATCCAAGAACATAATATTTTGCAAAATTACTTCTTTTTAACTTCCTTTTGTTTGTGTCAAATAATGGAAGCTCGGGGTTGAAGTATCATTCTTTATTGTTTCAGTGCACTAAGTGAATTGTATGCTTATTATTGCACACTAAAATGAGCCCAGTATCTCTTGTATGAAATATTAGGAACATTCATATTGTAGAACATTTGTCTACTTCAGATTTGCACATCTTTTCCTTGATCTTCTTAGTTTAATACAAGTCATGAAATGTTTTCAATAACTAAGGCTCATAGGATGCCAAATGACAAGTTTTCAGCATGCATGCTGAACTGTTCAGAATAAAGAAGTGGGAATGCTGAAAATTGAGAAAATGTTTGGTGTACCGAGGTGACCTATTTGAGACTACTTTAGAAAAATAAGGCAGA